>NC_065583.1:22995060-23316488 GCF_024542745.1 Macaca thibetana thibetana | reverse complement strand
ACTTTCATTCACCAACTTAATTATCCTTTGGTGGGTCTTGTCTGCTACAATTATTACGGTGAAGTTCTAACGGTGATCTTCTATTTCTCTCATTCTTTTTACATTATTAGTTAGAATTCTATAAGAAAATGTAGTCATTTCTCATTTATTTATTCAGTTATTTATTCAGTATTAGCTCCTGTTTTGTTTTTCTTCTTTGGATTATAATCCACTATTATAATTATTTATTTTGTTGCTGGATTGTTCCAATTTTAGCCATTGGTAGTGTTTTCAAGTTGCCTCCTGTGTCCTTCCAGTATGCCTCCATTAAAAGAAAAATTTGTAAGAACTTCCTTACTTTCTTGCACCACAAAGATACTTCAGGCTCAATGTGTATTTTCCCCTACCCCAATCCAGAAAGTATTGCAGTTCTTCAAGGAGCCTGGTTCCTTTTATTAGAGAATTTAAAAAGCTAAGGTCTGGGTACAAGGTATAATTATGGCTACTGAAGTGTCAAAGTGTCACTGTTTCTAGGTCCCCTCAGTGGATATTGTTAGGAGATATATATATATATATATATATATATATATATGTTGTACTAACTCATACATACGTACACATCTATATTTATTTCCCTAGCCTTTACCTGTGTCTATCTACTCATTCCATAGAATTTCTAACCCATACCCTTATGTTAAACAGATTTACCAGCCAGAGTACAGAATTTGTTTAGATTTTTCTGACTTTAGCTTAACAGTATCCACTCAAAACGTTCTGTCTAAAGAATATCTTTTAACATTTCTAGTAAAAAGATATGCTCCAATAAAATTCAGTTTTTGTTTGCTCAGAAAGTCTTTATTTCTCCTTCATTTTTAAAAGGTATTTTCTGTAGATATAGAATTCTGGGATGACAGCTGTTTTTCTATCAGTGCTGTACAGTGCTTTAAAAATATCACTCCATTGTCTTCTGGCTAGCATGATATAAGATGAGATGTATGCTGTAATTCTTACCTTTGTTCCTCTGTATATAATATCTTATTTTCTCTAGTTATCTTTAATATTTTCTCTTTTTTGTTTACAGCAATTTAAATATTAAGTTCCTAGATAAGTGAGATTTTAAAAAATAATTTTCAGCCATTATCTCTTCAAATATTTCTTCTGTTCCCTTGTCTTTTTCTTCCCCTTCCTGAGATTACAATTGTGTGTATTTTAGAGTGATTTGTGTTGTCTCACAGATCTTGAATGTTTGGTTCTGTTTTTTTTTGTTGTTGTTTGTTTGTTTTTACAATAAATAAATAGAGTTCTTCTCTGGGTGTTTACACTGTGTGTGTGTGCTTTTATTCCCCCCCTCATTCATTTTTCTCTTTTTGTTTCAATTTGGATAATCCTATTGACCTGTCTTCCAGTTCACCAATTCTTTCATCAGCTGTGTTGTCTGCTTTTGAATCTACTGAAGACATTCTTTGCTGCTCCTCCTGTGTTTTCCTTTTGTACTCTTTTTACTTGATTCTTTCATGTAGTTTCATTTCTCTACTGAAATTACTCATCTAATTTTGCATGCTTGTCCACCTTTTACTTTAGAGCTTTTAGCATATTAATCACTGTTCTTTTTAATTCTCTGTCATATATTGCCAACACCTGTGCCATTTCTGAGTCTGGTTTTGACAATTGCTAAATGTGGTTTTCTTGCCTTCTTGCATGCTTTGTGATTTTTTTGTTGTTGTTATTTGAAAACTGGACATCTTGTGTAGTACAGTAGAGACTGAAATAAGTAGATTTTTAAACTTACATGGGGCATGTCTTTTCCTCTGCTAAGCTTTAAGTATGGGAGTTTGAGTTATATTAGTGATTTGGCTGCATTTAGATTTTTTTTGTTGTTACTGTGGTTACCCTCAGAGTGTCATGGGCTTTAAATTACTGTAGATATACCTGTGGTTTTAGCGCAAAACAGAGAAATTTGTGTTCAATTCTGAATTCTAGGTCTTCCCTTTGTGCCTCATAAAGCATTTTTTTTACATGCTTATTTCTCACCTGTTCTTTTCAAAATAGCAGTATCCTTCTCTTATATTTTATCTGAAGCATACCAGCTTAGTGAGGATTGAATGTGGGGATGTGATCTCAATTGTTCTCATGAATCCTCAGTCATAAACATAAACATAAACCCCATTCCAGGATCTTAGGTGTGTGGACGGATGGTTCTCTTCCCTATGTAAGCATGTGCTCACATCTCTCCTCTCGTTGTCTCTCTAGATTTTGGGCCAGACTTTGCTACTTTAGTTCTCCAGTGGATTTTTTAAATTTCATGAATTTGAAGTTAGTCTGGCTCTTTTATTTTAATTTTTGTAACTGTGAGCAGCACTCTTAGCTCTCTACACCCTGGGATAGAAGCTGGAAATTCATTCAACCACTTTTGAGGGTGAAAGAGGCTCTTTTAAATAAGTATGTTAGGACCACATGTGTAAAGCAGGATTGCCCCAGGCAAGCTGGAATGTATGGTCACTTGCATAGGTAACTCTCATGAGGCAAAGGTGGCCTTCACTAGGTTTTTTGAGGAACTGAATAAGCAAGAATGAGATTTATATGTTAATTTTAGTTAAATCCAGAGCCTGGAACATACTTTGTGCTCAGTATGTATTTGTTGAATGAAAGAAAATTAATGTGAAAATAATCTAAGTCACATAAAACTCCATGAAGAGCAAAGACAAACATTTTCTTCAAAATGCTTGATTTTTTTTTTTTTTTTTTTTTTTTTTTTTTTTTTGAGACAGAGTCTGGCTCTGCCGCCCAGGCTGGAGTGCAGTGGCCGGATCTCAGCTCACTGCAAGCTCCGCCTCCCGGGTTCACGCCATTCTCCTGCCTCAGCCTCCCGAGTAGTTGGGACTACAGGCACCCGCCACCGCGCCCGGCTAGTTTTTTGTATTTTTTAGCAGAGACGGGGTTTCACCGTGTTAGCCAGGATGGTCTCGATCTCCTGACCTCGTGATCCGCCCGTCTCGGCCTCCCAAAGTGCTGGGATTACAGGCGTGAGCCACCGCGCCCGGCCAAAAATGCTTGATTTTTTAAACTAGATTTTCCCGTCTTTCCTCACATGCACACAAATATATACACACATACATACACACACACACATCTCAACATCTCATGCTGTCTAAGATAATTTCCTCAGATCAATCCTTATTTCATGTACTTTTGTGGGTGAGTAAACCCTTCTATCAGTGTTAGGGTAAAGATCTTTCTCTTTCTCTTCCTTCTGTTTCTCTCCCCAGATTTCACTGCTTGAGTCACACACAGATAGCCTGGTTTATTCTAGAAACAAAGTAACTCCATTATTTTATCCCTTGCAACTCTCTCAGAGGGAACCCAAAGGGGTGGCCTGTCCTTCTGGTACCATAAATTGCAGAGACTTAGCCTTACCAACGTGGCCAGTTAATTGCGCTCACACAAAACCCAGTATGGATCTGAGGCTGGAACAGTTCTGCTCTGTGTTATTGTTCCCCCACCCTACAGAACCACAGAATCACAGCATCTGAGGCTTGGAAGAAATCTTAAAAACCAAACATACACTGATCCTCCACTTTCACTCTGTCACAACACACAGGAGGGATAATGTAGACAAGGATAAGAACCTCCCATGGATGTAGGTCAGGCAAGTTTACTCACTATAAAAATAATATGGTTTCTGGGTATATGTGATTTTTAAATTTTAATTATCTGAGCTATTCCATACCCATCCAATAGTTTCTCTTGCTTGTAATCAAGGAAACTAATACAGATCCACTTTAATTTATATGATTTTAAAATTAATCAAAATATGTTCTGTGTTAGTAGTAATAAATTACCTGTGATAGCCCCATATGAGTGATTATGGACCTAGCAATGTATCAAGAAGCAAAGTTGAAAACTTAACTAATCTAACTCTTCACCTGAGATTTGAGACTCCTTTATATTTCTGCCAAGTAGTTATTCATTCTCCACTTGCATCACTCCAGTAACAGAGGATCTCACTTTTTCCTGAGAAAACTCTAATTTATTTTTTATTTTCATTTTTGAGACAGAGTCTCTCCCTGTCGCCCAGGTTGGAGTGCAGTGGTGTGATCTTGGCTCACTGCAAGCTCCGCCTCTGGATTCACACCATTCTCCTGCCTCAGCCTCCCGAGTAGCTGGGACTACAGGGGCCCACCACCACACCCGGCTAATTTTTTTTTTTTTTGTATTTTTAGTAGAGATGGGGTTTCACCATGTTAGCCAGGATGGTCCCGATCTCTTGACCTCGTGATCCGCCTGCCTCAGCTTCCCAAAGTGCTGGGATTACAGGCGTGAGCCACCGTGCCCGGCTGAAATAAGCTCATTCAAGTGGAGTTGAAATTTATTTCCCCATGATTGCTTTTATTGTGTATCCTTAGATCCTATAGCAAATATCTGTGAAGAAGTCTTTGAATATAGCAGACATTAGCTCTTTCCCTGTGGTCTTATCCAAACCTCTGATGATACCATGGGACTTAATCTATTACTAATTTTTACAGGGGATTTTGCTTAATGATTTGGGATGATTAGCCTTCAAGAAGCAGAAGCAAAAAAGAACATTTTGGATCGTGTCCAACCAAGAGAAGTGTCTGGAGCTAGTCCATTGGGAGAACTTAGAAGTAAGGAAAGCACAGAGAAGGTGCCCTTTGCCCTCTGTAAATATCACCAAATTCCAGTCTCACTCAAAGGGGCAGTAGATTCTGAGAAAGGAAAGTTATCTCTATGAAAATGTATGCTGATCCTCAGTATGAGGCAAAACAAAATTATTTTCTGGGCAGAGCAAGAGATTTTAGGTAGAATAGTAGAGTACTTAAGAAACTGGATTTCAAAAAGCACAGCTCTGCTACTTACTAGTCTTGTGATTTTGGGCAAATTCTTTAATTTCTGTAAACATTAGCTTTTTCATCTGTAAATTGGGAATAATTAATACTAGTACCTATGTCATAGGGTTATTATAATAATTAAATGTGATAAGGCATGTGCATGATTATTAATAAGTATTATTTACATTTAAATGTTTACATTCAAATTTAAGAAGGTAATATTGGTTAATTTTATAGATAACCCATATTTTTCAAAAATTAAAAACGTACCCAAATTAAGAATAACACTTATTTAAATGGTTTCCTCCTCTTGTTTTCCCTGGTTGACTGATGTTTAGCAGCAAATGATAGCTTTGCCAATTTCATCTGGGCAGCTCTTTTTAAAAAAATGTTGATAACTTTGGAAATACAGCGTTTGCACCTAAGGGCTTCTTAATGTTAATGAGCCCTTAGGTGTAAATTGTGATTCAGATGCATGGGACTTTTTTTCTCTGATGCTGCATACACAACCTCCAAAATATTTTGAGTAACCTCTGTGGATTAGAAATTCTGTGCAGACATAGCCAACATTGTTGCTGGAGGGAAAATATGAAAAGGCCAAACTGAGAAAAATCACAGCCTGGGGATAAAAGAAGAATAAAGGGGAAAAACAATTGAAATCTTTATGAAGAGCATTGAGACCAACATTTGAGTTACCTGCAATGTTTATTATAAACTAGGGGCCAATGAAATACACGTTCCCTGACAATGTCTTTCAAACTTTAACTGATGGTGTCTTACTGCTTGATTTAAATTAGGTTAACATTTTGCCATACATTTTACAAGCCAAAGTATTTTATCGTAAATTGTTTTCATGTCTTCTTCCTATTTTCTCTTGAGTTGTATGTTAGTCTAATTTATATTAGGTTGTTTTATTGTTATTCTTGTTGTGCTGTTTATTAACCTTGTTCTTATTAGTTTGTAAAAGCTCTTTACGTGTCAAGGATATTGCTCCTTTTAGATGAATAAATTTTCATATTTTATGTAGTAAAAGTAATGGCATGACAGTGTCTAAAACAAGACTCGGGGCAACATCAGTATGTCTTTAAGGCCTGGAAAATGATTGTGTACGCGTTTATTTTAGATACTTTATTTGTAATATCAGCAAACAGTATCCCCAGATTAGTACTCACACCTAATTAAAAGAAAGTAAAAACAAAAGTTAAGCTATTATTACTGCTGCTTTTAAAAAAAGCAACTCTTTCTTATGAAGTTCTATTAACATAAGTGCTTGACACATGTATATCACTTTTATTCTGAGGCTTTCTAAAAATTTTATTTGTGCATTTTAAACACATGTCAAAATTGAGGAAGAATTTAGTTGAGAATCCCATGTTTTTATTTCCTCTGTTTTTCATTCTAGGTATATACTATTGAGCAATGATAGTATTTTGCTTAAGGAAACTCACTGCATGCAGTTGTTCCCAAGGTACTGTCTTATGCCCTAATACTGTTTGGAAATATCTGACTGTAATTGCTTGTTTCTCTTATTTTTATCGATAATGTCTAGCACTATGTTGAACTTTGAGTGTTTAATAATGCTTCCATAAACTAATGATTATATTAACTAATTAATGATTGATTATTATTATTATTTTTTGAGATGGAGTAACCCAAGCTGGAGTGAAGTGGTGCCATCTCAGCTCACTGCAACCCCCGCCTCCTGGGTTCAAGGGATTCTCCAGCTTCAGCCTCCTTAGTAGATGGGATTACAGGCATATGCCACCATGTCCAGCTATTTTTGTATTTTTAGTAGAGACAGGGTTTCATCATGTTGGCCAGGCCGGTCTCGAACTCCTGACCTCAGGTGATCCACCCGCCTTGGCCTCCCAAAGTGCTGGGATTACAGGCATGAGCCACTGCCAGCCATGATAGATTATTAATGAATAATTAAATTGTTCATGTTTAACTGCATTGTTAATATTAATCGTAGTAGCAGCAGTCACAGATGTAGTAGTTAGAATGGTTATTTTTAACATTTTTTCTGTATAATATTTTTAAAAAAGAAGATGTAATCAGTTTCCTAATCTGTAAAATAGGAACACTAATGTGAGTAATAAAATAGGAACACTAATATGACTAATAAAGACATACTAATGTCTTTTTATGGGACTTTTAAAATCATTCCCAGACTTCCCACTTTAAATGCTTCATCTTTTGCAATTAAATGCAATTCTTGAGCTTCCTTTAGAAGCAACAATAGTGGTGCTCTATGGAATGTAAAAAGAATCCTCCAGCAGCCCTTAGTCAGTGATCAACACAATTCATATATAAGGGAAGGCACAAAACTAGAGAAATCTATTTTATCAGAACACATCTTAGGAAACGAGAAGACGATAAACCTCTCCTTGGGAACTCACATGCTCTAACAGGGCCCAGTGTGAGTTCACAGGGAGTTTTTGTTTTACGGGCAGATTTCTGGGGAACAAGGTTTTGTTGGAATGGGGAGGCCTACTCTGAAACTGTAGCCACATGGAGCCGTGGGCCTGTTGCAATAATATTTTGGGGTCCTGTCTATTTAACTGCCAGTAAAACACTTCCAAAGGTAGGAAATGCTAAAAATAATATAAGCAAATATAACCAACCTCATTGGGTTGGGTGGAAGCTTTGAAAGTACTAATGTGATGTGGAATTAAGCCCTTAGATGGAGAAAAGAAATTAATTTTCTCAATGAAGCCTGGTTTACTACATCCACCTCTTGGTTTCTGACACTGGCTGTGCACAAAAGGAAGAGCACTTGGTCAGGAGCATAACCATCCTGTGGCCTTAGTGACCTTCATCTGTTCCATGAAACCACAACCTCGAGGGTCCTCTTACCATGGCCCATAGTCTGTAATTATTTTATCCTGCAAGTGCAGAAGCCAAGATTGTAGGGTTAAAAGTAAACAGATCCTTTATAAACAAGTTAGGCTGTTATGATGAATACATTTTTGTGTGGAGTCCTGGATTTTCTACTGCAAAATCGTTGACCGTCTCACTCATCCAGCTGCCTCCACCTCCTACCACATATCCATTTCCCATGCATTTTTAGATTGCTTTAAAATTGAGATAAACCAGTGTGGAAGTATAAAATACAGATTGCTAGACTAAATCTTGCCTCTTAGGATTTTAGAGTTGGTTAGGTCCTCAGAGATTTGCTGGTCCAATTTCCCCCTCCCCTCCCCTCCCCTAGGAACCTTGGAAGCCCCCTGTGTCCACACATATGGCAGGCCAGAAATGCTTGGGAAGTTACACCCTTATCCTCCAGCAGCCCTTAGCCAATGATCAACATAATTTGTATGTAAGTACCCCGGTTTCCTCACCATTAGCCCCCACCATTGCTTGCTTAATAATTTGGAGGCATATGTTCCACACTGGCTCCCAGAATTCCCAACAGATGAAGTGCCCTTCCACCTTGCACATACTTCCACTGCTTTTTCCAGCACAGGGGTTCCTAAAGATTTGTTAGCTGTGTCCTCTACCAGGTGTTAAGTTTGTCAAGATCATTGTGAATGGCTTTGCAACTTTGCATTCTCAGACCTTAGCACAATCTTAACACGTAGTAAGAGGCAGTACATGTTTTGTGGCAATGAATTAATTGGACTTTGCACGGTTTCCTAGCTGGCTGTTGTCTTTGTACAATCATGTCATCCACCCTTTCTGTGGTGTGGGTCTGCTGCTTATGCCCACACAGAACGTGTTCCACCTTTTCACCTTTTCCAGTGTCAGCCCCTGTGGGGAGGGTAGGCTAGCCTTTGACTTAACTTCGAATGAATGCATTTCTTTACCTCGGACCACAGTCATTTGTTCAAGGATCCAAACTGGGCTATTGAGATGATTGATATGAGGACCTTTAATGAAAATGCTGGAAAAAAGACTTACTCTTTCCCTCTCCTTCTTACTTTCTTTTTTCCTCCCTTCCTTCTTTCCTTCCTTCCACTATCATTGGAGTTATTGAATTTGTAGAAATGTAAGGGTAAGAGCTTCTTGATGAACATCTGACTACCCAAAGAAGAAAGCCTGCTTAAAGTAAAATCAACAGAAAGAAAGGAAGAGTGAATATTCAGAAGAGATACAGAGACAGAGAAGCTAAAGACACCGCCTTTGTCTGTTTTTGCTTTTATAGCAAAATACCTGAGCCTGGGTAATTTCTGAACAATAGGATTTTATTTCTCACAGTTCCAAAGGCCCGGATGTCCAAGACCAAAGTGCCGGAAGATTTGGCGTTTGATGAGGGCCTGGTGTCCACCATGGTGTCTCCTCATGGTGGCACCCTCACATGGCAAAAGGGCAAAAAGGAGACAAAATCTATGTCCCTTCATGGCCAAAGAACAGAAGAGTAAAAAAAGGCCTAAGATAGTTGCCTCTGGCCCTTCGATAAGGCACTAATCCATTCATGAGAGCAGGGCCCTCATGATGCCCTACCTCTTAATACCACAATGCGGATTACATTTCGATACATGGATTTTGGGGGACACATTCAGCTCACAGCAGACACTATTTTAGTTTTTGCATACAGCTATGCCCGAAAAACTTGAACTTTCCAACTATGTGAGCCAATATATTACCAATTTTTCTTATGTCATTTGAGTTTCTAAGATCCATAGTATAAACTGTTTAATTATCCACCATGCACCAGACACTGGCCAGGTATGGAGGATTCAGGGATACACAGCATACCGTCACCCTCCATGGAGAATCTGCTTATTAATGGGTGATCTGAGGAGCAAGCCTACACCACTGTGCTCCTAATTGTCCCAGCTTCCTGCTCTGGAGCCACCATGCTTCTTGTTTTCTTGGCTTTCAGAAGACACAAAGAAGCTGCATTATTTTCCTTTCAATTTCCTCAGTCATGCACAACTCCTTTCTAGTCCTTTTTTAAGAGGCCAGCATATCCTGGTTGTTTGTTCCATATGATGAATGTCCCCATTGCTTATTAACCTCCAAAATAGGCAGCCCCCACCATTAGGGCTTATGGTCTGTATGAGACAACATAAAAACAAGATACATTCTCCCCCATGCACATTTCAAATGAAATGTAACAGAAGAGAAATAAATAAAAATGGGAAAAAATGCCTTAAATGGTTGATGTTAGAAAATGTTATATGGGCAATAATGGTGCTTATATGGGCTTTGGGCAGAGACTTTGATAATGAAGGTTAAATGAGGGAATGTTACAAAAAATGTTCACTGTTCATAAAAATAAATCTCTGGTATGAACCAGAATGAAATAAACAGAGTTGCAGGCGCCAGGAGCAGCTGGGGTGACCTCAGCCTCAGGTTGGTAATAGCCAGCCTCGCTGGAACCACACACTCTCACCTCAGCAGGATCCACTTAGCTCTCCATCACAGGGACATTGAGTTCCACAGCCCTGGCCCTCGGGTGGCTCTTCTGCTTTCTTACTGGAAAACAAAGCCTTGTTGTTTCCAGGCATTTTCTCTCCTGTGTCCTGGCTGAGTTTCCAGGGACCCTGCTTTTCTAGGTTAAAGATCGGATGAGGGGTTTCAAATGCAAATGTCCACGGGGGCAGACAGGTTGTGAATGGGTGAAGCGGACACGGAGGGATGGTGGGTAATTGGAGAAGATGTGCCCCATCTGAAAGGGTCACCACCACTCAACTCTAGCTGGCTGTGGGAATACTAGCCCGGTGGGGCCAAATCTTTCTATTTGTCAAGGTTAAGCTAGAAATCTTATTTTATGTGAAATTTAATGAATTTTAAGTGTTGGCAAAAAATCAATTTCTGTTAAACATATATGTTTTGCATATATTATATGTAATAAATGTATATATAGCATGGGGAGGCACAAAAGAACACATTTATGAGACAGAATTGGCTTAGTAGCAGCTAGTTTGCCATCTCTTGTTAGGTGAATGCTGAGATTGTAATTACTATTGTTCACTTTCATTGATTTTTGCTGTAAGCTCTCAGATAAAGTCCTCTAAGATGCACAGTTCTTAGAATATTAGAAATTGCCATTTATTAATCTGTGCTATGTGCTATGCATTTTATTAGGCGTTACATGGATTATTTCATTACCTCCTCCCTTCATCTCTAAAAGGGAAGCACTAATGTTATCCCCTTTTACAGATGGAGAAACTGAGGTTTTGAGACATGAAGTAATTTGACCAAGGTCATTGTATAGGACATCTTTTGCATAGCACCTCACATCTTCTTGGCCTTGCCACTTTATCTGGCTTCCTTTGGTTGCATGGGGATATTGATATACCCTGAGTCTGTGGGCAGGAGCTGATAAAGGCCATTGTTGCTGGCCGATGGATCTGGGACACATTCCAGAAGGCTCCTCGGAAGCTCTTGAATGAGGAAACCAATTACCTGCAGCAGTTCAGGCTTCTTTGCATTGCTTTTTCCTCCTTAGCTCTTTACTTCCCCGCCCCTTATTCCAAGGATCACGTTCCTTAATAAGCCTCCACACACATCTTTATCTCAGGCCCTGCTCTTGGGAAATCCAGGCTAAGACAGTAAGTGGCAAAGTTGGAATTTAAATCTAAGTTTGACTGGTCTCCAAGTGAATACTTTATCAAACCAGTCACTAAAGTCTCTATGTGATCCCATTATCAAGCTCTTTCCAGTCTGATTGGTCCTGAAATAAAGCTGTATAGACAGCCAAAAAGGCTCTAAAAGGATTCTTAAATCAGCAAGAAAGGAGGATGGTACCGTGGGGTAGGTGGTGCCCAGAAATCTGTTCAAATGAAGAGGGGAAAAGGGTGCAATGTAATTTTAGTTCATTATGCATTTTATTTTTCAGCACATGTCCTATATGCCTGGCACTGGGCCAAATACTAAGAACGCCACCTGGAACTGTGGGAATGAAAACAGAGCCTAAAGACCCATTTGCAGACATCCTCAGTAACTTTAGACCAGGGTGTCAATCTCAAATGCCCACAGGGACCAGGTGAGAACCTCACTTTAAGCGAAACATAAATGCATAGTCTTTATTCCCACACAGAATTAGGCTTATGGTTTCTTCTCCTTTTTCTTTAAATACCTGCTTATCCTAATCTGCCATTCACTTTCCCACTTTAGATAGAGATGTGGATATAAAAAAATACCTTGCTCTCCTTTTAACTCAGGAAAACAGCCACATAAGGGTAGTGACAAATGCCAGTGGATCCTGTGTTTCTGTTTGGGGAAACACTGTGGAGGTTGGGAACTGAGGATCCCAGCTCTTCTCCCAGCTACAACTTGGCTCCAGCTGACTGTGGCTGTACAGAAATTAGGCTCTGTGATGTCAGTCAGCTCTCTTCGTCTTTCAAGAGAACTCAGAAACCTGGAAAAGTTTGTGAAATCTCTACATTTTTAAATGGTAACAATGAATTCAAATTTCTTAAAAACCATAGGCAAGGCCGGGCATAGTGGCTCACACCTGTAGTCCCAGCACTTTGGGAGGCCAAGATGGGTGGATTACCTGAGGTCAGGAGTTTGAGACCAGCCTGGCCAATATGGAGAAACCCTGTCTCTACTAAAAATACAAAAAATTAGCCAGGCGTGGTGGCGGGCACCTGTAATCCCAGCTACTTGGAAGCCTGAGGCAGGAGAATCACTTGCACCTGGGAGGCAGATGTTGCAGTGAGCCAAGATTGTGTCATTGCACTCCAGCCTGGGCAATAAGAGTCAAACCGCGTCTCAAATAAAACAACAACAAAAAAATCAGTAGGCAAGTCAAGGCTGGCAGAGCAAACAGAATCCATCCACAGAGTGCACTGACACCCAGGCCACCGATTTGCTCTCTGGGTTGTAGGATCAGCCTTTTTCTCCTCCAAAGTCCTTGAATCACACCAGGTTCTCCTGCGTCAGGGGCAAGACTTGGGGAAACAGTACCTGGGGTATCATTGAATTTGTCCCTGGGGATTCTCTCCTTGTCTCCAGTTTGTTTCTAGGGGAAGTAGGTTAAGGCATGTGTGTGTGTTTGAGTGTGAGTACGAGCATGTTTACTAAGATCTCGAAGATAGAACCTTATTTAACAAAAACAAGCAAATTGTACGTTGACTTTCTTCAGAAGTCATGAGGGGGCCAAGGAAAACAAATGAATTACTCAAACAGCTGACTTTTCCTAGTGGCTGGCAGTGTTTGAACATGGTAGGTAGGGTTTGTTTGTTTGTTTGTTTGTTTGTTTTTAAATCTTAAACCAGCAAGAAGAGAGTATATGGCTTTCATTTTTTTTTCTTTCTGTGAAACTATTGTGCCCCCGACCAGATTTCTATTGGCCTTGCTGATTAGTTGGCTATTTGAGTAGTTCATTGTCTCAGCCTTTAGTACGAGCCCCTCCTAAATGGAACTCACTATGTCATAACTGTATAAAATATTCATTAAGATGGTGCTTTTAATGGATTTGTTTGGAATGAACTCAAGCAGAAGGAGCCACGTGCTGATCTGTAGAGTGTTCAGGATGTTTCAGGCTGTGTCCGCCCCAAACCTCTCTACTTACCTTCTTTCCCTGTAGGCTCTCATCTGAGACATGGGATTGAAAATGTACTGACTGGGGGAAATAGGAGGTTGTTTAGGGCCAGAAATGGTTTTTTTTTTTTGGCACACGTGTGCTCCCATTTGATGTTTTTCATCTAGTGTTCAATGGAGTTGAGTGATGGTTTTTTCTGAATTACGCTGGAGTGCTTTTGCCATGTAGAATGGCCTGGAGTGTGAGTGCTCAAGCTCCAGAATTTGACAAATTTTGTTTGCAATCTCAGCTCAGCGACCTACTTGTTGTGCAATTGTCAGGCAAGTATCTTAACATCTCTGATCCTCAGTTTCCTCATCTTGCATCCTAGAGCAATGCTAGTACTTACTTCACAGGATATTTGTGAAGATTGAATGGGCTAGTTTGCCAAATATGTAGCCTAGTGCCTCAGACATATTAAAAACTCATTAGCCTTAGCCATTCTTCTCTAAGTGGTAGATACCCAACTTTCACCCCATGTATAGGTCTTTTTAAATGAATGGAGTTTTCTGCTCAACAAATGCCATTTGGTTCTTATCCCATCCCAACCCCAATAACAGAGCAAGTTTAACCAAGTATCTTTGAACAAATGGGAGATTGTGGATCAGAGAGATTAAGCGAGGTGATCAAGATTGTTCTGCAAGTTAGGGATGGGGCCTGGGAATAGAATGAAATATTTTGACTCCTTTCTCAGCATTAGGTCCAATTCTTTGTGTCAGATTGGGCCTTTTCTTTTCTCTTCATTATTTTTTTGTAACCAGAGTACATCTGAATCCAAAATCATTACATCCTAACCGCTACCACTTAATTTCTTTCTGTGCAGCTCCATACTTTTTAGTCTAGACCAGTCACCTTCTTTCCAACTTTTTGAAACATGGTGACAGAAATAAATCATAATAAAGAGTCCTCCCTATCTTAACTCCACCAACCTCTGCACCTGGAGCCTCCAGGACCAGCTGGAGCATACAGTAAGCATGTTCTTGTTTCAGCCCACCACCTTCCATTGCTCCCTTGTTCTGAACACTCAGTATCTGTTAGGGAGTTGTAACCCATCTGGAGAGTGACTTTGGGCACACTGCTTCACTTTTTGGGTCTTTGTCTCTCCATCCTTAAAGTGGAAAAGATCATTAACTTATTAATAAGGGAATAATACTTCCCTATAAAGGTATGGAAGAAATCTAACAATGATCAGCTTTGCCTATTACCCTCTGAGGCTGGGTGGGGCTACGGTTTTATTTTTATAATCTCTGAATTGAAGTCACAAACAATTATCATAAAATTTATAGAATAATGAAACCACTGCTTCTGGGGGCAGAGCCTATGGAGGGGCAGGGATGGAGCCACCATATGGGAATGGGCTGGAGATGGCCTCAAATAGATTCTTCCTTGGTGCCTTTGTCCTGGGAGGGAAATTTGCTCATCAAGATGCTGATTAACCAGGGATTACCAACGGCACTCTTTGTAACCAGGCAAACAAGGCCAGTTTTTTTTTTTTTCCTTTTCACTCTTAAAACAAAAATCTATCAAGATTTAATCACATTGCTTTATCTCCATGACCTAACCCTTCATGTGTGCATGAGAACATTTTACTTTGTCTCCAGGCCCTAAAGCATGTGCCTGATGGGAGCTGTGGTCCCTTTAGGGTTTTTTCTTGAGTGGAAGAAGCAAAGATTGCTTTTTGTTCCCCTTTGACTCTCTTCTGAATTAACATGAAATTGGAGATGACTGTAGCTCTGAAAAAAAGAAAGAGAGAAAGAAAGAACAATGGGAGGGAGCCAGTTTGAAGAGTATGTCTTAGAACCCGAGGGAAGCTTTGTTTTCATCAAGCTGATAGTTCCCTTCCAGGCCATCAGCAAAATGAAAATGCCTCACCCAACCACATGTAAATCCTTTCATCCAGGTCTCTTAAACCCTTCTCTGGGGAGTGGGCTCTGGAGTGTGAATTCTTCCAAGCTGATTATCTCTGCATAAGAACAGATGCCACCCCCCTACCCCTCCCTCCCCTTGGTCCTCTTTCCATTTTAACAGCCCTTACTGGGCTTCACGACCAAATTGATGCCAGCATAAGGGTGGCTGCCTCTGAATGTGTAATTGAGAAGCAGCGCGGACACTGATGTCTCAGTATTAATTAATGGAATTTGATGTTTATTGCAGTCATGTCAACCAATCATTTTTTGCAGAAAATTAATTAAACCTTGAAAAGGCATTTGGAAGCTCCCTACACAAGGCCTAGGGCTGACTGGGAGCCTTTGGGACTAGAGAAGGGAACTGCATGTATAGTTTAAGCTGTCCCTGAGCCTTGTCTAAAACTTCAGACTTAGATTCCAATGCTGAGTGGAGAGGAATATGCAGAAGGGGACGTTGCTACCTTTCACTCTTCATCACCCCTCACTTTTGCTATTGGATTATCCTTCTCTCCTCTTTCCACAGACTGTCCCCTGCTACGTGCAGAGTAAATCCATCCATTCTCCTGCAAAGATGAAGTGTGAAATACACAGTGGCAAAATAACTCCATGAAAATAACCTTGGTAGGGCTCTTTTGAATGCAGTCACCAGATGGCTTATATCAGCCAGGAAGGCCGAAATGCAATGTTCTGTTCTTCTAAAATGTCCCACATTTGCATCTTTGGATCTTTCTGTCTTTTCTGCTTCCTTCCTCCATCTCTTTTTCTTACTCTTCTTTCTTTTCCCTCCTGGAGGAACACAAATCATATTTCAAATTTTTTGAATAACATTGTTTTCTGACTATGAACTAAAATGCTATACATTCATTGTAAGAAAATCAATTAAAAAACAGAAATACATGGTGACAGTGCCAATTTGGGAGTAATAGCACATGTTTGAGTGTTTACCCTGCAACAAGCTCTGTGCTAAGTGCTCACCTTTTCCCACTGACTGTTCCTGCTATGTACAGGATAAATCCACCCATTTTCTCACATGATCTTACTTAATCCTTTTAACAGCCATGTGAGGTAGGTACTCCTAGTATCTGTGTTTCATAGATGAGGAAAGTGAAGCTAAGAGAGACTAAGAGATTAAGTAGCTTGCCCAATGTCGCACACCTTGGTAAGCAGTAGCACAGACTTTGAACCCAGGTGCTCTGATTCCAGAGTTTACATTCTTATCCAGAATGCTCTACTGACCTGCGCTGGGCTATGCCAACTACAGTCTAGGAACACACATCAGAAAAGAAGGTACCAACTGGAGAGGTCTCTGATCATTGGAGCTGTTCTCTGGGGACATCTGCTATGGGGAATGTACCACTCTTCACACTCCAGCTCAGCTCTCTTCCCTATAAGCTCAGAAGCCTGGTTTTTACAGGGATAGGTTAACATTAACAGGGTCCACAGAAACTGCTGTGGTACCAAGAATGTTAAGCTTGTTAATTTACTAAGAACAAGGCCACAGTCTGGAAGGACTTGTACTGGCCTGTCAGTGCATCATTACCTTGCAGCAAACCTTCATGGGAGCTAACTAACAACTACTTTCCAGAACTTGGTGCCTGGACTCAGTGCATGGGGAGTCATTCAGCTAACTCTTAGCTATCTTTTTAGCATCCCTCTTCCTCTCCACCACTACCTTCATTCCAGGAGTAATGGAAACCCTAATATCCCCATATAAACCAAGGCCATTTCTCTACGTATGGTCCCAAGAGTGACCACCCACCTCTCTCCATTCCAGTGGCACATTATTTGTATAGATTTCTTACTACATTTAGTCTGACTATGTCAAGTCTTGTTGGTCTGGGAGCTCTTCTGCCTTCTGAAGATGGCTTTGTGTATCTCGGCCCAGGTCTACTAACTTGATTTAAAGTTTGCTTCTCTAAGGGCAATTTTTAAAAACATCATTGAGGTAGACTTTATATATATAATTAACTCATTTGAATTGTGCAATTAAATGATTTCTAAGACTTTTAGTGGGTTGTACAATCATGGTCATAACACTTGCAGTGCTCCAGTGAGATCCATCATGCCCATTCACCAATCTCTTCCCAACCCTGTTTCATAGAAATAAAATCCTACAATATATCTGGCTTCTTTCACTTAGCATAATGTTTTGGAAATTTATCCATGTTGTAGCATATATCATTATGCATTACTTTTTATTGCTGAATAGTATTCCATTGTACAGATATGTCATATTTCATTTATCTATTCATCTGTTGATGGGCATTCAAATTGTTTCCATTTTTGACTGTCATGAATAATGCTGCTGTGAGCATTCACGTGAAGGCCTTGTGTTATCATAGGTTTCCATTTCTCTTGGGCAGATACCTAGACGTGGAATTGCTGGATCATGTGGTATATTTGTGTTTCATTCTTTAAGAACTCTCCAAAATGTTTTTCAGTGTGGATACAAGTCCCTGAACAAATGCATGATTTGCCAATTTTCTCATTTTCTGTGGGTTATCTTTTCCTTTCCTTGAGAGTATACTTTGAAGCATAAAATCTTGTAATTTTGATGAAGTCCTTTTCATCTAATTTTTTTCTCTTTTTGCTTGTGTTTTTAGTGTGATATCTAAGGAAATATTGTTGCAACTCAAGGTCATGGAGATTTATACCTATGTTTTCTTCTAAGAGTTTTATAGTTTCATATTCAGGCCTTATAGTTTATTTTGAATTAATTTTTATATGTTGTTTGCAGCAGAAGTCCAACTCAATATTTTTGCATGTTTTATTTGTTCAGATTCTTTGTGGCCTCTTTGTGTAACTTTGCTTTCCTCTGGGTAGAGAGTAGGACACCTGCCTTAGAAAGGTCTTATCAGCTACTTTCAGGGGTAACCCAGACAGTGATCTCTGTAGGTTTTATGACTTGATTTGAGGGAGAAAGAGGAATAGGAGACAGGAAAGCGGAATAAGATGAGATCTCCTTCAGTTAAAAAGTACTCAGCATGCCAAGGCACCATACTTTGGGGTATTGCGTTCTGAGCCCCAACAAATCTGTAGATCAATTTTGGAAATATTGCCATTTTAACAACAACATCAAACCTTCCAACCCATGAACATGGATATCTTTCCATTTAGTTAGTTCTTAAATTTATTTCAATAATAATTTATAGTTCACAGTGTACAAATCTTGCACTTCTTTGGTTCAATTTATTTATAAACATTTTATTCTTTTTGATACTATGTAAGCAGAATTATTAATTTTATTTTTGGATTGTTCATTGCTAGTGTATGGAAATTTAACTGATTTTTGTGTATTGATCTTGTGCTGTGCAACCTTGCTGAACTCATTTATTAACTCTAATACCTTTTTAGTAAACTTTTAAAGATTTTTCTGTGCTCAACACCATGTCACATGCAAATAGAGGTAGTTTTACATCTTTCTTTCCATTATGCATGACTTTTATTTCTTTCTTTGGTCTAATTTCTGTGTTTCACACCCCCAGTGTAATGTTCAATAAAAATTGTGAGAGCAGACATTCTTGTCTTGCTTCCAATTTTAAGGGAGAAGCAATCAGTTTACACCACTAAGTATAATTTCAGCTGTAGGTCCTTCACCTTTTCTTATGTTGTATCTTTACCTGAAATATTTTTTCTACCTTTATATTTCTGTTTTTGAAAATAGTTTCCATTAGTCAAGGCCAAATGCTCAACTAGATACCATCCCTCCCACCCTGGAATCTCTCTAACAATTTGCTTGTATAATCTCACAGAACATTAATTATATTCCACCTTTTACTATAGTCATATGTGGTTACTCTGATAAGCCATCTCCTATGTATCTAGCAAAGTCTCTTTGAAAGTGGACTGTGTTTGCTTATTTTTACATTCATAGTACCAAGACAAAGAGTTACAAATAGGTGCTTATGTCTTTTGAGTGAATGGATAAAACTAATTTATCTAATTTATAATGAGATATTGGTGATTCACAGAAGCCTAATGCGTTGTTTTCTGGGGTATTTAAATTTGAAAGGAAGATCAACTTAAAGTGAATTGATCTTTAAATGATAAAAGTATCATTCGAAAACACAACCCAGTTTTTAAAATAAGCAAAAGATTTGAAAGACACTTCACCAGAGAAGATACATGAATGGAAAATAAACACATAAAAAGATACTCAACTAGTCATTTGGGGAATTGCATTAAAACTATGATGAGATTCATACCTGTTAGGATAGCTAAACAAAACAAAAACAAAGAAGAAACCTGCCAATATCAAGTGCTGACAAGTATGTAAAACAACGGGAACTCTCATTTATTGCTACTGAAAATACAAAATGTTACAGCCACTTTGGAAAGTAGATTGGCAGTTTCTCATAAAATTAAACACAAATTTACCATATGATCCAGAAATCCTATTCCTGGGTATTTACATAAGTAAAATAAAAACTTACATTCACAAAAACCCTGTGCAGAAAGGTTTGCGGCAGCTTTAATCATCATCATCAAAAACTGGAAACAACTCAAATATCCCTCAATGGTACATAAATTAACAATCTGTGAAACATTCATACAGTGGAATATTGTTCATCAGTAAAAAGGAGTAGACTACTGATACACACAAAAATATGGGTGAATTTCAAATGCAATCTCAAATAGCAGGGAGCAAGCTTATAATTAGCTTAAACTAATGGAATATGTTCTCCAAGAGTTCTATGCTAAACTGTTTGAACCAACATGTAAGTTTCCTTAATGGCTCTCCTGTTCTCAACTCCTTCAACACATATCATTTGATCTGTACAGTTCAGCACACTCAAATGCATATGCTGAGTGAAAGAAGCTAGACCCAATGCATGATTACATTTTACATGGCGTTATGGAAAAGGGTACATTTATAGAGAACACAGAATTACCAGCGGCTGCAGGAGTTAGGAGCTGGAGGCTGGTGATATCAAAGGGATAAAATTAGGAACTAGTTTGGGGAGAAAGGAAGTATTCTGTATCTTGATTGTGGTAGTTTTCTTACCAAACTCTTACACAATTGTATGCATTTGTTAAAATTCATAGAACTATATGCCACAGAGTGAATTTTACTGTATGCAAACTAAAAAAATTATTAAAACAATAATATAACTAAATACTTTTTTGGACAGAAGTAGATGTAGAGCCTGAAGCTTCATAGTTTATAGGATAGGTTACCTGAGTTACACATGACTCTCTGACCTCTTGCCAAGGAGTTGCAGTGAATGGTGTGCTGTCAGCAGCGAGTGCTAGTGAGTAGTGACTTAACTTTTTAGGACATCAAGGCGAGCTTAGAAGTTCCAGAAGAAAAGTGGCCAATAAAACAAAAAACCCTTTCAAACTAGAAGTGAGGTCATGGGGTAGCTACTTCAATTGTGTGTTGTTTGAGGAGAAGGTGGCCAATAATAGCTTGCTTCTTGTGAAGAATATGTGGAAGGAAAAAAAAATTACATAAAGGATAGGATCAAAAGGTTCCTTCCTGAATGATTATTGTCAGTAGCATTATAGATTCCAAAGAGAATACAGCCAGTGGTCCTCATTGAGAATCCAGTGCAAACTTCTTTGTAGAATGCTTGCTCTACAAAAGGAGTTTTCCAGGGATTTAGATGAGGGTATAAGGGAGGCAGAAAGACGTTGATGAATCCCAGCTCTGTCATTTACAAGCTAGAACCCTTGCAAAAACCACTGTGCCTTTCTGATGTTCAGTTTCTACATCTATAAAGCAGGGTTAACAAGCACCTATCTTTCAGTGTTGAGAGAATTAAATGAGATACTGCACACATAGCACTAGATAAAATACCTGGAAGATAGAAAACCCTTACTAACTTGTAGTGAACATTACATTGCTGCCAGTTTTCAGGAACATGCATATGTTTATTTTTCTCAAGTTCATTCTTGAATTTAATTTTTTTTCTTGTCAGTCCCTCGTCAGTAGGAGATCATCATGTCTAAAAAGCATCATCTTGCTGCCTAGAGCATATAGAGTGAAATTGAAGAGAAATTTCTTATTCTCAGAAACACAGAATCTTTTATACTCAATACAAAGAACCTTCAAAAGCAAGAGCTGTGACTTCCTCACTCCAGAACTGGTTAACCTGTTGGGATATTTGGTAGATGAATTCTGCACCACGCGCTCTTCTTTACTATGCACTAGACCAGGAGACAGCAGCTGCTCTCCATGCTCTCCTTCCAACACAGAAAACCAATCTCCCAGCACCAGGGGAGACCATAAAAAAGGGAAAAAAAATGCAAATGCCCAACGTTGATTAGTGTTGCCAGCTGCTCTTCCTCCAGAATCAACGGACCAGCTACTTTAGCTGTAAAGTCTGTTGGACAGACTCAGGATTTTTTTTTTTTTTTAAAGAAATGGTATTAAAAAACAAATAATGCTTTCCAGTCCAAACATCAAAAAATTTGACAAAGGGAGAGAGTATTTAATAAAGAGAGAAGGGAAATAACAGGCAGCTTTTGGACTGTTTGACTTTAGGGAAGGTCTGTTTCTTTTAAATATGCAATTGGAAACTCAAATGCACTCAGAGGCCAGACTAGTCATATAAATGAGAGAAGAAGCATCTGAGTATGAGGCAATAGGGAGTGGTGGTGAGTGTGGACCTAGTTTTCTTACCCCCACTATTATGAGTTTCTTTGAATACAAAAAATATTTCACTTTGTTTTCATCTCTGCTGTGGAGGAGAAAATACAGAATGTGTTATGAAAACTGTTAACTGTTACAACTTCTAAGACAACCTTGGTCACCATTTTGGTTGTGTGGTGGACTGAGGAAGCCCGTTCACATCTGAGTTGAGCAGCTCTTATGCACCTCCAGCAACTACTGTTGTGCAAGAATGTGAGCCCATACTACTCACCACTACTCCCCATTGTCTTATCCTCAAATACTTCCTCTCTCATTATTTACATGACTAGTCTGACCTCTAAATGCTAAGTATTTAGTTATTAAAGAGACACCCTACATCTTAATTTTGATGTGATTTCTCTAAATTACATCAACACGGTATGATTTTAATGCTGATGATTCATTCCACTTTGAAAAATAATGGTGTGAACTAAATACAACGTGTTTATATGTTAGTTTCTGCCAGTGACTATCAGTGTGGACTTCTTCTTTGTACCTCAGTTTGATAATTGTTGTATAGTAATGCTTTTTGACAGATGGCAATCCATGATAGAAACAACATAAATTTTACTGGAAATAATTTCTTATTAATCTCTAAAAGGATTATGAGTTAAAATTGTATTGTGAAGTATGAAGTCATTTATTAAAGCATTATTCTAAAAGCAAAAGATGGGAAATAGACCAAATGGCCTTTAATAGGGGATGGTTACATAAATTATATTACCTCTGATCAATATTATATAACTATTAAAATATGAAGCAAAAATATGAGGCAGTTGTATAGTGCTAATATGAAACCATGCTATGATATATATGTGTGTGTATGTGTGTGTGTTTACATATATATATGTATCTTTTTCCACACTGTGAAAAAGTCAAAGTGCAGAAATTGTGCATAGCATGCTACTATTGCATTATATATGTGTATATATGCATATATATACACACACACACACACACACAAACACACACACACACACAAACACACACACACACACATATATATGTAATTTAACAACAAGTAATATTACAAAAATTCCACTAATTCACAGGACACAAACAGCCTCTTTCATAAAAGTTGTAGCATAGTGGGAATGGGTTGTCATAACAATAGAGGTGATGGACATTTTTTCAGGGAATCTTATGGCTAGAACATGCTTCATCATCTTTCCATCACCTGCTTCTAAGAGACAATGACATTGGTCTTAATGGGTGGTCACAGACTCCAGTAAGAAATGTAAAGTGGTCACAGAAAGTATTCATTTTGCCAAACATAACAGGCTCGTAATCACAAAGGCACAAGTGAATATTGTGGTAGTTCACATACATAGGATTTACTAGCAGCAGTTTTCCTACCAGACTCTGCATCCCTTTTCATCTATGCCCTCTTCTTTAAAATGTGCTCATGTCCCCAGAGGTATTTCTGGTCTACCTGTTGTTTAGCCACTTCCCCATTTTGGTTCTGAGTTTGGCTCATTTGTGAGCATGACTTGTGTAAGCTCTTGACTAAGCTGACTGATTTAGTGTTTTCTAACAGATGCTTGAATTTGCCAGAGGTTGTCTGGACCCTGCTGGGAATATGCACCTCTTGTGAGGAAGGGAATGAGATAATGATGACCTCTTTTCATTTTCTTTCCCTCAACCTTTATTTATAGCTAGATATGTATAAAGATATAAATATGACTAAAGACTATATATCTATATGAATGTGACAGAAACTGATAACAATGATTGTCTCTGGGAATATATGTTCTTTTTATGCCCAATAAGCTGAATATGAGATTGACAAACTACATTTCTGGTATCACAGATGTATACATGAAATGAAAGAAGAAGGAGAAATTACCCAGTTTGTGATATTTAAGTCTCTGTCTTAAACAGAAGTAAAATTTCTAATCAGTATGGGAAAATTAGATAATCTAATAAGTGATACTGAGACATCTGGCTAATCATCTATAAATTTATATCCCTACCTTACTCCTTACCAAAATAAATTTGTGAGTGATCTATAAAGCAGGCCCTATGAGTGACAGTCTATAAAGCAGCGCCTATGATTCCCACCTCCTGGTATTCATACCTTTGTGTAATCCTTTTGAGTGTGGGCAGGACCAGAGTCTTGTTTCTAACCACTGGAATGTGGCAAAGATTATGGGTTGTAAGTGATCACATGTTTGTGATTATGTAAAAGTATAATGCCTATTTTTCTAGAGTCTCAACCTTTCTCTCTCTTTTTTCCTTTCTCCTTACCTCCTTCTCTCATTTATTGGCTTTGATGAGGCAAGATGCCATAAATCTTATAGCATCAGAAAATGAATTCAGGCAATATGAGGGAGCTTGGAAGTGGATCCTTCCCCAGTTGAGCCTCTGATGAGAACACAGTTCTGGCCATCACCTTGGTCATAGCCTGTGAAACCCTAAGAAGAGGCCCTGGTTAAGCTTTGGCCAGACTCTTGATCAACAGAAATTGTGAGATAATATATGTATGTCAGTTTCAGCTGCTAAGTTTGTGATAACTTGTTATGCAGTAATAGAAAAGTAATGCAAAGCTCCACATGGATTAATGAATTAAATGTAAAAAAATAGCAGAAACCATACAAATCACTACAAGGAAATCTGATGAAATGCTTTTGTGATCTTGACATACAAAAGAGCTTTCTAAAGAAGAAACAAAACCCAAGTGCCCTAAAAAAGACGGACAGATTTGACTATCTAAAATGTTTGAAGTTGTGCATGGAAAAAATACTGTAACTAATCAATATTAAATTAGAAAAAAATTCATAACAGATATGGCAGATAAAGGACTAATTTTCTTAATTTTTTAGAATGCTGGCTAATCAAAAAACAAAATTAACAACCCAAGAGAAAAATAAGCCAATAATATGAACTAGTCCAAAGAAAAGAAGTATTAACAGTGTTAACATAGAAAAGGATGCTCAACTTTCCTCACAATAAAAAATAGAAATTCTCAAAAGTGAGATTTTGTTTTTCACTTAGCAGATTTGCAGAGTTATAAAAAACTTGATAATACTGGAGAGACAGCCACTTGTATACTATTGTTTGGAATTTAAATTGGTGTAATTTTTTGGGCAATAGAAACCCAAATTTCCAGCATACCTAAAATTGCCAGTCTTCTTGTATGAATCCATCCTACAGTTATGCCCATCTATGTATACAGTGAGTTTTGAATAGCAAAAACTAAGAAATAATCAAAATGCTCATTGGTGGAAAATCTGTTTAGTAAACTTAGGGATGGCTTACCATGCAAGATATACAACTGTGAAAAAGAATGCCTCTGTCCGTTTGACTTCCGCCCAAGTCACCAAAAGGAATGATTTGCCAACTCTATTACATCTTTAAAAAATCAGCATTCACATAGTATATACAGCTTTGCTTTAATTTTTTCAAAAGGATATATTGGAATAAGAAAATGTGTGTATGTGTGTGTGTGTGCATGTGTGTGTGTGTATAACATTGGAAGAGAGAAGTGTGTCTGATTTTGACCTCAGCCTATGACCAGGTCAGTATGGAAAGAGAGAGAAAGAGATATGCATGTCCTTATAAGCACATGTTCTAGGAAGTAGTGAATGACATGAAGGATTCAGTAGCTTTTATGGTCAGGAGCAGGGAGGTCTGGGAACAGGAGATCAGGGAGTTGGGGAGGATTAATCGGATCATGGAGATGAGGTAGTCAGAGAATCAGTGTGTCCCGCTGGGTCATGGCTCTAACAAAGCCAAGAGCAGAAGCTCTTTGTTTTCTGTGAAATAAACAGTAAACACTGTGCTAGGCACTGGGGTAGGGATATGAGGAAGCATAAAAAGAATAAGAATTCGTCATTATAGTCTAGTAGGAAAAACATTAAATTCAAATAAATATTAAATATCAGAATATAGTATAATAATATTTATGTATCCATCAAATTAAAATATCCTGTGATGATCTCCTGGAGTCTAAATCTGTCATCAGGCCTGTGGAGTAAATCTCACTGATATTCTTTCATTGGCTCCTCACAGCTACCTTTTAAGGAAGTCTCGTTACTCCGGTTTTACAGATGGGATTCAGAGAGGTGAAATACTATTTTTTAAAGACCTTAGAAAGTGGTCTCAGGATCTGGGTTTATGTGAGGGAGAGGCATGGGTGCAGTAGAGTAAAAAAAAAAAAAAAAAAAATTTTAGCTATGGAGAGTGGATTTTAGATACCACAACCATTCCAAAAGGGGATTCATCATCTTACCTTAAACATGCTCATTTCCTGCATGCTCCACCTCAACAAACTTTTTTTTTTTGTACCTTCTATGAGCCGAGACCATGGTTCTAAAGGATGGGGATGTGATGGTGAATGAGATAGACATATTTGTCTTCGCTCATGCAACATTTTAGAGGGGAAGACAGAGAATAAGAGAGTAACAAATACACAAGTAATGCAATTTAAGGTTGGATAAGTGTGGGTTTTTTTTTTGTTGTTGTTGTTGTTTTGAGATGGAGTCTCACTCTGTCTCCCAGGCTGGAGTGCAGTGGCACAAGCTCGGCTTATTGCAACTTCCACCTCCTGGGTTTAAGCGATTCTCCTGCCTCAGCCTCCTGAGTAGCTTGGATTACAGGTGCCCGCCACCACGCCCGGCTAATTTTTGCATTTTTAGTGGAGAGGGGGTTTCACCCCATGTTGGTCAGGCTGGTCTTGAACTTCTGACCTCAAGTGATCCACTCACTTCAGCATCCCAAAGTAAAGCAGAATAAGAGACAGAAATGGATGGGGGGGCTTGGGGTGGTGGTTGAGTATTTTAGTGAGCCTGGACAAAGCCTCTCTGAAGGGGAGATGTTTGAGCACAGATCTGAATAAACTGAGAGTGAATCATGGGACAATGTGAGATAGAGGAGTACTAAGCAGAGGACGATCAGGGCCAAGGCGGTGAGATGTGAGTTGGGCCTGAGTGCCCGTTATTGAAGGAGTGGCAGGGGCTTCCACATGGCCAGGGTGGGGTGGGTGAGCCCGGGTGCAGGGAATGGAAGCCAAAGGGGTGGGCAGAGGCCAGATCACATAAGGCCCTGTGACGCACAAGGAGATGCTGGAATTTTAGCCCCCAGGAAGCGCTTGGGAAGTTTTCGGCAGAAAAGAGATGCATTCTGATTTATGTTTAGAAAAGAGGACTTTGTTTGCAGGGGAGAACAGAGATATGCCAGGGTGGCAGCTGGGAGCTCTTAGGGGACGGCTTTGGGAGGTATTGGGGCAGTGAGGTGAAGACCAGTGGCTGTGTACTAGGGGAATAATGTATAGGATTTTCTAATGGATTGGCTATGCAGAGAAAGGAGAGAGGTGGATAAGTATGAGGTTGACTCACAGGTTTTTGGCACGAGCCGCTGGACGGTGACAGTTGTAGAGGTGGAGAAAACTAAACCATAATACCTCTCTGCTTAAGCTCTTGCTGGTCTCACACCACCTGCAGACTCCTCTAATTGGCTTACAAAGGCCCCACCCACCCACCGTGACTGAGTCCTGCCTAACTTTCAGACTCTCTCCAGCCTCTCGGTTCTCTTACCTGCGTCTCTAGCTACACCTGTTTCCCCGCACACCATGCTGCTGCTTACCTCTGTGCCTGTGCACGCTTCTCAGCCCCCCTATCCCTCATGCCTCAGCTCAGATGCTACTTCCTCCAGGAAACAGTTTCTGATTTTCCAAGTTCAGATAAGCTTTCTCCTCCAATTATGCCCTCTGATGGGCTGGGTTCTCCTTGAGGGCAGGTACCATATGTCACTCAATTTTGCATCCGCTGGGCCTACCACAGTGCCTGACACATAATAGGCAGTGCAAATAGTGTTTGGTAACTGAATGAACAAATGCATGCTGGTATGTGCACAGTACTGGGTAGTTTCTGGTGTTAAATATTACATCTGAGTATGTTTTTCAAAAGTATTTAGATGTGCAAAAGGTGAAAGGAAGAGTTAACTAGACACTGTTAGGTGTGCATGTGGTGCTTCTGAATCCTGATCTTTTGCATGCTGAGACCACATCTGGAACCACCAGGGACACTAAATTGCCTCTGTAAAGGCTTTGCTGGAACGAGTACGGGGGATGCAGGGACAAGGATCTTAGGTATAAAAATGAGAGGAGTAAGTGCAGGTGAGGGGTAGATCTGCCCTCCTTTTTATGTTTCCTTGATAATGTTCAGCCCCAAGGGACATTCCTCAGTCATCTCCTGGTCTCCCTGTCCCTTTAATTCTGCTCATAGTCCAGACCATGCTCCAAGGTACGTGATTAATGCCCTTTCCACCAACCCCTCCCTGTCGCCTTTAAATGCGGCCACACTACCACTCACCTAACCCCGACAGAAAAAAATACAGTCCTGTCACAGTCTTGTGGCAAGCTAGATCTTCCAGCATTAAATCACCATTAGGGACCTCTGTGAGTCTGATAGCAGCTTTAGCTGTTGGTTGTTTTTTTTCTCTCCCTTTTTATCCCATTTCAAACTCAGCTAAAGCTTTCCTGCTATCAGCAGTGGGACTGCTGCAAAGACAAACCATCCACACCCTCTCCTCCACAGGCACACCCACACTCCCTAATTAATCTGAGCGGAGAAGTGTGGAGGACTTCCAGGCAAAGCCTCTTCCAGGCAGAGCTGCCCTGGGTGGTTGAGTACTGGCAGGGGAAGAGAGGATGATATGCCTGATCGTTAACCCGGTCGGCATCTGCATAGCCATTTGTGAAATGCTTTCACATCAGGTAACTCATTGGATGTTAAGAGGAATCTTGTTAAAAGAAATATTTATTATGCCCATTTTAAAGGTAAAGAAACCAAGGTCCAGAGGACCAAGGACCACTTAACGGAGACCTCAGGATGGAACACACGGCCTGTAACTAGGAGACTGGAGATCCTGAGGAACTTTTCATATTGTGAGGGGTTTGTTGTTTCTCGAGTCTTCTGGACACATGGCAGGTTCTGAAGTTAGACACACTCGGTTCAAAGCTTAGCTCTGCCATTTACTAGCTAGGTGACCCTGAGGAAGTTACTTATTTATCCCTTTGCCAGTTTTCTAGTGCCACAATAATATTGCTTGACAAACAACTTCAGGACTTCAATGGCATACAGCAATAAACATTTATTTTTGCTCAAGAGTCTAGGGGTTGGCTGGGTGGGTCTGTTGAACCTGGCTGGGCTCCCTTATACTTCTGTGGTCAGCTAGTGAGTCAGCTGGGGGCTGGCTGGTTGAAGATGATCCCAGCTAGTATGACTCATCCCTGCTCCATGAGCCTCCACAATATAGCAGCCTTGCCCAGGATTTTTACATGCAGTAGCAAAGTTTTAAGAGAGGCAAGAGAAGCAGGCAAGCCCTCTCAAGATACAGACTCAGAACTAGCACTGGTCTCAGAGCTCAGAACTATTGCTTCTACAAAACTGTTCTGTCCAAAGCAAGTATGAGACCAGCCTTGATCCAAGGTATGGGAAAATAGGCTCAATCCTTTGATAAGAGGAGCCACAAAGTCACCAAAGAATGTGCCTATGGGGTCTTTTAAATGGGACCGTTACTATAACTGATCTCCTAAAAGCCCTGAGCTCTTTGGTTAGCTTGATTTTTAGAAATAGGAGTTAAAATACTACAGGTCATATGGGGACATTGTAGGAATAAAATGAGCAATATATATTAAGTGCTTAGCTTAGTGCCTGGTGCATAGCACCTATAACAAGTACTCAGGGTGGTAGCTCTTAGATTTGTTATTTTGGACTGCCATTCTAGAATAAGGATCCTCTTTCCTGCCCCAATCATGTGGGACTTTTTTCAGTCTCCTCTTACTTATTTAAAACACTTTTGCCTAGAGGGTAATGCCAGTACATCAAGTTCTTCCCACAATACTCTGCTGTAGATTGAAATTTTGTATGAAATTTACTTGGATGCAATTTCAGGGACTTTGGTTACCAAATGCTACCATGCACTTTATTCTAAAAAGGTTTCACATACAAGATGGCCAGGAGGCATGGGCAGTGTGGAGGGAGGCTCTGGCATCCTCTGGATGACTTTCCTATGCTAGTCTTCATGACAGTCAGCTGCCAGAACAATCTGTCCATATGTCTCTTAAGTTCAGATATACCTAGATTTGACCTGTCCATGTTTCCAATGGAAGTCACATTGTTGCCCCTCTTAAATGTCTGTGGAGCTGGTTTACTGTCTGAACTCTGACCAGGATAGGAAGGTGGTGCTTTGCACTTAGGCACTTCCTTAATGTACTTACTCTGGAGAAAGTATTAGCTAATTCTGCTTCCAATTTGGGATTTTAAAATAAAAATAAATGGCATTTGAGAAATAGCCTTCTGTCCTTCCTACTTCCAATATAGAACATCCACCATACATGAAATGAATCTTAGAAGACTGAAGGAAATAAGAGCTGAGCCCTGCCCTCGGGGGATCTATTGTAGGGTAGGTATGAAACTATGACATGATGGCAAATGTGATCAGAAAATGAGGGGTGGGGCCTATGAGATTTAGGGAGAACTTAGAGCGAAAGACTGGGCTTCTATGGGAGTGATTAAGAGAGACTTTGAGCTGTCCTGATGAATAAATAAGAGGGTTCCAAAACTTTTTTTCTTATATGAAATTATGGAAGTTTTTATTTAAGAAATTAAGAAAATATAAATAAAAGAAAGTGAGGGTCATATTTTATGGCAGATGGTGTTGGTTGATTAATATCTTTTTTCTCCTTCTTAGAAACTTAGCCTTAATTACATTCAGTGCAACAATGTGCTGCTAAAAGACTACATTACCCAGAACGCTTTGCAGCCAGTTATCAATACATTGGCTATGTAACTAAATTCTGAGCTATGTAAGTTAAAACATTGTGTGGGACTTCCAGGAAGACTCTAGAAGGGAAATGGCTTCACTAGGAAGTTTGGTCCTTTTGTCCTTCTCTAGTTTTTCTTCTTGATGCCTGGGACATGAAGGTGATGGCTAAATCTCTAGCAACCAGAGTGGACCAGGAAGTGATTTTGATGATGCCTATATGTATTTAGTCAGAATGGACCAGGTTATGCTATAATAACAAACAGTCCCCTAACCTCAATGATTTTCTATTTCTACCTCACCTAAATATCCAATAGACTTCAACAAAGAACCTGTGCTAACTAGAGTCACTCCATCACCCAGACTCATGGCAGCTTTCTCTCAACATGTGCTTTTAAAATCACAGTAGTAGGTGGAAGGATGTATAATGGATTGGCATTGACTCTTAAAGCTTCTGCTTAGAAGTGATTCATGTTACTTCCCTTTATAGTTCATTTGTCAAAGCAAGTCACATGACACACCAACATTCAAAGGGGAAGAAAGTGAAGTCCTATTGTGTTCCCAGAACGAGGTAAGAAAAAGAGTATTAGTGACCAGAAATAATGACTTCAATACTATGTGCTATGATGAAGAGCAGGAAGTTAGAATGTACTTGAACTCCTAATGACTTTGTGAGTTGCCATCCCAGACTTCTTCCACTTGAGAGAATAAACCCTCCTGTGTTGAAACCATTGTAATTTGGGGTTTTCCGTCTCATGGAGCCAAATCCAACAGTAATGAATTTATTTTTTCCCCCATCCTTTGGTCATAACCACAAATATTATTTTGATGAATGTACTGGAAAAGAATGTGTATGAGTCTTGGAGTACCTGCCCTGCTTTCTGCCCCATTTCAGAGGAGCAGCCTCAGCACTTCCTGACCTCTACAATTCCATGCTCTGTCATGCAATCATGCCACCCTGCATACAACTGGTTGGATCAGTACCAAAGGCACCAGTAATGGGCCGAGTAGCCCACTGGCCATGAAGTAGCCTGGCCTGAGAGGTCTGTCCAATGCAGGGGCTCTGTATGAGGTGATGACTAAGTGAGTGAATCAGACCCTCTTACTCATATCTGGAATTTGAGACACATACCAGGAAAAAAAAAAAAATGCTGAGAGGGAAGCAGAAGCTGAGAAGTTACATTACGTGACTATAACAATATTGCAATTTTGAACAGTGTGTAGGATGTTGTGTTCTCTGTGAGATCTCCATGTTGGTTCCAAGAACTTCCCTGTTTTTCCTTTCTTCTGTGTGGCCTTATAATAAACTCCTTATATATTAGTCTGTTCTCACGCTGCTATAAAGAACTAACTGCCTGAGACTGCGTGATTTATAAAGGAAAGTGATTTAACTGACTCACAGTTCCCCATGGCTGGGGAAGCCTCAGAAAACTAACAATCATGGTGGAAGGGGAAGCAAACACATCCTTCTTCACATGGCAGCAGGAGAGAGAAGTGCAGAGTGAAGCGAGGAAAGTCCCTTATAAAACTAGCAGATCTTGTGAGAACTCACTTACTATCATGAGAACAGCATAGGGGAAACTGCCCCCATGATTCAATTATCTCTACCTGGTCCTCCCTTTGACAACGTGGGGATTATTACAATTTAAGGTGACATTTAGGTAGGGACACAGAACCAAACCATATCACCCTATGATGTGATAAAAAATTAGATCCTAACCAACAGTGTGTGTCCTTCTCTCATCTGTTTTTATTTATGTTTTATCTATAGGTGATTTTTTATAATGGTACTTACTTTTCTCTTTTACTTAATAGTATATCATGACAATCATTCCATGCCTTTACTATTATTTAAAACAGCACATGAACTGGCATGTAGTATTCCATTGTACAGCTGCATGTATGTAATCAATCCCCTAATGTTGGACATTTATGTCATGTGCCATTTTGTTTGCATATTTGCTTTTGCTTTTATATACAGCAGCGAAGTCAGCATTCTTGAAGCTAAATATTTGCATGTATCCATGACTTTTTTTTTTCTTAAAGAGAGAAGGTCTTTTTATGTTCTTTGGGCTGGACTTGAACTCCTGGGCTCAAGTGATCCTCCTGCTTCAGCCTCCTGAATAGTTGAAATGATATTTTTATAGGTAGGAATCTGTTTGGCAGATATTGAGTGATAAAGGGGACATTTCAGAGCAAGTGTATGGCACAAAAAAGCACAAAGTTGTGAAGTTAGGAGAATATAAAGTATGTCATCAAATAATCAAATTTTGCTAGTGTTAGGTAGGTATAAGAAGACAGTGGCCAAATTATTGATAGACTTGAATGCCAAGCTAAGGTATAGCCATTAATAAGGGCTGTTTCTTAATATTTGGAAAGAAAACTTGGAGTATTACAAAGTGACTCTCTTATCCTCTCCAAGGCTGGTGGTAGTGTTAAACAGAGGATCAGTAGAGGTAAACGTGGCCCATTTCACACTATGTGAGCTATAGAAAACAATGCAAAATCCCTTTGTACTTGGTATTGTGCTTTGTAAAAAAGTAAAAACAAAAACATGTGCCCTAGAACTTAAAGTATAATGAAAGAGAAGAAGAAGAAGAAGAAGAAGAAGAAGAAGAAGAAGAAGAAGAAGAAGAAGAAGAAGAAGAAGAAACAGAATACAGTGAAAAGTTCTGATATTTAGAAGGTAGAGCTACTAGAAAAATTATTGTATGAAAGCTATGAGAACAACATAATTCTGTGTGAACCTGTGTATTGGTACCACATACCCCCAAATCTGTAAAAAATACATTGCATTGAACAAAATCTAAGATGCCACCAATTGTAAGATGCACTGTTATTTTGTGTGGCAATAAGGAAGAAATATTGTTGCCTATTGTAATTGGAAGATGCCACAAACAGTAAAATGCACCTTGATTTCAGTGTTGCTAAAAAAAAAAAAAATACTATGCTTTTAAGGAGACTTTATCAGTGTGGGAAGTCTTATGACCGATAAGTCAGGGGTGTTCAATCTTTTGGTGTTTCTGGGCCACACATAAAATACACTAACATTAACAATAGCTGATGAGGTAAAAAAAGAAAATAGCAAAATAATTCATAATGTTTTAAGAAGGTTTATGAATTTTGTTGGGCTGCATTCAAAGCCCCCATCCTGGGCCACATGTGGTCCATGGGGCACGGGTTTGACAAGCTTGCTCTAAGTAGAGATAACTATCATAAATTAATAATACTTCTTCATACTGTGTAAACCTTTAAAAATATTTTTTAAATGTATGTATATATTTTTTAAATGTATGTACATTGTTTTATTGAATCCCCCATAAAGCATAGCCAAAACAGAACATAAGCTTCCCATTTTTCAGATGAAGAAACTGATGTTAGGTGACTTAAAGAAATAGACCGTCAGAGCTACCACACTTTTCAAGGTCACCTAAGCTCAGCTCTGCATTTTCTGGTGGTGAGGGTGAGACTTAGCTTAGCTATTAACTGTCATTGCACAGCCCTTCTGTGAGAGGTAGGCCTGTGCCTGCTTCTGATTTCACATCCCGTTTCCTTTCCCCTTCACTGTGATGTCATCCAGCCAGTTAACAGCAGAGTCCATGTGAAGGATCAAGTGGGCTGACTTCAAATTCAGTGTTTTTTCCAATACCCAAGTGGAAAAACTTTCCTTCTTCAAGGACATCTTAGACTTTAATGTGCATGAGAATCATCCAGGGGCTTGTTAAATGTGGACTTTTCCCTTGCCCTACCCCCAGACACTCTAATTCAACTGGCCTGGGGTTAGACCCAGATACATATTTTTAAAATAAGCTCCAGGTGATTATGATAAAGATGGCATACAGAGCACGCTTTAAGAAATACTGTCCGATTTCAATCTTGAAATCGGCTTTGTCCCCTTTTCAAGAGGGCCTGCTCTTTGAAAAGCAGCTTCAGCCCCGCCTTGTTGTAACCCCTTATCAGTTCTATGTGTTTTGCAAATTGCATTTGCTCTTCATTTATGGACAAACCAGGTCAGCACTGCCAGGCCAATAAGAGCTGGATTTTCCCTAGCCTCATGCATCAGTGACATATTTGCCAATCTTGGCCCAGTTCCGACATCCCTGCAATCAGCAATGGTTGATGAAGATGCAGGATACACATGACTTGATTTGCAGAGAGCCGGCTAAGCTTTCAGGGAAGTCAATAAGAAAAATCTCATTTTGATCTGCAGATTGGACTCATTTGATTTGGAAGTCACTGGTGGCAAAAGAAATATGGGGCCCAAGGATGTCTCTTCAAGTCCCTCTGTGACTGTAATCACTCCTAAGAAGCAGTATTCTCCACCTATCTCCTCCTCCCCTCCTCTCTTCACAAATTCAATGTGTCAGCTGATGGAGAGAGGAGAAAAAAAGCAAAAATCGCTCTCAGGCTCTCTGATGATTCCTCTATCTCACTCTCCACAGACTAGAAAGGGTCAAAACAGCACCACAAACCATTCACCAAAACTATTCGCTACACGGCTCCTAGGAAACCAATCTTGCCTCTGTGACTTCTCACCCAGGTCTGTGACTTTCAGCTTGAAGAGGTCAAAGGCGAAAAAATAAATACATCATTATGCCTTGTGAAGTAACTCTTGGATCTGAGTGCTTCATGGGCTCATGTGCATGTCAAGATGTTTAAATCTCTTCCGAAATATCTCTTGACTCCATCGAGATCTATTTATTCTCCCTGCCATTAACCAAATGTTTTCTTTAGATTTATTCAGTATCCTCCTTCCCAGTTTCCCTGCTTCTCACATTTACCCTTCAAATCCACTATCTACATAGCAGCCTGGTGATCATCGCATCTCATCCCTTGTTATTACCCTTTGGTGGCTTTGCGGCATCCTAAGGATAAAGTCTAAACCTATTTGGTCCAATGCAGTAGCCACATGTAAGGCTGTGGAGCACTCAAGATGTGGTGATTCAGAACATAGATAAGCTTAAATGTAGCCATTAGATTTCAAAGATTTAGTAGAAAAAACAGTTGTAAAATATCTTATTGATAATTTTGTATTGATTACATGTTAAAATAATATTTTAGATAATTGGGTTAACTGGAATATATTACTAAAATTAGCTTCAGTTGTTTCACTGTACTTTTAAAATGTGGCTACTAGAAGATTTAAAATGACACATGTGTCTCACATTGTATACCTATTGGACAGCACCCATCTAAACTTTGACCTGGCTTGCCTTCATCCCATTCCATGCCCTCTTGCAGCCTCTGCTTTGGCCATATGAATTTCTTCTAACCTGTTGAACTAATCAGTTACCCTCCTGTTTCTGGGCCTTTGGTAGGCAAGTGTTTCCTCCCATCACCCTCTTTCACTAACTCTTACTCATACTTCAGTATGTCTTCTCAAAGTCACTTTTTAGATGTTGTATTAGTCAGGGTTCTCTAGAAGAACAGAACTAATAGGATAGAGGTATATATAAAGGGGCGTTTATTAAGGAGCATTGACTCACATGATCACAAGGTGAGGTCCCACAATAGGCCGTCTGCAAGCTAAGGAGCAAGGAAGCCAGTCTGAGTCCCAAACCTCAAAAGCAGGGAAGCCGATAGTGCAGCTTTCAGTCTGTGGTCAAAGGTCCAAGAGTCCCAAAGCTGAAGAACTTGGAGTTTGATGTTTGAGGGCATAAAACATCCATCATGGGAGAAAGATGGAGACCGGGAGACTAAGCCGGTCTAGTTTTTTCACCTTCGTCTGCCTGCTTTTATCCTGGCTGTGCTGGCAGCTGATTAGATTATGCCCACCCAGGTTGATGGTGGATCTGCCTTTCACAGTTCACTGACTCAAATGTTAATCTCCTTTGGCAACACCCTCACAGACACACCCAGGAACAACACTTTGCATCCCTCAATCCAATGAAGTTGATGCTCAGTATTAACCATCACAGATATTATTGGTGCCAAGATGTTCCTTGACTCCCTGAGTCTGGCCTAGCTGCCCCTCCTTTGGTTTCAGTAGAATCTCTATAATTTCTCCTCTGTGGAATACCTCCATACTACTTTAGATTTGCTTTTTAAAATGTTATCTCTCTATTCCACTAAATTGCAAGCTCCACTACGGCAAGGGGTATGTCTGTCTTGTGTACCTTTGGGCCCCAGAGTAGAAACTCAATAAACATTTGAAAGTGAATCAAGGCATCTCATTAAATAGGCAAGGAAACTGAGGTCTAGAACAGGGAGGCTTTTTATCTAAGGTCACATAGTGAGTTCATAGCAAACCACCTCAGGCCAGTGCCATTCAGCAGGGTCACAAATTTCTTTCTTTAAATAATGTTTGACATTGGCAGAATCTTTAAAGATGCGATGGACAGAGATTTGTGCTGGCTGCTTTAGTTTTACCCAACAAAGTGAAGCTATCTGATGCAGAAGCAACTGGGATGCCATGCCTGGCCTAGACTGGGTCATTCTCCAGCTTGACTCTGACTCAAATATTTTACTTCTGGCATTGTGATGTCAGGGTGAAATGTGGACAGAGGAAGGAAGTGACAAAACCATGGAGATCTAAGCTATATATAGAGGTAGCAGATCTATAGGACAAGCTGACTCAGAGCTTTGATGTGCTACAGGGGAATTGTCCATGTGGATTACAAACCAGAGGTCATTTCCTGAGATACTGGCCCAGTCATTCCTCATGTTGACGTGTTTCTGAACAGAACCAAACACAAAGAGCAATTTTTAGCGTGAAACCTCTAGGGCTCTGGTATCATCCTTGGCCATACTTGCACCTGGAAGAAAATCCTTTCTGGTCCTAGCGGTATGTAACCTAGTACATCTGCAAAATGTTCCATGTCGTAGGAAAAAGTGGTATAAGGAGAAATCTGTTTTTGTAAGATTTTTTACTGTAATTGTGTCTAACTTTTTTTCTAAGTAAATGGTATCAGCTCAATGCAGGATAACTGGCAAACAGAAAAGCACAATTAAGGAATATTTTCCCCATAATTCCACCACCCAAAATAATCTCACTATTTATACTGCCTGTGTCTTTTTAATATTCTTCATGTTTATTCACTTATATAGTTTTATAAAAGTAGAATACTACTAATACCATTTAATGGTACTTTCCCTTACATATGTTATAAATATTATAAACAATTTCCTATGTCAATAAGTACTCTATAATCCTATGATTTTTATTGCCTACTTAATATTCCAATATATTTAAGCCCTCCCAACAATCATTCGTTATTGAATGTTTAAATTGTTTCTAATTTTTTAGTATTATAAGTCACTCTACAGGGAATCCCCTTATACGTATATCTCTGGTTATTTCCAAAGGATAATTTGTAAAAGTGAAATTGCTGACTGAAGATAATGCAAGATAAGGCGCAATTCTAAGGATTTTGGTATCTATGTTTTATTAGTCTCCTGAAAGTTTTAGTACAGACTGATTTTCAAAGTTCCCAAGTGTTCTCTGTGCACAAATCCGCTCATGTTTGGAAGCTGTACCATCTGCTGCCATGAAACCCGCTTCTTATTAGATTGATGATGCAACTAAAAGAAAAGGAATTCCAAAAAAAAAAAAAGTCAAAATAAATTCTAGACCCCAAGTCATATTGATGCCTATCTATGTCCATTTTTCTCTAGATCCTTAAAAGAGGCCTTTCCCAAAATGCCACATGAGAAAAGAGTTCTGTAGTCAGAAAGGTTTGGACAAATTTGCAACCTCTGTCTCTATGCTAATGCTGGAAAGTCCTGCAGTTAATTTGGGCAAATTAGACTCTGTTTAAATCAGCGTTTCTTTCCTGAGGTTATTTGGCTACCGAACTCTTAAAAATAATGAGCCTACAAATATTCCATGGGATATACTGAGAGAAACACTGGCCTAGAGTGAGCTGAAGGTGGTACATTATGGGGGCTGTACATGGTTTTCTTTTTAGCCTACATACTTGCCTGCTGGTGGTAGAACCAGATTAGTTTGAGTTCTTTTGTTCATGATCACATGACAAAGCACACAGCTTTAAGGTCTGATTTCACACCTTAAGGAGTTTTCCAGTTAGTCAAGACCATTTTCTGATGAGCAAAGACTAGAATTAAAGCTTTACTTCAAAAATTATGTTCTTCTTTCTTCTCCCCCACCACAACAGGTTTGCTTATGTCTGTGTTACTGCGAATGAAGTGTTCATCTATGTCTCTTCTTCATGTGTAGGAGTGGGAAGCCATTAATGCTACTTGATTAATTTCTGCCAAAACTATTTTAGACTTAGAAATAAGTTAAAAAGATACTTTTTAAAAACCTCTCAGGCCAATTTTTTTTGGAACCAAAGAGGTCAATTCACTATAAAAATCAAACAAATTAAATTGTTTGTTGCCCAATATGTCTGTGTTTCCCAAATATTAGAGTTTTACATTTTACCATGACCTTTTTAAATATTATTTATGTAGTATTCTTCCTTAAACTGACTCAGAGATTTCCTTATTTATCTTCTTTAACTTGTCCTCACAACAATAACAAAAATCTACAAAGCGAAACCGCATATTGGCAGTTTTATCTTTTTCTAATACATATTAAAATGAACACTTAACAATTCAAATAAAACAATGTTTGCCTAAAATTATCTCAGGTCTTGTGTTAACAAACTTTTTCAGGAAAGGGTCAGACAGTAAATATTTTAGTGTTGGTGGGTCATGCCATCTCTGTCACCACAACAGTGCGAAAGCAGCCATGGGGGGCCTGCATACAAATGGGCATGGCTCTGTTCCAATAAAATATTTATTTACGAAGATAGGAGGAGGGCTAGATTTGGCTTACAGGCTGTAGTTAGCCAACTCCCGCTCTAGATGAGACAAGGAGCTTATTGATATTTTCACTTTCTAGTTGACTATATTGGTTCATTTTAGGCACATTCTAAATGCAGTAACCTGAACACTAATTGAATAGCAAAACTTCCTATTTACAATTTACCTCTATTTTCTGAGATAGCCCCAATTTCAAGATATGTGTCTCATATTTGAGGATCAGATTCATCATCCTGAGCGCATGAAATAAAAATCAGGAACCAGCCTCTACAACAAAAGAAATGGCTATGTTCAGACAATCTACTAACCTCCTCTCACCTTCCTAAGAAACTTGCAGAAATGCTCTGCTCAGTGATTTTGCCCTTGCAATATTGTTCTTCATAGGAGGGGGGAAAAAACCAAACCACAACCTAAGCAAACTAGGCTCCTAAATTATTGACACATTAAAATTTAAAATGTTAATTAACAGAGGCTCTTATCTGAGAGAAGCAAGTTTCCCATTAATTCCCAACCCATTGAATCTAGATTCGTGTACATCCATTGGTTGACTGAGTTGTTCCAAGGTTTACCCTAGTGGCCTCAAGATTTACAAGAGTGCCTAAACTCAAACTTCCTAAGCATTACCGAGAGCAAAGCTCACCTTTGCCAGGATCATGCTTGGGCCATGTCACTGACCTTTATAGACAGGAAGAATAAATGTGCTTGTGTAAATATGATAAGCCTATTTTCACTTACTACTCACTGTTTTCCATCCTAGACATTCACAAGTAATAGTAAATCTAAATAGTTTTTTTTTCACGTTTATAATGCTTTTCCAAGTATATGGTCCATTAGAGCCTCTCAGTAATTCCAGAAGCTGGGAATTATTTATTCTCACTTTGTAAATGAGGAACTTGAGGTTGAACTGCCAGCCACACTTTAGGGAGAGCCCTTGGGCCATGCTAGGCAATTCTCACCTGTTAGACTAGGCTTGCTAAGTGCTCCACAAGGTGCCTCTTTTTTCCCACTGTGCGCTGCCACATTCTACTCCTCGTCCTAGGTCACACCCGTGGTTCAGACCTTCATCTACCATGGAGGTAGATGCCACTCTCTCTCAAATAATTTAGTCTAATTGGGATGGACTCATGCAAGGGAGCCTGGCTGAGTCAAAGTCAACCCATCCCTAGAACTGAAACACACTCCAAACTAACTTAACAACTGGTAATATCAACTCCAGTCTCCTGATTGAACTCACATGTCCTCATTCTTGTCTACTGTTTTTTCATACTTTGTAGCTGCTTCTGATCTATAGACAAAGCCAACTAAACTAGTATTGGCGGAATTGCTAAGTCAGCTTTCAGTTACAAAGGGTAATTAGAAAATTAGAATGGGAAATTGTGAAACAGCATACAGTGATGAGTCCATTTTTAAAAAAATATGTAAAACACCTGAATACATTTACCCATAATCCAAGAATATTATAACTTAAAAGCAACTTAAATATTACTTCGTTCATCTTTCATATTCAGTGTAGAAAACATGGGAAAATTTTATCAAGGTAATGATTAACAATGATAAATAGTAAGAATAGTTATCATCTCTTTGACTCTTAACCATGTGCCTGGTACTGTGGTGAATGTTATAAATATATGCGACAGATGGATTTGTTACTCCAACTTGCCGATAAAGCAGTGAGACTTGGAGAGAACAATGGACTTGCCTGACATTACACATGAGTAAGTAGTGGAGATAGTGTGTGGGATCAGGCCATCTGACTGTAGGGCTACCATTATAGCATAGTTCTCTCAAAAGTAAATCCCAAAGATCTGATAGGAATGGCACCATCCTGTGAAGAGTAAGGTACCTCACCTCTGCCATCTTTCTCTCCCAACCCATCCATGACCCCATGAAGGAAAATGTCAGACAAACCCAAACTGAAGGATGTTCTACAAAGAACCTGTTTAGCTCTTCCCCAAACTGTCAAGGTCATCAAATACAAGAATCTGGTAGTCGGAAAAACTATCACAGACCAGAGGAGGCTAAGGAGTCATGACAACTAACTGTAACATAAAGTCTTAGATAAGATCCTGGCACAGAAAAAGATCATTAGAGGAAAACTAGGGAAATCTGAATGAAGTATGGAGTTTAGTTAATAGTAATGTATCGGTGTTGATTCCTTACTTTGATAAATGTACCATGGTAATGTAAGATGTTAACCACAGGGAAATCTGGGAAAGGAGTATCCAGGAACTCTTTGTAATCTCTTTGTGACATTTCTGGAAATCTAAAACTATTCTAAAATGTAAAAGTTTATTCTATTTTATTTAAAAGCAAACCTGGACTAGGCTTCAGGTGTTTGATCTCTGTAGGGATCATTGGCATGCATTCATATAATGGAAACTGGTGTTAAGGATATAGTCTGTGAGAAACTAAGTCAAGTTCAACAAGATGCTGTGGGAAAGTGGCTTTGTGAAGAGTATTTGCATGTGCACATAGTGTGTAGGGAATAGGAGTCTCACCTTGGCTGGGCCTATGGTTGCAGAAGCTTCTGCGTATGTTGCAAAGAGTAAATTACAGATTCACATCCATTAATAGGCATTACTGAATATCTACTCAGTGCCAGACTCATGCTGGATATTGCCTGAAGAATGCAGAGATGAGCAAGATGCCATCTTCTCTCAAAAAAATATACAGCCTGGTTGGGATGGAGAGGAGGGGAGTGGAGAAAATAAAGCTACCGTGGTGAGATCTTAATGTACATTGCTGCTTGATTCTCCTTTGTTTTCAAAATTGGAATGGGCATTGCTTTCTGTTTTTTGGAAAATCAGATTAACTCCTGATTAAATGTAAGGCTTTTGTTTCGTTTTGTTTTAATAACATGTCTTACTCTTGAAAAAGGATGACAGTGAGACCTACAGACAAACTTTTACTCAAACATTTCTTCTTCAGAATTACCCTGGTCCGGAGCTCTGACCCCCTAAAATGGTAGATCTGAACATGTTACACATTAGAGTAACCTGCGGACCTCAGGACCCGCCTCCATGAGCACAATTTTAACTAGTATTAGTGAGGCCGAGGTATTTACATTTTTAAAAGCTTCCTAGGTGATTCAAACGTGCAGTCAGGATTAAAATACCACCAAGCAGGTGCTTTGTCCAGAAAGAGAGGGTTACTGAGTGCACTAGGAGGGAAAAGAAGCTGTCAGACTGGGTCTGGATGAAGAGTTGCATCTGGAAGAGGGGCTTTTGCTGCCCCAGGTGGGCAGATTCCTCTCATCCATGAAAAAATCAGTAAAGAAGACACAGGGGGCTGGAGTGGAAATGCTTGAAGGCTACCAATCTCACCTTTTCTAATCACGAGGCTTTTCAGAACAACATTTAGGAACCACTTTGGCTCTAATTATCAGCACATCCATTGCTCAGCAAATTCCTGGTTTCCCTGCATTTTCTCCTTTGAACATTTCAGGGGATTGTTTAGAATCAGCCCCACACCTAAGTGGACACTTCTCAGTTATACACCCGAAAGGTGTGTGAACAACCGGGCTCATCAGCTAAAAAGGAGGCTGACTTCTTGCATTTAAAATGAATGTTGACTGGAAAAGAAGGGGGTAAGGGGAGAAAAAAATCAAAAGTAAAAAAAAAGGCTGACTCAGGCCAACCACAATGCCTATGGTGTAAAATAACATCATTAAGAGAGTTTTGCCAGGGTTGGAATTATGCAAGAGCCTCTTTCAGCAAAATCTAAGTTGCTTGGAAAAATTGTTCTAGAAACTTCTGCATTGTAAGATTAAGAAGTATTGGAAGATCGCTTGAGCTACACATACTTTAGAGTGCTTAAAATAGAGACTGTCAGTACTACAAATAAATTAATGTTACATTTTTAAAGGCTTTAGTGATCTGATAACCACCAGTCTTTTGAGCATGACAGATGTGAGTTCATACCCCAGCCCTTCCACTGGGTAATTTACTTAATTTTTTTGAGCTTCAGTTTATTGCACCTGCAAAATGGGATTAACTATGCCTCCTGGAGTGGTTAAGAGGATTTAATGAGATAATTTGGTGCACAGAGATCAGTGACTTGGTCCAAAATAATGTAAATTGAAAGTGACTTGGATGTGTTTCAAACTGGCCCCTAGCCCTGTGCCTTTCTGTTTTACCTCTAACCCTCTTCTTGACAGGGATGTGAGGGGATGAAGAACTGTTATCATGTGTGTTGTGCTTGTGGCTTAGGAGACTGCATGGACATATGATTTTAGAAAGGACATTAGAAGGTGTCCCTGCTGCCACCCTGTTCCATGAGGGAGAGTATCTGGGGGAATCTGAATATTCTTTAGTGAGAGAAAAGCATGGTGAACCCCTACTCTTACACAACTTGAGCATGAATAAAAAGAGAAATCTTACATTCTTATTGGCACTTACTAATTATTAACATGCTTTCCTCCACATTGTCTCCTGATGGAAACTTGGCAATCATGCCTCACCTTCATCTCCCTGAATCCAACCAGTCCAAAGTCCGTTCAGTTCAGCCTTAGTGACCTTCCTTTCCAAATCCATCTTCCTGAAGCAAATCTCTGACTGTGTGACTTACTCTGATTGCAGGGCTCCTAAAGGCCATCTCTCCCTATGGGGACTTCAGCTTATGTTCTCATCCTTACCTCCTACTCCTGCTCTTCTCTCATGCATTCCTGCAGCCAAACGTAAGTACCCAGTTGTCCTTGAACACTGTTGCAGCCCTCTTTTGTGTGTGTATAAACTCTTCCTACTGGTTCTGTTGTCACCCTCTTTCCAACTATCTGGAAGCAGTACATCCCCAGTGGTTAGGAACACAAGCTCTGGATTGAAATCTGGGCACAACCTTACGAGATGTGTGGTCTTCAGCAAGTTATTGAACCTTCCTCAGCCTTGTGAATAAAATATGCTAATGATACCTAAGTCATGGGGCAGTGGGAAGGATTGAGTGACATTGTACAAGTCACCTGCTCAGCATAGGGTCTGACTTGCAGGAGGCATTCTAAAAGTGTTAACTGCTATCACTATTGCTGATTTCTTCTTATTTTTACTGCTGCCTGTTGAACCAAACTCTTCACTAAATATCACCTTCTTCAAGGAGGCCTCCTGATAACCTTTTTCCCTAGAGAAGTAATCTCTCCTTCTTTAAAGCCCCCATGGCCCTTCGTAGATCTCTCATGAACTCACTACTCAACGTACTTATTTGTGTCTTTGTCTTCTTCTTCCATTTAGAATATAAATTAATTGATCATGGGATCTTATTTTGATAATCTTTGTACCCACAAGAGCACTTATCACAGATAAAGTAGTAACCCATTTCACATTCGATGGTTGAAGCACAAAGAAAGGGAAGTAATTTGCCCAAGGTCATGTAGCTAGTGCAGGGTAAAACCAGGCTAAAGACCCCCTCAAGGTGTCACCATATTCAAAGATCTTGATCTTAAGCAACGAATGGGGACCATTAGATTTTATGCCCAAGTAGCAGATGGCAAAATTGACCAGCTGAATGGTGATACTGGGTTGACTGGCTCTATGGGTTATTCATAGAAAGGGGGGGTCTATAGATGAAAGCAATTTTAAACCTCAACTTGTGTGAAACTCAAGTAAAAATCAGTTATATTTCAACAAAACACTGATCAAAATACCAAAAATGGTTTAATTTTTTAAAAGCACATGCAACTTCTTTTAATTTGCTTGACTGCTCAAGCCAGTAAAAACAGCAAAAGCAGTTTATTCAATGAAAAACACCCACACCCTTACTGTGGTTTGTTGAGCCAAGTTGGCCAGCCAAACAGACAGTTAAAACTGTCAACCAGGTGTGGATAGTGTCTCAGAAGGAAATGCTAAAACAAGCCACTAGCAAAATGCTTTAATGTTTAAGAATATTTAGAGTGTGCAGTGAGGTGTCTGGCCAGAAAAACTATTGCTAAGCAAGCCCAATGGAGTGGGAAGAACATTTGCCTTGGAGCCTGAAGACCTTCTAAGAGAGTCATGATGGAACCCCTCCTTTTCTCTATAATTCTAGGCTGTCTCCATCTAGTAAAGTGGTCTGGGTGCCTTTTAGCGACTCATTGGTGGAGGGAGGTTTCAAGGCTCCTAAAATGAATGACTGAAAGTTATTTAAATAATTTGGAAAGACACAGATCTAGGACTTCAACCCTCCGTTAAAATGATGAAGGGAATGGTTTTTCTGGGCCCAGAGAACAGAAGACCCCAGAACGTGCTCAGATTCAGATGTTCCAGGTACAACATTGAACCTTGGGAAGCAACTTTTTCAGTGAATTAAAACACATATACGCAAACACACATACCCCAACTATAATGTGGGCATTCAGGGCACTTTTGCCATGAAGCAAATTGAACATAGCATTGAAGAAAGACCTGTTGAATCTTCAATAGGAACTTGTATTGGCAAGGAATGCAGCACCCAGAGCCCGGTGGGATGTAGTTTATGCTGGGACAATGAACTTTATATAGTAGTAGGGCCTTCTAGCCTCAGGAAGGTACGTCAAAGTTTTGGATCCACTATGCAAAAAAGACCAAGGATGACTTGATCTTAGAAGCCCAGATCAGGGGAAAATGATGGTCAGGAAATAAAGAGACTGGGTTCTTCCTAGTCCAGCCATGCAGTTCCATGCATATTGCACTAAGACAAGGGGGAGATCTTACTAGGAGGAATGTTATTCATACCTAAGTTTATAAAGCTAGACATCCAGTTACTGGCGACTTTTCAAAATCTCAATTAAATCCAAAAAGACAGATGATAGATAGATGGCTAGATGGTAGGTAGGTAGGTAGATAGATAGATAGACAGAGAGATAGATAGATAGATAGATAGATAGATAGATAGATAGATAGATATAAAAGCTAAGGGTAGAATACACACCTGTCTAGAAAAGAGGACAAGCCTGAAAGAAGAAAGCCATTAGAAAAGCTACATAATTGATGTCACTTCTAAGCCTATCTTTAATGAAAGAAATGAAGAAAATGAATTTAGTCAATTAGAAAGTAATGAAGACCTTGCAAAAATAACTATTGACAAAAGGCTGGTAAGGGAATTCTTCAGTAATTTGAACATAACACATACTGTACAAATCAGCAGGTCAGGGCAATATGCCTCCTAGGAGAGTAAAGGCGTTGATACATGCCTATGTGATTTTGGGTAGTTACTTCTTCATTTAGCAAGCAGAATTGTGATCTGAGATGAACCCAGAAGCCAAACAAATGGAATTCTAAACTGCAAAACTAGAGAGAAGTCATATAATGGTAATTATTCAGTCCAGGCATGGCTGGTTCCTATCAAGGGGACTGGGCATGAAGGAGGGATATCTTAAACCAAAAATACACAAAAAAGATTGCAAAGGGCAGGCCACAATCTATTAAGGTAACGTTGTGGTATATTCACCTGTTTTTATAATCAGAATATTAGAAAATAGCATAAGTCATTCCAGATAAATAGTTCCTTCTTTAGATTATCAGAGGGGAAGGCAGTGTGCCACCTTCTTATCAGAGTGAAGGACAAGGACACCATTTCTTTTTTCTTGCATATCCAGCAGGAAGAAAAGATACAGAGCTGAACTTCTATGGGACTGGATTTCATAAATGCTCACTTTCAAAGCTAAGTGTGTGTGCATGCATGTGTGTGCATGAACACACATGTACATTTGGTAGGGAATGGACTTTGAAAGAGCCTGGATGTTCATCTCCTGACAGATGAAGAATACGGGTAGTGAATATAGGCTTGACGAGATATTACAGATGTTGGTCCAGGACTTTGTTTGATTTTAAGCCCATGAGAACTCAGAAAAGATATTAACCAGACCATTAAGAAATGATACTGTGGAATGTTAGAACTGAAGAAGTTTTAGGAATCACCCAGTTCTGTCTTCCTAACTGCTTGCTAGGCCCAGAGACATTAAATCCCTCTTTAAAGCTAAATAGTGTGTCAGTATCACAACCCGAAGTAAAACTCTACTGAGATACAGGGTGTGGCATGGTGGCTAATGCCTGTAATCCCAGCATTTTGGGAGGCTAAGGTGGGAGGATCACTTGAGGCCAGGAATTTGAGACCAGCCTGGCCCACATGGTGAAACCCCATCTCTTAAAAAAAAAAAAAAGAAAGAAAATTAGCCGGGCTTGATGGTGTGCACCTGTAATCCCAGCTACCCGGGAGGCTGAGCCAAGAGAATTGCTTGAGCCTGGGAGGCAGGGTTTACACTGAGCTGAGATTGCACTACTGCACTGTAGCCTGGATGACAATCCAAGACCCTATCTCAAAACAAAAAACAAAACCAAAAACCTCTATTGGGGTAGGATGGTCTTCCTGTTATACTATTCCACTCCTTGATGATGCCAGTCCACAGCACCTGGTGCTAACTACCAGACTAAATAAATAACTCCAGAGTTAAAAATAATAATAAGAGATTCCATAGGAGGAAAAAAAGTGAAAAATTAGCTATCTATAGAAAAATAATTCAAATTGGATAGTCTTCACTGATGAACAGATGCCCCCACAAATAAGCATGCGGAATGAATGTAGAGGTAGCTTAGTTCTTTTTTAAATCATTTGACAAAGAGAAAGGAGTCACTGGAAATGGGTGTAAAGGGTATCACTAAAGGGGAAGGGCAGGTTTGTCAGACCATATTGGTATCCCACGCTTTTATTTTGGAAACATTCTGGGTGAAGGAAAAAAAAATCCTAGACATTGGAGTGATTCCAGAGAAAACTGGCACATAATTAAGGGAATGGAGTAGAAAAACTGATTTATAGAGGGAATTAAAGTAACGCATTTTTATGGCTTTGTCACAAATAAGGGCATGTCTTTGACATATATCAAGGACTTTAATTGGAATAATGAGTTAATCCAGGGAGACATGATTTAGGCATGATATCAGAGGACAGAGTAACACGATGAGATTGGGGAATTACCTGAGGAAACGATGAAATTGTCATCTTCCCCATGAAAGTGAGACAAAAACAGAACAATTAGGAAGATAGTGCTTAACAGTAATTTTATATAAAAAGATTTAATTTTTCACTTTTGACACAACTGAGCCAGTAGAATTATGCTTTCCATGTTTCCTTAATTTTTAGAGAAACTTTAACTTAAGATGCATCATCAATTTAATAGCAGCTATTATGTGGAGGGAGAAAACACTGCGTTAAATGTACAGGTTGATTGCAATCTTATGTCTCAATTTGAAAAATGTTAAAATGTGAAAAATATATTCATTTTAGAATTGAAGAACTACAGTAATTATTTAGGTAATATATGTCTTCAACCCTGGGATAGGATATACTTTCTGCAAGTTCAATTTCTGATAATTTTAGGGCTGTTTGTAGAGCCTGACATGATTGTGGATATACCAGTCAATTTGCTTGCTGTGTCCTCATCCCTTTCTCAGAGAATCTGTTTTCATCCTGATCCCTGGTGATTGGGAAGTTGATCAATTCTTCTGGCTATTACTGATAGGGCCAGGAATAAATCCTTGTTCCAAACCAGGACAACTTGTTCCAAAAAACAAACAAACAAAAACTAAAGGGGAAAGGCAAAGTCAATTAGATGGGAGGTAAAGTTGTAAAGTTGGGGCCAGTGTTGGGCCATGACAAACCAATGCACAAATAACCTAAATTAGAAAGGAGCAGCAAAGCCATCGGTCAATCAGAAAGAACTGAAATGGATTAAAAAAAAAACAGATGTTCAGTGAGCACCAGAAAAATAGATGACTAATAGAAACGTACTCTATTCACATATAGCCCCTTCTTCTAAAAGGCCTACATGTGACTCTATGTGAAGCAGAAAGAGAGAGGAGACTCCCTGCCCCATCTTCCAATAGAGTTTTCTAAGTGGCCTAACTGAACTTGGTATCCAGTTGATATGGTTTGGCTGTGTCCCCACCCAAATCTCACTTGAATTATAGCTCCCATAATCCCCATGTGTCATGGGAGGGACCAGGTGGTAGGTAATTGAATATTTGGGGGGTTTTTCCCATGCTTTTCTCAGGATAGTGAATAAGTCTTATGAGATCTGACGGTTTTATAAAGGGCAGTTCCGCTGTACATGCTCTCCTGCTTGCCACCATGTAAGAAATGCCTTTCCTCCTCCTTTGTCTTCCACCATGATTGCGAGGCCTCCCCAGCCATGTGGAACTATGAGTACATTAAACCTCTTTTTCTTTATAAATTATCCTGTCTCAGGTATTTCTTCATAGCAGTATGAAGATAGACTAACACAGTAAATTGGTACCTGGAGAGTGGGGTACTACTATTAAGATACCTGAAAATGTGAAAGCAACTTTGGAACTGGGTAACAGGCAGAGGTTGGAACAATTTGCAGTGCCCAGAAGAAGATAGAAAAATGTGGGAAAGTTTGGAACTTCTTAGAGACTTGTTGCATGGTTTTGACAAAAATGCTAATAGTGATATGGACAATGGAGTCCAGGCTGAGGTGGTCTTAGATGGAGATGAGGAACTTATTTGAACTTGAGAGAAATGATTCAGGGTATCTGGCAGAAGAAATTTCTAAGCAGCAAGGTGTTCAAGATGTAACTTAGATGCTCTTAAAAGCATTCAGTTTTATTCATTAATGAAAATATGGTTTGGAATTGGAACTTATGTTTAAAAAGTAAGCAGAACATAAAAGTTTGGAAAATTTGCAGCCTGACAGTGTAATAGAAAAAATAAACAAACAAAACAAAACAAAAAAAAAACATTTTCCAAGTAGAAATTCAAGCCAGCTGCGGAAATTCACATAAGTTACAAGGAACCAAATGTTAATCGCCAAGACAATGACAATGGGGAAAATGTCTCCAGGGCATGTCAGAGGTCTTCATGGCAGCCCCTCCCATTACAGGCCCAGAGGACTAGGAGGAAAAAATGGTTTTGTGAGCCTGGCCCAGGGCTCCCCTGCTCTATGTAGCCTCAGGATATGGTAACCTGTGTCCCAGCTGCTTCAGCTCCAGCCATGACTGAAAGGGGGTAATGTAAAGCTCAGGCCACTGCTTCAGAGGGTGCAAGTCCCAAGCCTTGGCAGCTTACACGTAGTGTTGGGTCTGTGGGTGCACAGATGGCAATAACTGAGGTTTGGGGACCTCTGCCTAGATTTTAGAGGATGTATGCAAACACTTAGATGTCCAGACAGAGGTGTGCAGCAGGGACAGAACTCTCATGGAGAACCTCTGCTAGGTCTGTATGGAAGGGAAATGTGAGGTTGGAGTCCCCACAGAGAGTCCCCACTGGGGCACTGCCTAGTGGAGCTGTGAGAAGAGGACCACCATCCTCCAGACCCCAGAATGGTAGCTCTACCAACAGCTTGCACCTGGAAAAGCCAAAAATACTCAACACCAGCCCATGAAAGAAGCCAGGAGGAAGGCCATACCCTGCAAAGCCACAGGCCCAGAGATACCCAAGACCATGGGAACTCACTTCTTGCATCAGAGTGACCTGGATGTGAGACATAGAGTCAAAGGAGAACATTTCAGAGCTTTAAGATTTGACTGCCCTGCTGAATTTTGGACTTGCATGGGGCCTGTAGCACCTTTGTTTTGGCCAGTTTCTCTCATTTGGAATGGATGTATTTACCCAATGCCTGTACTCTCGTTGTATCTAGAAAATAACTTGCTTTTGATTTTACAGTTTCATAGGGACAAGGGACTTGCCTTGTCTCAGACAAGACTTTGGACTGTGGACTTTTGAGTTAATTCTGAAATGAGTTAAGACTTTACTTCTTTAGGAAGAAGTGATTGGTTTTAAAGTGTGAGGACATGAGATTTGGGAGGAGCCAAGGGTGGAATTATATGGTTTGGCTGTGTCCTTCCTCAAATCTCATCTTGAATTGTAGCTCCTGTTATCCCCATATGTTGTGGGAGGGACTTGGTGGGAGATAATTGAATCATGGGGGTGGGTTTCCCCATGCTGTTCTTGTAATAGTGAATAAGTCTCATGAGATCTGATTGTTTTATAAAGGGCAGTTCCCTTGCACATGCTTTCTTGCCTGCTGCCATGTAAGACATGCCTTTGTTCCTCCTTTGCCTTCCACCATGATTGTGAGGCACCCCCAGCCATGTGGAACTGTGATTTCATTAAACCTCTTTTTCTTTATAAAGTACCCAGTCTCAAGTATTTCTTCATAGCAATAGGACTAATACACCAGTCTTGGACTGTCTTAGACTTCCCTTTCAGTAAAGATATGCTTCTACCTGAGCCAGTTTGAATGAACATCTTCCTAGCAATGGAAAGAATGCTGATTGACACATATGCCACCTGGTCCCTTTCTCTCTACTTCTGCCGATTTTATTAATGCCTCATGGTTATAGTACATTAAACAAAAGCTTTTCAGAGAAGATATGCAGTGCTGACATAGACTGAATTGTGACATGAGTCTGGTGATCCTCTAGAATAAATAGACTGATACTAAATAACTGGCTGTAAAGCCATTGTTTCTGCTATTGGTGTGAAGGTGGTGCATCTTGACCCTTGTCCAGAAGCCAGGTCCTAACTCAGCGTGTGTTTTTCTGGATCTTCTTGTCATTCACAGATCCCATGGCAGCCCATCCTTTGAACTGTTCAATCATGAGGCTCCTTTAGACCACAGCCACCCTCCAAGCATTTTTTTTTTTATTACAGGATGCCAGGACCAACATTTATACTCTTAGACTTTATACATCTTTTTTCCCCAACAGCCCACGTGGTAGTCATTTTGATAATAGGGCATTCTGATTTCAACAAAACCTTATTTTCTGTTCTGAATTGCAGTGCCTTCTTCAGCAGTAGTTTCCTAAGCAAACGTGTGGGCTGTTTGCTTTGCTTTCGACTCTCATGCATTTTTAATGATTTACAAGGAAAAGATTTTTTTCTCTCCCTTTTTTTTATAATAAATTTAATGACTTAATACACATCAAGTGGAATCATTGGTTTGTGGTGACGGTTTTATAATTCCAAGTTCAAGTTTTTTTCTATTTAATTATGCACAATAACTCTCATGGAATATAATGCAATAACAAAAACATGCACCAATGTTGGCATAAGAGCCTGTTGTTTATTAGTATTGGTTCTGTGCTTTATGTTTGAAATAAAATATTTGGAACTAATGTTGGCCATGTTTCCTCCAAACTAGATAAAAAGAAGTAAAAAAAAACTTTATCCCTGAAAATACCATGCTCCAATCTATGGCGATAAAAGCCAGCAGCTCTTGAGATAGCAAATTAAATTTTATTTGTAGAAAGCACTGTGCTGTGTTTTGTTGCTTGCTCAGAGTTATTTTTTAATACTAATAATTTAATAAAGTGGAAGACCGATACATTGACCTGTGTTCTCTAAGGCACCAGAGTATTTTCCAGGGTTAATAGGCATAGCTTGCTGAAAGGTTGTTTGTTTTACATTCTAACCTATTACTTATTTCTCTTGCTTTCTTGCCAGATCTAGCCTTAGCCTTCAGAAAATTTGAATTTTGGAAAACATAAAGTAGTTGAATTATCAGAATCTGCAAGTCAGACTTTTAAAACTCTGATTGATAAGGACTGGTTTTCCTAAGATCCAACACATTCAAGTTTTGTTTTAGTGAGTAGTGCAGTACATAGGCATAAAACCGAAGACAAAAGATAGTATGTAGGCATAAAACCAAAGACAAAAGCCAAGCAGTGACTCTAAATGAAGCATCAGCCTAAAGGAGCTAGGCAGGAGCTTAGAATCAGGTACAAGGGAGTAAAATAGAATCTGGAAGCCCCAGAAGACAGCATGATTGGAGACAGAGAGAGTACCTGGTGAGATTGTCTGAGATCTTGCAGAGACTCAGGGGACCCCTTAGAGAGTGCCTGTGTCCCCTGTAGAAAAGAAGTACAACGTGATGGTTAAAGACACCAACTCTGGAGTAATACAAACATGCAGTCAAGTTGTAACTCTGCTGCTCAACAATGATATCACCCTGGGCAAGTCATTTTACTCTCTCATATTCAGTTGTTTCATGTGTGAAATGGAGTCAGTAAAACAAACCACTACATAAAAGAGTGTTGTGAAATGTAAGCGAGAAAATGCTATTGTTAGTTATAATTAGTGCTGAGTCAGACAGGAACGGCTACTGAGTCAGATTCTTTTAATGCAAAAATGCTGCTCTTAATTCTACACATATGCATAGTTATATCAATAGAAATATAAGAGACTTTTTTTGGCTTTTTTGTGTGTAAGTGGCAAGTATTATAGGTCTCTATCTTTTTACTTTTAAAATATTATTTTATTTCTAAACTTTTTCCTTTTATATAAACAATGTTGTTGAGTTATAATAATCATATAGTGAGATGAACTATAGTGAAGTAACCATGCCCCTATAGAGCTAAAGAACACTTCCATCACCTCAGAAAGCAGCCTCGTGCTTCATCCCAGTTAAACCCTGCCACCAACCCACTACTCCAGAAGCACGTACTCTTCTGAGTTATCATTGTAGATTAGCTTTGCTTGTCCCAGGACTTCATAATTATGGTTTAAAAGTTTAAATTAAAAGTAATTGCAAAAACCACATTTTTTTTTTTTTTTTTTTTTTTTGGTATCTGAATTCTTTTGCTAAAAAAAATAGTTTGGAGAGTCATTCATGTTGTTGTGCATAACAGTGATTCATTCCTTTGAATTGCTGAGTAGTACTCCATTTTATAATTATATCATCTTTTTTTCCATTCTCCTGTCTGGAAATCTGGGTTGTCTCGAGCCGGGGCTATTATGAGCAAAGCTGCTAGAAACATTCTTGTACACATCTTTTAAAAGCGTATGTTTTCATTTCTCTTGACTCTATACCTATGAATAAATTGCTGGGTCATAAGTAGATGTAAGTTTAACTATGAAAAACTAACAAACTGATTTGTAAAGTGGCTATACCATTTTATACTCCTATCAGTAATATATGAGAATACTAGTTGTTTTACATTCTTAAAAATATTTGATGCTGTCAGTCTTTTAAATTTTTATCATTCCAGTGGGAACATATGGTTTTGCATTGTGGTTATAATATTATCTTAACAAGTTAACCTTATCATTATGAAATATCCTTTTATTTTCCTCTGGCAATGCTCTTTGTTACAAAGTCTACTTTATCTGATGTGAATATACTCACTTCAGTTTTCTTATATAACAGTATTTTTATGGTATACCTTTTTCATCCTTTTACTTGTAACCTATGTCATTATATTTAAAATGTTTTTTTCTTGTAGACAACATATGTATGAATTTTGCTACTTTTATTTAGTCTAGCAATCTCTGCCTTTTAATTGAGTACTTAGCAATTTATATTTAATATAATTACTAATATGCTTGGGTTTTAAATATGTCCTATATTTTATTTAAGAAAGTCCTATGTCTTCTTTCGCTTTTTTCTCTTTTTTCCCACCGTATTTTGTAGTAAACCAGTTTTTTGGGTTTTTTCTTGTTTTGTTTTTAGACATTCTATTTAATCTTCTCTATTCACTTTTTAGTGATATACTTCTACATCTTTTTTTTACTTTAATTAGCTTTTAATTTATTTCTCAGTCCTTATTTTCACAAGCAATAGCTTTTGACATGGTTGATAAATTCCTCCTCCTTGAGACGATTTCTTCTCTTGAATTCCAGGGCACCATATGTGCCAAGTTTTCTTTTTCTCTTTCAGACCACTCCTTCTCAATCTCTTTTGTAGAGTCTTTCTGATTCTCTGGCTTCTAAATTTTGGGGCTACTCTTAGTTCAGTGCGTTTTTTCTTTATATACACCTTTTTTTTTTTTCTTTATATACACTCCCTCGGTTGTATAAAGGTTCTAAATATACCCAAATTTGTATCCCCATTTTGATACCTCTCCCTGGAACTCAAGACCTGTTTATTCAATTGCATACTTAACATTTCCACTTGGAAGTCTAATAGGTATGTCAAACTCAATGTGCCAAAACTGAGCTCCTGACATTCAACACCCCTCACTTCATCTCTACCTCCATGCAGTCCAGATCCTCATACGGTCTTCCTTATTTCAACTACCAATTTTTCCAATTGCTCAGATAGAAACCTTGGTATTATCCTTGACTCCTCTCTTCCTCTCACACCTCACTTCTAACCAATAAGCAATTTCTGTTAATTCTATCCTCAAAATACTCATTCAGCCATCTCTTGTCACCTCTACTGCCAGCCCAGGCAAAGCTATCATCACCTGTCACCTGGATATTGCAGAAACATTCTAACTCACCTCCTGCTTCAGCTTCTGTCCCTTGCAGTCTGCCTTTAGCACAGAAGGCACAGTGATCCTATTAAAACACACTTTAGGCCATGCCAGTCCTCACCTTTAACCCCCCAAATTCTCGTCCATCTTACTGAAAATAACAGCATGAAGAGCCCTTTCTGTCATCTTCAGGGTCCTGCATGATCTGGACATATGACTACTTCCCACACACATTTTCTCATGGCCTAATATCGCATGTCACCTTTTCAGAGGGGGCTTTCCTGACCACACTCTATATAAATATCACACTTCTCTCATAATTCATTTTTATCCTACTTTATTCTTTCTTTATAGAACTTTCTATTACCTGAAATTATATATTTACTTGTTTATTATTTGTCTATCTCCCTAAAATAAAAGCTCTCTATTGTCACTAGAACATGCCTAGTAAACACGTACTTTGAAAATATTTGCTCAATGCATATCTTTTGTCATCTTTGGTATTTTTTTCCAACCTGGTAATTTGTTTGTTTTTTTATGTATGTCTGTGTGGGGTTTTTTTGCTTAATTCTTTTAAATTTTTTTTAATTTTTAATTGTTATGAATACATAATAGTTGTACATGTTTATGGGGTGCATGTGATATTTCGATACAAGTATACAATATGTAATGGTCAAATCAGGATAATTGGGGTATCCATCACTGTAAACATTTATCATATTTTTGTGATAGGAACATTTCAATTCCACTCTTCTAGTTATTTTGAAACATAGCATAAATATTGTTAAAAACATTCCAATTTTACTCTTCTAGTTATTTTGAAATGTACCATAAATTATTAACTGTAGTCGCCCTGTTGTGCCACTGAACACTAGATCTTATTCTTTCTCCCTGACTGTATTTTTATACCCATTAACTGGGTATTTACCCCTCCTCAATCCCCCCTACACTCACTACTCTTTACAGTCTCTGGTAACCATCATTTTACTCTCCAACTCCATGAGATCAATTTTTTTCAGCTCTCACTTATGAGTGAGAACGTGCAATATTTATTTTTATGTATGTATGTATGTATGTATGTATGTATGTGTGTATTTCAATGAAAAATCTCTTCATCTATAGGTTTTTGGAAGACAGTGACCTGACTTAAACATCTTTATTTTCCACATATAGTGTAGACTTCCCCAAAAGGATAGCTTCTCAGGCAGTATTTCCTGATCCATTGATTAATGATAGATAAAAGGGGCAGACATTTTTCCAACTTGTTTGTTTATGTACATATATAGGTATGTGTATGTAATGTTTGCACTTAAACTAGCACATGTTACCTTCTTATCTATAGGATTTGGAAGACAACCCCCTGACTTAAGTATCCTTTGTTTTCAAAGCATAGCACAGACTTCTCGGAGACTGTTTTTGTATATGCGATTTAAAAAAACAAAAACAAGAACCCCCCCAGAAGACTGAGTCTAATTTTGAAAAAAAAAAAATCCACAGTCATGTGAATGACAGATGATTTTGGGTATGACTGGGAACTGGAATGGACACAGAGCTCTTTCAATTCTATCTAACAAAGCCACAGACTAATGTTAAGGAATGTTTGTGTGATCTCTCCAGTGTGGAATCAGTTACCCAAACATAGGAGTCTTTACAAAGATCCAAAATAATCATAAAACCATTATAACCACAAGCCCTCTTTAGAGTTATCCTCTCAATAGTGAATGCTGCCTTTTCAAGCCAACTCTTACATTGAGAGAAGGGTTGTAATATCTCCAGCCTGGAAGAAATCCCTATTCCTGTGGCTCATTTGCTTCATCTCTGTGGTTCTTGGAAGGAAGGATGGAGTGAAAGCCACCCCAGGCAGTTGACTGTGAATTCTAGTCTTAAGCAATGTATGGAGAGCTTCAATAAACTTTGGTTGTTTAGCCAGCTTTCGTTCCCTAGAGAAATACTGCTCAGCTATCCTCAAGCTGTGGTAGATTGTTTGCCATGGACAACTTGTTGATTTATGGTCCTGGGCATTCTTAGAACTCTGCTGAGAGAAGGAAAAGGCATGATCACCTTGCAGGAGCTATGAAGGTAAAGCCTGCCCTTGAATCCTCAGGTAGCATAAGCAAGAGTGCCAGGGGGCGTAGTGCGCATTTCCTAATCTTACAGGGTGCCGGGCACATAGGGGTCACGCCGTCAATACGGGAGGAGAAAGAATGAAATGAACTGGGAGGATAAAAAGCAAGAGGCTCATTGCTCACTGGATGTCAGCTGTCTAATGGGGAGGGAGGGACACGAACTCAGCTGGTTTTAGGTTATAAAGCAGGGTGAGAACTTTCACGTCACTGAATTCACACAGTTGTAATTTTTTACTTAACATTCACATGCTGTACATTCTTTCCATAAAGGTACAAAGTGTATTTCTCTTAAAATGTCAATACTGCCACATTGAACTGCACAAAGAGCCTGACCTTGGAAGCTCTCCTGAGCAAGAAAGTAACTAGGACCCTACCCTAAGCTGGTCTAAGGATATTTTATGTTTGTGTTCCCCACAGGGTCTAGATTGAGGCTTGGGACATGTGAATGCTTAGTATTTCCTGCATAAACACCTGACTGAAAAAAATATGAAAGAGCCTGATACCAATGGCATCTTTGTTATGTTCTTAGAATTCATTAGAAAAACAACTTTGCTGAATATGAAACGGAAACTCCAGGTCTTTCCCTGTATTGGTTAGCTTTCTCTCACCGGTATGCCGCATAGTGCCAGCATAAAGTGCATCAGACGTGATAGTGGGCCTTCACCATGCCACATGGCAAGGTGAATTTTTCAGAACTCCCAAACCTGCCTTGAAAACACCGCTACGCAGGTCACATCATGATATATTTGCCATTTGTAAAGTGAAACACCATCATGAAAGAGAATATTTAATGCTGTAAAGAAAAATCTTACCTTTCCCAGCTTATAAATGTCACCAATTCCAACTGCGTAGGGAAAGAATCATAAAGTAAGATCATAGCCTCCTGTGATTTTTGAATCAAAATGGAAATTAAGAAATGAAGGTTTAATAATCCTTAACGTTTGCTCTTTGGGAAGGCTGCTATGTGTTTAGAGTGGGGCTGGCATACATTAGGGGTGGACAGTTGAGAGGAGCTTCATTTTCATCATCCTGCCCTCACAGTGTGCACTTTTTGCAAACTTTCTGGCTCCGGGATGTACAAATACAATGTTTCCCTGATGGCCTCACAGCATGAGACAAGGCAAAGCATGAGGAGATGGTCCCTATGGTCCTGAGCCCAGTTTTAAGATGTAAGCAAGAATATCAAGGATATATAAGTACTTTGGATTGCCCAATTACTTCTACTTTCTCTGGCCTTGTGGCTTTTGATAGTCACGTAAAATTCACTACAAATGGATAGAAATGCCTCTTCTTCAAAAGTTCTAGAGGAAAAAAAATTCAAAGTTCCTTTAGCTGTATGTATCAGGGCATTGGCAGCACTCAGACACTTTGGAAAGCTGTTGGTGGTAACTACAGGGCAGCCACCCTGTCTGAAAGCATTTTGGTACATTTGATACAATGAATAAATTTTGCACTTCTATTATGTATATTAATTCATACTAGTTAATTCATATGATATTATTTATGATAAAATTATTGGTTTCCAGAACTTCTGCCACATGTTTTATAATCTTAATGTGCTTACTCCATAAGCTACACTTCCACTTCTCAATTTTTAGTTGCATTCTTGCTCAAGAGGCACAAATAAGGATGTTCATTTCAGAAATGATTGAACTGGTAAAAAAAAAATTAGTAAGATTCTAAATGGTCATTAATAGAGATCTGGTTAAATAAATGTTATGCATAACGTAATAAGAAGGACACTCTCACACATAACAACTATAAACTGTAGACAAAATACAAAAACTACCCAAGAGCTCTAGAGCGTGAACAACAGTCAGCAGATTTGGGGAAGAAGTCAAAACTTAAAGAAGGAGACCAACATGTGTAAGTTTCTGATTTTTGTGGCTCTGCCACATGGTGAGCAGCAGTCAGGGACCAGAGGCAGAGCCCGTGGTTTAAACACTGGTGTTAACCCGGGTGGCCATTTTTAACAGCAGGCCGTAGAGTTCTGCCATGCTTTAATAATTTGTGCAAAGGTGCAAATTATTGATCGCTGATTTTAATCTTTGAAAACTTAATGAACTTGACTTTCCCTTGGAGAGAACAAAAACAGCATAGTAGAAGCACACAAAAGTCTATCATAGTTTTGCATCCTCTTAGAAGCCATTCATAATCTTCAGGTTAAAAAGAAAATCTCTGCTATAAGATAGATTCCCTTCATGATAGAGACCAACATAGGATTGGTAGAGCAAGTAATATTATGAATTTTTAAAATTCAGGATAAGAAATATCTTTAAGGATGGGGATCCTCTGAAAACTTAACCTGAAATAAATGTAAAATTTTGCACTTAAGTCTAAATAATTAATTACAGATATATAGAATGACAAAGATGTGATACATATCTCATAAACAGAAAAAAGATATGAAAGCTTATTGATAATATGCTCTGTTATATGCTTTAAATATTATGTGCTTCCCAGAGAAACAAATGTGATCTCCTTTGCTTTAATGGAGTATCAGTTTCTAGAACTGCACTGCACAATATGGCAGCACCTCGCCATATGTGGCTATTTAAATTTACTTTTTAAAAACAACTCAAAAGTCAAGTACTTCGGTTGCATTAGCCACATGTCAGGTACTGAATAGTCAGTCACACGTAGTTAGGTAGCTGTTGCAGTGGACAGCTTAGACAAAGAACATTTCTGTGATTGCAAAAAGTTCTGTTGGACAGTGTTTCTTGTAACAAGGGAGGTTAAGAGTCATGCTGTGCTCTGCATTGGACAGAACGCACCTGGCATCGTAGACACATGCTGTTTGCTGCCCAGAATCGATTGCTCTCTTTTCTTGGTAAAAGAATCCTGAATTTCCTATGGGAGAACACGCTCTTCCCATTCTCAGTCACCTGATTTGGGTGGAATTGGTGCCTCCCAATCAAGGAGGGGGCGTTATTAGCTTTATTAAAGGAGACCCTCATCACTCCCTCTGGGCAGTGTGGTGTAAAGCAGGAAAATACAGAACTATAGCAGATCTTTTGGTCACATAAAGGGAGAGTGTGGACCTGCTGGGCAGTCACTCTAGGATGAAGACAACACTGTAGGATATCCAAGAGAGGGAAAGTGCATACTCTGGGAATATTGAACCTCTGGATCTCACTTCATCTGAAGCCTACCCTTCTTCCTCCCGATTATGTGAATTCATAACCTCCCTTCAGTGTTCAAGTCACTGAAGTTGGGTTTCCTATCCCTAAATGATACCTAAATGAGCTCTCTGATAAATTGAGTTCAGCTGCTTGTGTTTCTGTTTGGACAGTGATACAGCACAATGGAATGTTTTCATAGGAGAAAGACCAGGAGGGCGAAAGAAGTTCAAGGAAATATCCCTCTTCTATTCCCATGGCCAAATTAAGTCTTTATTCCCAGGCCAGCCCCCAGTGGCTGATGTGACCATTTTGACATTTCATAAATTCCCCTGGGAAGAAGGATTCTAAAAGCTTCCAGTCTTAATTTAAAGTAGTATGGTAGAGGGAATAAGACCATCTGATGAAGTCACTGAATCCACAAATCTCTCTGTATTGCTAGGACAAAAAATAAGAGGCCAAATCATGTAAAATTACTTTCCTTTTAAATATAAGTGACATTCATATCGACTCAGGGCTGCATTTTAATAACTGTACTACTCCAAAATGTGTCACTTTAGTTGCATGATATTATAAAAGAAAACCAGTGGATATTATTTTTGTGTCATTTTCTAATCCAGTGCATTTTTATAAAATTCTACAGATTGAGTTAAAATTTTAAAGCAGTATATATAATGAAATTTGAAATATTCTTTGAGGGTAGTTCTTCTGGAAGGTTGATGGAAGCATCCAATAAAGGACTACAGAGAATTGTTTTCAGAGGCTTGAGGAAGACGGCAGAAAGACATTCTCTGTATTCTCAAAACTGTTTTTAAACTCCTGTTTTATGGTTGAATTAACTAAGATGTTCATTTGTTCTCTGCCACACACACCTGGAAATGAGAAAGTGTCGATTCTTCAGAGTTTGCAAGTTCTAATACAGAAGTCCGTGGCCTTGTCTTCAAAATAGAATCACCTGGCGGGGAGCTTTAAAAATACAAATGTTATTGAACATATAATTACAACATGATCCAGCAATTCCATTGCTAAATATACACCCCAAAGAATTGAAAGCAGGGACTCTAATAGATACATGTTCCTCTATGTTTATAGCAGTACCATTTACAACAGCCAAAAAGAATAAATAACTCAAAGGTCCATAGCAGGATGAATGGATAAACAAAATGTAGTATATACCTACAATGGAATATTATTCATTAAAGAGGAAGAAAATACTGCCACATGCTATACCATGGATGAACATTAAAAATATTATGCTAGACCGGGCACGGTGGCTCACGCCTGTAATCCCAGCACTTTGGGAGGCTGAGGTGGACGGATCATAAGGTCAGGAGATCAAGACCATCCTGGCTAACACAGTGAAACCCCGTCTCTACTGAAAATACAAAAAATTAGCCAGGCATGGTGGTGGGCACCTGTAGTCCCAGCTAAGGCAGGAGAATGGCGTGAACCTGGGAGGCAGAGCTTTCAGTGAGCCGAGATCGCACCACTGCACTCCAGCCTGGGCAAGAGAGTGAGACTCCATCTCAAAAAAAAAAAAAATTATGCTAAGTGAAATAAACTAGACACAACAAGACAAATATTGTCTTATGAGTCTACTTATGTGAGCTACCTAGAATGGACAAATTTATAGACAGAAAATAGAACAGTGGTTACCAGAGGCTGGGGTAGGGAAGAATGAGGAGCTATTGTTTAATGGGTGCAGAGTTTATATTCAGAATCATGAAATAAACTTCTGAAGATGCATGGTGGTGATGGTTGCACAATACGAATGTATTTAATTTACAGAATTGTATATTCAAAATGGTTAAAATGCTGAATTTTACGTTATATGTATTTTACCATATATGTGAATGCTAGGGTTCCACCCCTAGGATCCTTGTATGGTTGTTTTGGGGTATAGTCTAAATATTGGAACTGTAAAGGCCACCTGAGTGTTTTTAATGTGTAGCCTTATGCCTCAGGTCTGAAAGGTGACACAAATAAGTGAAAACAGCTCAGGTGAGGTCTGTGAAGACATGCGAAGAACATGCACTGTGTAAAGGGGGACAGCTGCCACCATTTGTCCCTGGTTGATGACTGCCCTGCGGAAATACAGGTCTCAGAGTGGATACATCTTCTGAATTGTCAAAAGAGGCATGTATCTGGAGGGTAAGGAAACCTAATTCTTAAATGATCCTAACTTACTGAAACTTAAAAATGACACCCAATGACAAAATAAAATATGTCTGAGAGCTGCATGTTCTCTAGGACATAGGATACCAACCATCTCAGTTTGCCTGGGATTGTTCCCAGGCAACTAAAAAGTTGCCAAAGCACTGGTAAATCATTTGGGAAATCACTCCATCCCAGGCATACCACTATGGTTGACCACCCTAGTGGGCTACCTTTTTATTTTTATTTTTTGGTCTGAAGAGGCAGAACACCACACATTTCTTTGATTCCCTTCCATGGTCACAGACTGGTGACAGTGCAAGGTGGAGGCTTGAAAGTGTTTTACCTCCCTTTAATATTGATCAGCAGTCCCCTCATCATAAGCCATTCCAAATAAACATTCATTCTAAGTAAAAACAGCAATCTTGCTAAGCAAACCCAGCCTTAAGACAAATCTCATTGCATTCTTCCTGGTTAGGTTTGTTCTTTTTGGCCCCTCCTATAGAAAACTTGGAGCCACTACGGTATAGACAGCTACATAAGGAGCAATTCTGGGAAGGGAAGAAAGCCCCACAGCTTCTCATGGCTGTGGCTTCTCATTCTTCTTTCTTACAAATGATGTCCTAGAGATGTGAAGGAAATAAGTGGTACTTGTTCTAGAACAGTCTCTGAATGTTGTTTAAGGCCTGTTGTCGTCAGATTTCTGTCAATCTTCGCAGCTCTGACTTTTTTTTTTACACTTGTGGTTGATTGTTCTGCTTGGACATCTTGTTGGGTAATTGATTATTAACATAAGTGGCAGTCTTTAGGGTTATACACAAGTATTCTGGTTGTATTCTGTCTTTCTGGTGACACAAGGAGATACTTTCTTACTCACTTGACAGTGGCTGTGTGATTTGCCTTAGCCAACAAAATGTGAATGGAAGTGACGTGTGTCACTTCCGTCTGAGGCATTTAGCTGCTGGTGCTCAGTACCAACCTTCTTTTTTTTATCTGTCTTGGCCATTAAGGAAATGTTTGTCAAGATGAGGTCTTCACTGGCCTGGATCTCTGAGTGACCACCCATGTTGGAAATGTAGTGAACACAAGAAGTAATTCTTTGTTGTATTAAACCATGGAGAAAAGGGGCTATTTGTTACTGCAGCATAATCTAATAATCTTGACTGACAAGGTAGAGAAATCACATATGTGAATCATGTGATTTGGTTCACATCTGGAGCAATAGTCGATGCATAGCATACTATATGAAAATATATCCCTATGGTCAGGCGTGGTGGCTTACACCTGTAATCCCAGCACTTTGGGAGGCCGAGGCGAGCAGATCACAAGGTCAGGAGATCGAAACCATCCTGGCTAACATGGGGAAACTCCGTCTCTACCAAAAATAGAAAAATTAGCTGGGCATGGTGGTGGGTGCCTGTAATCCCAGCTACTCAGGAGGCTGAGGCAGGAGAATGGTGTGAACCCGGGGGGCAGAGCTTAGAGTGAGCCAAGATTGTGCCACTGCACTCCCATATGGGCGACAGAGCCAGACTCCATCTCAAAAAAAAAAAAAAAGAAAAGAAAAGAAAAGAAAAGAAAAAGAAAAGGTAAAAAGAAAATACGTCCCTAAAATTTAGAATTTATGTTGATGTTTCCTACCAAATGTCTAGGTAAGGAAGAAGCCTCAACTCTAACTAATTCTTGTTCCTGTTCCTCTCTAGTCTACTGTTGTCTGATAGAACATTCTGTGATGGTAGAAATGTTCTGTATCGGTGCTGTCCAGTACAGTGGCCATTAGCCACAGGTGGCTCATCTGTGTAAGTCTGAAATACGACTAGTGCAACTGAGATGAATTTTACATTTTATTTAATTTTGGTTGATTTAAATTTAAATCACCTTTTGGGCCTATTAGCTATTATATTGGGCAGCATAGCTCCAGACAATCTAGTTCTTGCTATGTCAGAAAGTCCCTCACTCCTAGAACTTTTTCCTTCCATGCCTCTGTGCCTGTTGCTTCCTCAGCTGAAACACTTTTCTTCATTGAATCTGTATTCATCTAAGGGTCACATCAATTGTAATTTTTGACTTGGAACAGAATGATCCTCCCCTGAAGTTCCATGCAATGCTTTATTTGTGTGGCTGGTGTGGTAATGACTTCCCTCTGTCTTTGAGTTAGTTGGGAATATCTATCTCTCCCACTCCTACTTGTGTATATCTCCTAAGGGCAATAGCCTTGTTATTTACTTGTGTATATCCCATAGGCCTTGTTCCTGGTAGGTGCTCAATCAAGAATCAAGAAACCTCATATTCATTTAAAAATGGGTCTTCAGACAACCTCATAAGTGAGCTTTAAGTTAGCACCAAGTTCCAAGGACTGTGTCAAGTGGAAATGCATTTATGAGATAATCCCTAGGAAATGTTTACTGGCCCAAGACTCTTGCTTGTCCTGGGTTGTGAAAAATGAAAAATCAACCTTTATGATTAGTAACTTTATCACATGGAAGGGAAAACACAGGTGTCCCTTTTGTACACTCAGTGGCATCACTAAAATTTGGGTGGTAAGCTTTAAAACTGAGTCATCACATTTCCCCAGTCCCTTAGTGGAGTGGGAAAGGCTAGTGAGGCCTAGGAATAATAGGTCACCTTGGGGAGAGTGAGAACACCACCCCATGCTTTGGGGCAGGGCATACAGGATGTGTTTCCTGGCCTTCACTGAGTAGCAGAAGGAAGAGGGTGAGATTTGGAGACAGCTGTACTTTGGGTGGACCAAGGCTGCTCATGTCTTAGTCAAGGGTCTTTCATCTGAAGGAAGCAGAAACCATCTCAAGCCAATGCAAAAAGAGGATTCCAGAATATCTTGTGAATGCAATCACAGCTAGACTGCCTACATTTTATTTCAAGAGTAGCACAAAACAATTGAGGGATTTTTGGGTAAAGGTCTAGCATGTAAAAATAAGCTTGAGAGCCTTGTATTTTTTCAAGCCACTCTCCCTCTTTGACTGGCATTCAGGGCCCTCCTTAACCAGGCCTCAGACCCCAACCTCTCATTCTAATACAAGCCATGACACAGCCTCATTGGACTCAAACACAGGACTATCCACACCTCCATGCTTTCACTTCTCTTTTCCATGCCTGGAGTATCCTTCCCTTCCTCAGGAAGTATCTTATTCTTTTTTTTTTTTTTTTTTTTTTTTTTTGTAGCCACTATCTATTTTCAGAATTCTTTTATCATCCCAAACTCTGTACCTATCCAATAATAACTCCCATGTTCTCTTCCTACACATCCTCTAGTAACCTTTATTATAATTTATGTGTGTATGCATTTGCCTATTCTAGGGACCTCATATAAATGAAATCATACGATATTTGTTTTTTTGTATCTGGCTTATTTTTCTTAGCATAATGTTTTTCAAGGTTCATCCATTTTTTAGCACACATCAAAATTTCACTTCTTTTCATGGCTGAATAATATTCCATTAATGTATATACCACATTTTGTTTGCCCATTTTTGAATTTGTTGTTCATTTTGTTGTTGGGTTATAGGAGTTTTTAGAATACTCTGAAATTAATCTCCTATCAAATATATGCTTTTCAAATGTTTCCTCCCATTCTATGGGTTGCCTTTTCATTGTCTTGATAGTGTACTTTCATGCACAAATGTTTTTAATTTTGATAAAGCCTAATTTATTTATTCTCTTTTGTTGTCTGTGCTTTTGTTTTCATAACCAAGAAATCCCTGCCAAATCCAATGCCATTATTTTCCTCTATGCTTTCTTCTAACTGTTTTAGAGTTTTAACTCTTGTTTAGGTCTTAGACGCTTTTTGAGTTAATTTTTGTGTATGGTGTGAGGTAAGGGTTTACCTTTATTCTTTCACATATGGATATCGAGTGTCCAGCACTGTTTGTTGAAAAGACTATCCTTTCTCTCATTTAATGGTCTTGGCACCTTTGTCAATTGACCATATATGTAATTAATTGACCATATATGTAAGAGTCTATTTAAAAATAACATGTTCATTATTTTTATCTGAGACCTTAAATGCTATAATAGCCTATTAAGAGGCAAACAAAATTTACTCATAATCAACCACTCAGATTAACATTTTTGTGTTTTTTCCTTTTTTTCTTAAATACATAACAAAATGCAGATAATAATTGCATCTATTCATCAGGTAGGTATAAATAGAAGATAAAATAGAAAAAAAGTGTCTGCCTTATATTTTGTTTATGCTTTGTGTAATCAAATTCAATTGTGCTATAAAAGATTTAGTATATGTATATTTCACCCAGCATTACACCCTGAGCATTTTTCATGTGATTACATATTCTTGGAAACTGACACCATTGTTTAAGGTGCTCATCAATACCACACATTCTGAGAAACTTTCTCAGTTCTCCCTGATCCCAGGTAGAATCTGGCTATATTCTACACTCCTAGTACTCTTGGGTACATTCTGTCCTCCCTTGTAATGGCACTGCCATATATAGAGTGCCTAGCAAGTGCATAGTAAATGTTTGCTGATTTAAAGATCATGCCTCACATAGATCTTATGTTTAGTAAATGGTTAACTTGGACATGTGATATTCCTCCAGCCCCTTTTTCTTTTTTAATATTATATGTCTGCACAGCAGTAAGAACTTGGGATATGTCTGACAAGTTCTGGCTGCCCAGCAAGCGTTATGGAAACCAATGTGGTGCATGGGGCCCAGGCACAATTCCCAAAGCCCTCAGTGACCCCAGAACATGGAAGAAGCTCTGCTTCAAAATACCCACTCAATTCTATTCCATGTTGCTGCCAGGAAGATCCATGGGCATGCTATTCACAGGCCAAAATGCAATAGTAATTTTCTTAAACAGATGTTAACTGACCACATTCTTGGTACCTCTTGCTTTGAGGGCACCTGCAGCCTGGGGAGTAATGCTGTCCTCATGAATTAGGTCAGCCTGACATTATGCTTTGGATCCTTAGGGAGAAGAAATAGCAAATGCATCCCTCAGGTAGCTCCAATTATTTCAATTTCTTTTCTCTCTCTACACCTTTACATCAATCCCAGGAGGTGAGAACGGATGCAGAGCTCCTTAACTCTGGCTACACCACTTACAAAGATTAAGAAAATCATAAAAATGTCAACTTCTGTATTTCAATTCTGTAAACTACACATGCGGTAGTCTCTCTACTCACTTCCCATCATTACAGCTTGAGCGAGAAGGCTTCAGCTTCATGCTTAAATAACAAATAGAATAGTACCCGCCCCTTTGACAGGTGGTCTGTGAAGCGCGAATGTTTCTCCAGCCTGCTCACCAGAAACAAGTCCTAGGCTGTGTCTGAAAAACATTTTGGCACTGTCATTGGCTTACACATTGGCATGGACAAGGCCCTTTGAAGAAAGTTATCTGGTCAAACTGAGGAATATCAGTGACAGAATGATAGAAGGCCTAGAAAATATGTGATTTGGTTGTATTTCTACAAGTAAGTAATGCTAAAGGAAAATGATGGCAGATAACACATACTGAGCTTCAACTCTGTGTCAGACACTTAGCTGAATGTTATCTGCACTTTACAGTATTTCATCTTCATGACACTGTGATCGTTTTACAATTGAAGAAATAGAGGCTCAAGTGTTTGTTGAAGGTTGCAGAGCTAGTGAATAGTGATTTGAAAATTGGCAGTCTATCACCAGAACATATGCTCTTTTTCTCATACCATCTTTCTTCTTGCTAACCTCTTTTTAAGCTCCTGAATTTATAGATAATATATTATATATGAATATATGTAATTTATAAAATATATTATATATAATATATATATCACTTCAAAGTTAGAGATACAAGCTGTTTTAATAGTTAGAATTATCTTTGGATGGGCATTGCTGCAAGAATTTTTGTTATAATCTAAGAAAGAAATGTTAATAATACTGAGACCTCATAAGGTATAAACTCTCCATCCTCATGTGGGGGAATCAAGCAGAGCTGAAAGATTATCAATTATTAGTCAAGTATGTGGCAGAGCTAATTCCTACCATGAATGAGTGGTTGGGATAAATGAACCTAAAGGGCTATTTTGTTTCTAGGATCATAGATATTAGGATTTTATAGGTTCCCTTTTCAATTTCTGCCCAGTTTGCTTTACCAGGGATGTTCCTTCCCACCATCCAGAAGGGAATGGAGACAAGCTCCCAGAACTCATGATGGTCCAGCTTGACTCTATCCTTAGCCACAGATGACTATACCATAAGAGGTTACAGATCTACAATGAGTCAATCAACCTCCCTTCCTCGGGAATTTGGAATCGGGATGAAGAAAAGCAAATCTGGGCTGACCTTCAAAACGGAAAGTTTAAACCAGAGAATACTGTGTTCCCCGTGTAGAATGGGGTTAAGAAGCTAGTGCATGAAGTGATAGAAGCAAAGATGAAGAGTGGTGAGAAAACACTGCCTGTGTACTGATGACCTCTGATTCCCAGTTCCCATTCTTTCTGCGGACTTTGGGTTCTATGACACACTCCTGTATCTTTGCAATGAATACCCCTAACTAATGGGTGTGTGTTACCTCTAACCAACCAGAAGAGGCTCAGCTAAGAAAGAGATGAATAGGGATTGGCCCCTTGTTGTTGTTGTTGTTGTTGTTGTTGTTTTTCCCAATATTGGTGGAACAAGAAGCATTTCCTGACTTGCTAGCCCACAGCAGAGCTTCAACTCACAGGCTGGAGTGGGTCCACCCCCACTCTTCCATTTATTTCATCTTTGCTGCTTGTGAGTCCATGAACGCTCAGGGGATTCCATTTCTGTGTTAGAGGAGTGGTATGAGTGCAAGGGAGATTTACGGGGCTTCATTTGATTTAGCTGTAGCTTAGAGGGTTTAGTAAAAAAGAAGGGTACAAGTGAAGGAAAGGTTAGCCAAGAAAGTAAGCTCAGAAAACTATGATTTAGATGAAATCCAACCATTACATCTCAGAATTCGGCCCAAGTCTCACTCTCTCTAGGTGTGTGAGATGTTATGTTGTCATTTCCATAGAAGTTCATAGAGACCCTTGGTTCACATGATAAATCACGTCTGAAAATGGCTTTGGGGGTAAAACTCATGAAGCCTGTCTACTCCTTTGCAGGGAAAAACTCGGGGTCACTTCTTGAGCAAACTCTTTCACTGGGCATACTTAACCAGGAGAAACATTACCCCAGAGAGACAAATAATCTTCCCATTCTTGAGGAAGTCTGGACTGTTTTTCTAGCACACATGGACAACTCATAATTATTCTTAAGTAACCCTGAGAATTTTAACATGAATTGAGTTATGTGTTTCTTGTTAAATGGATCAAATTTCAACAAAGCCCGGGAAACATCTTGAAAATCACATGAATGCAATTTCCAAAGAAAACAATCCAAGAATTACTGCCAAAAAGTTTTATTTCCACTAGGAAGGAAAAGAAGAGTTTCATTTTGCCCCCCACACAGACTGTATGTTCAATTTGTGGTCTGCAATGGAAAATTCTGCTGATTTTGCTCAATTCAGGGGAGGAGAGAAATGAAGGAGACTATTGTTATTTGAGTGATAAAACTGTCTTTCTTTCTCTAGTATTAATATTAGCATTTTCAATTTGATTCTACAAATATTGAGTTTTACTGGTGTGTGTGGTACAATGGGAAGGAGGACAAAAAGCTTAACACACGATGACTGTCTCATGGGCCTTATAAATTAGACCTACAAGTAGGGCACTGCCAGCCCACACAGAGTCCTTGTGTAAATTAGAAAAAGATGCCCCTCCTGGGCAGATGTAGCCTTGTGGGTAACCAGTGAGTAACCAAGGGACATTTGTGCAAATTAGAAAAAGCACCTTCTTCCTCTGGTGGGCACAATCTTGCACCAGAGTGAGCATCTTGATTTTATCCTCCCTCCCTGTTGACCAGGTGCTTTTATGCAGGACACAACTTGCCCACGTGACTGTAACAGGACATATAAAGGGATCATCTGAGAATTACTCATTGTCAAAATGAAAACAATGCAACCACCGTTCTCAAACTTCAATGAGTAGAAGAATCATGGCAGCTTGTTAAAATGCCTGAGTCTCATCTCAGATATTCGATTCAGGATGACTGAGGTAAGGTCCAGAGATATGCATTTGTAACATGTTCACCTAGCTGTTTCTGATGCAGGTAATCCAAAAACAACACTTTGAGAAGTCAAGGTATGAGAAGCAAAGGCTGTGAGTCATTTGGAAAGAGTAGACATCAAGGCTGGCTGAACTTATTGGAGGAGGCATACAGAAGATGGGGAATTTTAGTTAAATAATAACTGAATGGTAATTTCTACAACTTTTGCCTTAGTCAAAAAACGTTTTTGTTTTCCAAAACGGATGAGAAAAGCTCAGATAGGCTTATTTGCAGTTGTCCAGGAAAAAAAATGACAACTGAAAGAAAATTGTTTCTAAGATGAATCCCTAAAATGAAAGTTGTGTGGAGGACTGAAACCTTTATAGCATTACTGCTAACTTCTGCTTTTGGATAAGAAGAAAATATGATAAAGAATCCACATGTTAGCTGGGATGATGAAAACACTGGCAATGGCACCAAGACACCCCAGAGACATACCTCTGTAACTGTCTTCCTGTCTGCTTCCCAGAATGTTCTTCCAGCAGCACCCCTGACTCTCCACGTCACCTCTGATAATCCCAGTGCATGCTTATAACAGAAAACAACTCTGGCTTCTGGCATGACAAGGTTTTTTTCTGGAAATGGGACTGTGGTGCACAAAGAATGGGGGTTTCCATTACAAATGTTCATAGTGTGTTTGAGGCCTTCAACCTAGAGCTTTCTACTTTTCTAAAAAATAATATTCCATAATAATAAGCCAGTTATAATCCAAAGCTGTCTCTGGCACTGAAAACTTTGTTTCATTCTTCTCATAGAAATAGCTACCTTTTTGTTGCTTATATGATTTGGGAAGGGGAGTCTTCTCAAATGCAAAGATAAAATGTTAATCCAGTAGTGCCTCTCCATTACTATTGCATCTCATCTTTGCATTTTGTCTGTAGAGGCAATAGTTTACATTTAAGGCCAGGCGTGGTGGCTCAGGCCTGTAATCCCAACACTTTGGGAGGCTGAGGCAGGTGGATCACCTGAGGTCAGGACTTCAAGACCAGCCTGGCCAACATGGTGAAACCCTGTTTCTACTAAGAATACGAAATTAGTCGTGGTGGCAGGTGCCTTTAATCCCAGCGACTTGGGAGGCTGAGGCAGGAGAATTGCTTGATCCCAGAAGGCGGAGGAGCAGTGAGCCGAGATCGTGCCATTGGGCTACAGCCTGGGCAACAAGAGTGAAACTCCATCTCAAAAAATATGTAAATAAAAATAAAAACCACATTTGAGAAAGCCCAGAATGAGAAAAGTGGGAAGGGAGAGGTGCAGTAGCAAGCCATGGTAGAGCAGTCCACATGACCTAGCCATCCTGAGGCTGGGGAATAACTGGTGAAAAGCATTGCATCTGTTCATCAGTCATTGGAAGCAAGTGAGGTCCTTCACTTGTGTAAAGCCTTGAGCTGCAGAGCATTTTTTTTTTTTTTTTTGCCGCAGAGCATTTTTTGTTGGTTTGAGTCACCCCAGCACAAAAAGCAGCACAAAAGTGGTAAGTTATCCCATTTGAAGTGATAGTGGTCTTTTCTACTCTCTTTTTCATAAAGAAGGATTTCATCCTATTCACAATCATTCTGTTTTTCTTTCTTTTGGTCAGCTTTATTGATTTGTCAATGATTCCTATTGGAGACCAAAACTGAGCAGATAGTTTGTATGAAGAGGGCCAATGAAACTCTTCCTTCATATTGTAAACAACTGCTTCCCTCTTGCCATTTTCCCCAGGCCGTTTATGTGAATTCAATTAGCAAGGTATTCCCTGGTGGGTAAATGATTTATTAAGGTAAACAAATATTTTAAAGTAGTAATTCTGATTCAATTTCAATTCAACATCCAGTATTGAGTCATTTTATGAACCTAGAACTGTTTAAAGGGATGGAGAAACAGTGTAGGAAGTGCAGTGGTTAAGAGCACAGGGTCAGACAGGCAGATCTAGGTGTGATTTCCAGGTTGGGAATTATTGCTTGTGAGTCCTCAAGAAAATTGTTTTGCCTCACTGATTTCTGTAGAACCAAGAGAAGAAGATCTAACCCCATAGAGTTGTTTAGGACTTAAAATGTTAAGTGCAGTAGCACAATGATTAATATCTAACAAGCATCAAATATACAGTAAAGAATATATACAAAGATGAACATCATACAGTTCTGCCTTCATTCACAGACTAATAGTAGGGATCCACAAGCTTTTTCTATGAAGAGATAGGTAGTAAATATTTTAGTCTTTGCAGGCCATTCAGTCTCTTTCCTAACTACTCAATTCAGCTGTTGTAGGATGGAAATAGCTATAAACATATGTAAATGAATGGGCATGGTTATGTTCTAATAAAATTATATTTACAAAGACAGGCCATAGGCCAGATTTTGTGACCCCTTGTCTAGTAGAACAGCTTATTGCATTAAATTCATTGAAAGTTAGAGCTGGTGCTTGCGCTGCCCTCTCTTTCCTGAAAGAAATGTTTCATGGCCCACTGTTTTCTTAACCTAATTAGAGTTCTCCCTGAATACATCTTTTACTTTACAAAGGAAATACGTTATATGTAATGATGCCAGCTTTGATGTTAAATTTTGCTGCTTCAGTGAATGGTGAATTTCTGTTCGTATAAGACAATAACTTCATATAAATGTCGATGACTTGATATCAGTGTCATGTGGAATATGACTCCAGGAGGGAAGCATAGCTCATGCCAGCAATCAGTTATAGCTGCTGAGTCCCCACCTAATCATGACTTTTAAGAACTTACCACTCTTTCATATTAGAATGATTTGGAAGCATCATCAAGCTGACCAATATATTAGATATCCAATTACGGTTGTACAAATAGTTTTTGAAGAATTCTACTTGGACCATAAATGTTTGCAAGTGACTGGCATATAATCTAAGTGAACTAAGACAAGGGATCTAATCAACTACTCCCAGGATCCTGCATGTCCAGAGTCTCCAGCCCAGAATGTCTTTCTGACAGCCTGTGTAATCAGCTCAGTACACAGCTGACTCCACCAAAAACTGGAGTCTCTCTGTATCATACTTCAATTAATTTTTGGTTAAAATTAGTAAAATTTTGACTCGATCTAACCTAAATGATAAATGTACTTTATTAGTTCATAAACATGAAAAGTCCAAAGTAAGGACTTGCTTCAGGTGAGGACTGATCCAGCAGCTCAAATCATGCTGCTAGAATTCCTGTTTCTCTCTGTCTTTCTGGTCTACCTTCTACTGTGACATCTTAATCCTAAAACTGGATCTTTTCATATTCAAAACATTGCTGCTAGTAGCTTCTGGCATATCTATTTCCTTAGTCACATGCCACAGAAATGGGAATGTAGTTTTGTCCCAGTGTTCTCAGAAAAATCCAGAGAATTGTTCTTAGACCAGCTCAGGTTATTTGCTTAACCTAAACTAATCATGGCGGCTTGGCAGATGGGTTGCTCACATAGGCTTAGTCATAATCACGTCTTCTAATGTTGGTGGTCAGAATGGAGTTAATTCTTCAGGGAAATTGAAGCTGTTGGAATGGGGAGAACTGATACATAAGGCAACAACCAACACAGGACCAACGAAGGTCCTCTGCATTCACTAGTGAGCAATTTGTGCAGGTTGTATGGCACTGCAAAATTAAGAATGCTTCCTGTACCCATACAAGTCACCTCTGTTCCCCACCTGCCACCAGAGGATGTGCTGCCTCCTTGCCTTAGAAAGCTTGCAGAGAGCTAGACCCAGCATGCCTACATCCCTTATGCTCTTGGCCATTTCCAGACATATTAGCTCTTCTGTCATTTGCCCTTTCATGTGCTCTCGTTCCATGCTTTACACCTGGCCAAACACCTTTCTTTTCTAATCCTTCCCACTATGCCCTCCAAAACTTCCACTGGGTAAGTAACATACTGCCCTCCCTCCTCAACCTCTTCACATACTCATCCCCAGCCTCCTCATGAGTCTTTCTCACACCTTTGAGCTGAAACTCGGATCTCTGAAATTCTAGATATATATGTCTATATCCAAATATTTGTTCCAACTTTCCATTTGATGGTCCTATAGACACCTACAACCCACTGTCTTACAGATGGAATATTTACCTTCCTCAAACTCACTCCACTGCTGTGCTGACTTCAAAGTTCTCCATATATACACAGATATAGATGTGTGTGTGTGTGTGTGTGTGTGTGTGTGTGTGTGTGTGTTTACGCACATCATATTTATATTCTGGATGTAGATTATTGAACTCCAAGAAAAACAACTAATTAGTAAGATTTTAAAGCTATAATACTCTTGATGTGCTTAAATTAATACTCATATTAATCACAACAGCATTAACTTAAGAACATTAAATTCTTATATCACGGCTGGGCGCGGTGGCTTATGCCTGTAATCCCAGCACTTTGAGAGGCCGAGGCGGGAGGATCACAAGGTCAGGAGATTGAGACCATCCTGGCTAACACAGTGAAACCCCATCTCTACTAAAAATACAAAAAATTAGCCAGGCACGGTGGCAGGCGCCTGTAGTCCCAGCTAGGTGGGAGGCTGAGGCAGGAGAATGGTGTAAACCAGGGGGACGGAGCTTGCAGTGAGCCGAGATAGCACCACTGCACTCCAGTCTGAGCTACAGAGCAAGACTCCGTCTCAAAAAGAAAAAAAAAATTCTTATGTCATAAATCAAGAGAGGATATTATCAGTATGTCTCAAGAAGTGATAGCATACGTGCTCTGCAGGGTTTTAATAGATATGCTCAGAAGTGCTCCAAGCTAAAAGAGGTTAGGGACACTGGTTTAAACAACAGATTGCTCTGCTGCAGGACTTCTCAGGGCTTTAAATATGTTCATTCACACTGTGACTCTACAAGACAGGAAAAGAGTATGGAGCATTTTTAGTCTTTCTTTTTTTTTAGACAGTGGAATCTTCTTTCCCACTTCATCTACCTCCTCCCCTACACACACACACACACACACACACACACACACACACAATTGTCTACAGAATAAACTTTGAGAAATATTTGCACTGGCTTGTCTGGTTCTCTTAAACCAATAGTATTCACCTTCTCCAGAATGTTTCATCCCAGTGATTAACAGTTTACTTCATATCTGAGATGAGTTTTACCATCTTAGAAAGCCACATTCCTCAGAGCTTAGAGGGAAATAAAATGAGGAAATTACCATCACATGAAGCAAACAGAAAACAGCTGGAATCATTTCAGCAGACCAGAGAAGAGGGTAGCAGACACTGTTGATACCCACCCACTATCCATTCCTCCTTCCTTTTTCTTAGAGGAACCCTGACTTTGTTCAGGTATCAGCCTCTCCCCCATGAAGACTTGTGCCCTGAAAAACTTGACTCCATCTCCAGCCCCAGAAGTGGGCCTGATTGGGTTACTAATAATCTCATTCCCCTTGTCTGTGATTGGTTCAGCAACGGCACATGACCCAGTCCTGGTCAACATGTAAGAAGTCTGATTACCTTGAAGCCACCATGCTGTGAGGAAGCCCAAAATACACAGAGAGGTCACGTGTAGGGTCTCTGGGCATCAGTCCTAGCTGAAGGTCAGCCTTCACGTCATGCCAGCCTAGGCCTTGACATGTGAATGAGGAAGCTTCCAGATGATTTCAGCCCTAAGTTGTTTTAGGGACCCTCAGCTGAATTATCCCAGCCAGCTGAGGTCCTGGACATTATGAAACAGAGATAAGCCATCTCCATCATGTCTTGTCTGAGTTCCTGACCCACAATATTTGCAAGCATAATAAAGTAGTGGTTGCTTTATGCCACTCAGTTTCGGGGTAGTTTGTTATACAGCTATAAATAACTTAGTTTGGTTTCATAACTTAGTGGCTCATGGTCTAGGCCTCCTTTTTAAAACAAAAACAAAAATAAATAATTTTGAGAAGAGTTTAAATATTTTGTGATTCACCCTTTCTAACTCTGATGCAATTGGATACACCCTGGTTGGAAATGGTGTTTGATATTTTTTCAGTTCAGTTTCCTCCATCTAGAATTCTGATATAGAGGTATAGATGCAGCTCTTGATACTCTATATCTGAAAACTGATAGAATGTTCTGAAATTTAATTCAGTTCTATTTTCTGTATATCTTTCTTGATAGGTTTTAACTGTTAGGCAAATTTTAAACCAATTCTTTATAGAATGTATAACTAATTAAAGTCAAAGTAACTCTCACTCTTGAGTTTTATATTTCATTGCCTTTGCCCTCCTACACTGTAGGAAACATTGAATAGTGCCAGGCTTTTGAGCATCTGGAAATCCTATACAATTCAGTCTGTGAATAAAAATATTCTACCATTTCCTGGCTATTTTGTTCTGTTAAATACCAAAATTGGGTTTATTCCTTTGTAAATGATGAAAAGCGGGCAGAAACGAATGTATATTTCTAAAAACATTTTTTATGTTTTAGAAAGGACCATACTGTTTCATAAAATAGCTCCACAAATTAAGTAATTTTGAAAATCTGTTTCTGACTAAAACCTAGTTCTAAAAATGAAACCATTCATTGATTAATTCATGCATTCATTCAATAAATATTTACTGAGTATCCATTCTGTGCTAACCATTATGTTGGGTAATGGGAATTCAGAGGTGAACAAATCCAAAGATTTCTCTTGGAAGAATTCTAAAGAGACATAGAAAACATTTTCCTGGTGATTACCCTCCCTGAGCTTGGTTTCAGTCCCACTTCTGCAACAGCTGCAGAAGGTCTCAGAAGCACATTTGCAATATCTCCAACTACTTTGTCACTGTTGGCAATAGGCAGGAAGAATCTTAGGTGGAGCTGTTCTTTTACTAAATTAAACAATGATCAAAACTGTGCTCATTTTTTCCATCACTAAATGTCATCTAATTTCCCCTGGCTGTTAAGACAGTGTGTTTGTGTGTGTGACAAATGCATGCAGGATCATACACACAGAAAAAAAAAAAAAAGCAAATAAGAAAATATACTGGGTGAGGCATAATTTACCACACAGTTAAAAAACAATGTGTACTCAGCCCATAAGAGATATTTGCTACTTTAAGATGTTGCAAGGGACATCTGTTGATTTGCCTGACCACCATATGTTACTTTTCCTAGTAACATCACCCTGTTTTTGTCCAGAGAAACCAATTCTCAGTCTGTGTGTTTTGAGTGTGGTGAACCCTACACCCCAGTTCTAGGAATAGCCATGTAACATAAGCTGCCAATCACCATAGGACAATCCTCAGGCCACTATGATTGGCTTAGTGGCAACCACATGACTCAAGCTAGTCCAATGAGAGCTTACTCCAAGATACTAAAACAGCCTGAATAGAGGCACCTGGTCTTCCCAAGTTGCTCTGGGATTGCTGACAGGATATGATGTATCCTAGGGGCTCCTGGCTGCCATTTTGCTACTACATGGAAAGATTTATCCAGAAAATGGAGCCAACTCAGGAGAAGGTAGATCTGAGATAAAGAGAGAAAATCACATCCCACAGTATTTAAGTCATTTTGCCCAGACTGAAAATTTCTTAAAATTTGTTTTTTGCTGTTTTCTTTTATTAGCAAACCTGCCAGTTTTAGTAACTTCTGTTTCTCTAGATGTTTACAAACTAACCAGTGTATATCTAGTACTTCAACATGCACTTTGCTTTAATAAGCTGCCTTTCAAGTCATTAGAGAAAGATTTAGAGGTTAAAGAATGATGTGGTAGGTAATTTATGTTTGAATCAACTTCCTCTTTTATAGACTATGTTAAAAAGTGCCTATAAATATTTCTTCTTGGCATCAGCAATCTTAATGGGTTAAGTGCCCAGCATGTTCTATATGTGGTTCAATTCACAGTGATCTACCTGAGCAGGAATGGACTTCCCTCTTATTTACCATTTCCCTTCTCTTGTTTCCATCACTACCTCAATGTCTGTCTCCTCTGCAGTTCGGGGTGGTGTATCTCTGAGAAGGTCACTAAAATATACGTTCCTGGGCCGGGCGTGGTGGCTCATGCCTGTAATCCTAGCACTCTGGGAGGCCAAGGTAGGTGGATCACCTGAGGTTGGGAGTTCAAGACCAGCCTGACCAACATGGAGAAACTCTGTCTCTACTAAAATATACAAAAATTAGCTGGGTGTGATGGTGCATGCCTGTAATCCCAGCTACTCGGGAGGCTGAGGCAGGAGAATCACTTGAACCGGGGAGGCAGAGGTTGTGGTGAGCCGAGTTGGCGCCATTACACTCCAGTCTGGGCAACAAGAGTAAAATTCCATCTATATCTATATCTATATCTACATCTATGTGTGTGTGTGTGTGTGTGTATGTTCCTGCCCTTAAGTCGTTGTTCCCACCAGGGGCTTAAAGATTTTGATTCCTGTAAACTCAGGTGGGAATCCAGGAATACCCATTTTTTTCACAAGAGACCCAATAATCTCACATGAGGCACTCCTTATTAAGTACTGGTTTAAGGAATTAGAATCCTAGGGGAGAATGACTGGAGGGATCTTTATATATAATCTAGTATAGTCTTAACCTCCAATAATAATTTCACAGGTTGAGACCCAGAAGTGAAAGCAAATGGTGTCAGCACTAGAATACAAGTCTGTTAAATTTGTCCAAAACCCTTTCCACTGCACTTGTATGGTCTTCACATTCAAACCTGAAACAGAACGTAGTTGTACTCTCCCCAACAGTCTTAACTCAATATTAAATTTTTAGAAAAAGAAAGAGGATACAAGAATAATGTGAGACCTCTTAGCTAGTATAATGCTATCCTGATGTGGTCTCTGATCAGTTCTTTTGCTTGTAGGACAGAGAACATCTGTAATGATAACCTGGCTGCAGTTTATTGAGAATATAATATGTGCTAGGCACTGTACTCATAGATGTATTCTTCCTTTTAAAGTTCAATCATCCCTAGAAAAAAGGCACTAGCACTGCGTGAAAAGTGAAGTGAAGTAATTTTCCCCAAATCACTAAGCCAGGATGCAACCGTGATTTCAATCCCACCAGGCGCTGGTAGCATGCCTTTCTCCCTCTCCTTCTTTCTCTTTTTTCTTTCTCTCCATCTCCTCCTCCTTCTCCTCACCAAGGACTAGACCCTTGACCTCAGCTGGCAAACCTGTAAATATGGACCATTTGTCCTAAGACAGGAGTGGCTGGCAGTGTACACCATCACCATCTAGTACTTTAGAATGGGGTCAAAGCTTTGTCTTTGCCAACAGAGCACATGTTCTAAAATTAAGTCTTGGAAAGTTCAGCTGCCTGGGACATGTTAGAGATCATTGAGCTTGAATCTCTGGAAGTAAAAGGCAAAGTCTAGGATATACTTAATGATGAAGATGGTAGTGATGATGAAGATGATGATGATGATAAAAAATAACACCCATTGAGAGCCCATGATGCACTGGATGTTTCTCAGGGTTCTGTATCCATGAACTGAGTTACTTGCCCAATCAGGATGGGTAAATTCCCAATTTAGAGTCTTTGGAAGTATCCAGAAAGAACATGTCTCATGCTTCTTTTGCATTTCTCCAAGTCCTTGAGGACAATATGGATATGGAGAATAACAACAATTGATTACTAACATGTTCTGAGAAGGTACTCTATGTGCTGGATACCTTTAGCCCTTCGAAAGCATTATGCCATTTAACCCTACAATCATCTCATGAGTTGGTTATTGTCATTAACTCTACTTGCAGATAAAGAGGTTACGTAACTTGCCTAATGTTATTGCCCAAGTTGATATCAAAGCCCTTGCTCAAACACACTTACTAAATCATTCAAGAGAGGTACTTTATCTCTTCCAGTCTAAAAGTGCTGGAAGACTCCATGAATCTTTGTAAGACACTCTAAGAGCTTGATTATCTCCTTATAGAAATAAGGTATCTTAATATGGCCCTCAGTGGCCGAGAATGCTTCTGTAATGTTGTGTCTGGAGTTGTCATGAACGTTTTCTATGACACCAGAATGCAATGACATGATCCAAAGATGAGAGGCTAGATGGGGTCAGGCCAGGGCTCAGCTTTGCCTGAAGAGAAGGCAACTTTGTATTGTTTGTGTGTTCCCAGAGAGTTTCTGATGTGGAGTCCCTTGGACATAACCACATGACTCCCTTTCAGAGACTAGGTTATAATTCCTCAACAAAAAATTACCAAAAAGTAAAATTTAAAAGCCATCTAGCCACATATCCTGCAAATATAATTTTAATAGATTTCTTTCCATTAAGATTTTATTCTTTTCCTTTCTGTCTCTTCCTGACAATGCAGCTCTCCTGTCTGATTTCCTGTCTGTGGTTTTGAGTTGGGTTAGAGTGTGTGGGCTGAGCATGTAGCCCACAGCGAGCTCCCTCCCAGTGCCATCTGCACACCTCATTTGACACTGAATCATGCATTCTTCTGTCTTAATGTGTCTCTCATATTGCAGCTTGTATTGTTATTGAAACTTTTGTGCATTTAAGTCCTGTCTCTTCAATTAGCTCATAAGTTCCTTGAGGTCAGGGACTATGATGTATACTTCTTTGCAGCCTCCATATGCTGTTAAGGAAATTGCCAGTGATACATGTTGAAGGAAGTCTCTGGCATGCTGCTGAGTTCTGCCCCATGCCTTTCATATTGTGGTGCCTTCAGATCTTTATAAACTTGAAGCGATCTTTTTGTTCAAAGCAAGGTGATAGGACCGAGGAAGGCGCAGTAAGGAGTGATGAGTAAGGACCCAAATGCTTTGGTTGGTAACCCAGCTTCATCACTCATTAACTGTCTAACTTCAGCAAAGTTTTAAACCTCTTCCTAGCTTAGTTCTTCTTGCCTACATTCTAAAGTTGACTGAAGAATTGAGTAAATTAACACATGTAAATTGCTTAGAAGAGGCCCTGGTAAATGCTCAATAAATGATGGATATTGTTCCTCTTATGACTATGATCAATGCCCTTCAGCCAAGGACCACCAGGAAAATACTGTTGTGGAACAAGTTGGGTTTGTTACTAATTTCAGTAAGAGAGAATGCACACCATGAGGAATTATAAGCCATCTCAGTAAGAGAGTGTTAGAAAGGACTTGTTGTAGGGCACAAGCTTGTGTTAGGTGATTTGGGAGAGAGTTTAAGGAAGCAGTTTTCCTCTGAATTGGTGCTGTCAGGAAGTAGGAATAATCCTATGATTCGGTATCTAAAGAAATCTTACTTAGAGGGAGAGACTAGATGGAGGTTGAGTATCTAAATCAGTCTTATATAGAAGAAGGGAATGCCAGAACAGTTCTAAGGCTGTAATTGATTAAGAAGTAGCAATCATTCACATTAGCCAGGAAGGAGGGGAGATTGAGCATTTTTGCAGTTTGGAAAATGCTGAAGTTTTTCTGTGTTCAGACAATATTATGGAATGGTCTTGTTTTTGTCTCACTCCATCGTGGTCACAGAGTCTGAGGTTGATGCTCTTTGAAATTGCTTACATTCCAAAAGGGAACATCAAGGCCTAGCTGACAGTACTAGATCAGCTCCTGGATGTCTTGCTCAGCTTTTCTCTTTCTTGGTATGAATAATGTAATAGTAATAGCCACCATATTGGACACTTTTTACTTTCCAGACATTGTGCTGAGCAGTTGACCTGCATTAGCTAATACCATTCTCACAACCACCCAGTACAGTAGGACAGGCTGATATGGTTTGGATCTGTGTCCCCACCTAAATCTCATGTTGAATTGTAATCCCAGTGTTGGAGGGGGTCTGGTGGGAGGTGATTGGATCATGGGGGTGAATCTTTCATGAATGGTTTAGAACCATCCCTTTGGTGCTGTTCTCATAATAGAGTTCTCATAAGATCTGGCTGTTTAAACATGTCTAGCACCTTCCCCTTCTCTTTGACCCCACTGCTCTTGCCTTGTAAGAGGGCCTATTTCCCCTTTGCCTTCTGCCATGATAGTAAGTCCCCTGAGACATCCTCAGAGGCTGAGCAGCTGTCAGTATTATGTTTTCCGCATAGCTTGCAGAACCTGTGAGAATTATACCTCTTTTCTTTATAAATTACCCGGCCTCAGGTATTTCTTTATAGCAATGTGAGAATGGACTAATACATAGGCCCAGGGAAATTGAACAACTTTGGCCGAAATTATAGAGCTGGGAATAGGTGAAGTTTTATGAAAATCCAAGACTGTCCAGCTCCACATAGTCTCTGATGTTCAACCTTATGAGAGCAAAAGCTTATTGAGGACTTACATTGCGCCTGGTGCTTTGCAAGTATTATCTCATTTATTCATGATCCTTTGCTATAAAGAAACTTGTAATCTAGTATGAGATACAAGACTAATGTCAACATCTGCAATATATGGCAGCTTATGATCCAACTATGTTATAAATGTGTAGAGGAAGAAGTGATATATTCATTTGCTCAAAAAATATTTGTTGAATTTCTCCAACATGAGGCATCATGTTAAATGTGAGATCTACAGTTGTGTCAGTGAGATATATTCAGTTCATGACCTCTTGAAAATTACGTTTTTTGTGGGAAAGAGAAACATTAGACAATTAAACACATAAATATGCAATTACACATTCAGAAAAAGTGTGTGAAGATAGAGAACACATCTTAATAGTAGACAGTAACAGTCCTAGAGTAGGGCAGATGTATAGCTCTACTGGGTGACAGCGAAGGACCTCTGGAGAAGTAACATTTCAGTTGAGACCTAACGGTTGCCAAGGAGGCAGCTTCCAGAAAAGCCAAGGGAAGAGCCTTCCAAGCAGTGGAAATACAGAGTGGAAGGGATGTATGACTGGAATACTCTAGGGAAATCCTGGAAAATGAAGAAGATCCAGGGTGGCTGGGTCATCATGGCTTGGGATGAGATAGGGAAGATAGCCAGGCAGATCATAAGGCAAAAGGATGCAAAATTTTCTCCTCCATTCAATGGGAAACCATTGAAGGCTTTTAAGTAGGGAGATGAATTAATTCCAAACAAGAGTCTGAAGAGGACTCAATGGCAGAGGAGAATTGGAGTTGGGCTGTGGAGGAGGAATATTATCAACACAAGTAGAGAGTGGAGGAGGAATATTATCAACACAAGTAGAGAATGATATACCAAAAAAAAGTAGACAATGTGAAAAAAAGGCACAGAGTCCAGGAACCACCAAATTGGTGTCAAGATTGGTGAGTTAGTCTGTGTCCCTGAGAGAAGTGTGCATGCTGACAGTGCAGGGTGGAAGTGAATTCTGGAAGTTGACCTTGGCGTTAGACTGTTGGACATGAAGTTCAAGTTTCTATAGACAGTGGGGAGTCATGGCATTGAGGGTCATAGACTGACAAGTGGAATAAGAGACCTAATTTATACTTCTTCTTTGTGCTTTCTTATTTTTATGGATTGGTTTGAGTACTCCTTGGCTTTTCTCAGATCAAACCCAGTGATAACAGAGCCAGAAGGACAGGTTAGGTTTTTTTATAAAGGCAAAGCAAACAAACCCAACCTTTGAGGCTTGCAATATTGAAGAGATTCATTTTCCTATGTTGCTAATGCTTTGTATTATGATTACTGTTATAAATTAAGTAGTTATTCTCAAAAAGCCTCAGACTTTTAGATTTTGGCTGGCACTAGAGAAGTCTGATCAATACTCTGGACAAATATGTGGCTTTTCTATTTACTCAACAAGAATTTTTGAAAAAAAACCCTGTCTTTTCATAATATTGTCATTTTTGCCCAGTTTAAAAGTTCAAGTAAATACCCAAACTTACTGCAACTGAATGGGGCTTTATCCTCTGTTTGGACAAAATACCAATATGGCTGTGAGACTGGTGTCTGCTCTCATGACAGGAGCATGTGAAACTGCAGGGGAGAAGATTTCTGACATGTTATTTTGTGACTGGGAGCCATATTATTGTAATTGTTAGAATTATTATTATTATTATACTTTAAGTTCCAGGGTACATGTGCACAATATGCAGGTTTGGTATACGTGTGCCATGTTGGTTTGCTGCACCCATCAACTCATCATTTACATTAGGTGTTTCTCCTAATGCTATCCCTCCCCCAGAACCCCAGACCCTGACAGGTCCCAGTATGTGATGTTCCCCGCCCTGCGTCCAAGTGATCTCGTTGTTCAGTTCTCACCTATGAGTGAGAACATAAAGTGCAGTGTTTGGTTTTCTGTCCTTGTGATAGTTTGCTGAGAATGATGGTTTCCAGCTTCATCCATGTCCCTGCAAAGGACACGAATTTATCCTTGTTTATGGTTGCATAGTATTCCATGGTGTATATGTGCCACATTTTCTTAATCCAGTCTGTCATTGATGGACATTTGGGTTGGTTCCAAGTCTTTGCTATTGTGAATAGAGCTGCAATAAAGATACATGTGCGTGTGTCTTTATAGTAGCATGATTTATAATCCTTTGGGTATATACCCAGTAATGGGATTGCTGGGTCAAATGGTAATTCTAGTTCTAGATCCTTGAGGAATCACCACACTGTCTTCCACAATGGCTGAACTAGTTTACAGTCCCACCAACAGTGTAAAAGTGTTCCTATTTCTCCACATCCTCTCCAGCACCTGTTGTTTCCTGACCTTTTTAACGATTGCCATTCTAACTGGAGTGAGATGGTATCTCATTGCAGTTTTGATTTGCATTTCTCTGATGACCAGTGATGATGAGCATTTTTTAATGTGTCTGTTGGCTGCATAGATGTCTTCTTTTGAGAAGTGTCTGTTCATATCCTTCACCCAGTCTTTGATGGTGTTTCTTTTTTTCTTGTAAATTTGTTTGAGTTCTTTGTAGATTCTGAATATTAGCCCTTTGTCAGATGGGTAGATTGCAAAATTTTTCTCCCATTCTGTAGGTTGCTTGTTCACTCTGATGGTAGTTTCTTTTGCCGTGCAGAAGATGTTTAGTTTAATTAGATCCCATTTGTCTATTATGGCTTTTGTTCCATTGTTTTCGTGTTTTAGTCATGAAGTCCTTGCCCATGCCTATGTCCTGAATGGTATTGCCTAAGTTTTCTTCTAGGGTGTTTATGGTTTTAGGTCTAACATTTAAGTCTTTAATTCATCTTGAATTAATTTTTGTGTAAGGTATAAGGAAGGGATCCAGTTTCAGCTTTCTACATATGGCTAGCCAGTTTTCCCAGTACAATTTATTAAATAGGGAATCCTTTCCCCATTGCTTGTTTTTGTCAGGTTTGTCAAAGATCAGATGGTTGTAGATGTATGGTGTCATTACTGAGGCCTCTGTTCTGTTCCAATGGTCTATATATCTGTTTTGGTACCAGTACCATGCTGTTTTTTACTGTAGCCTTGTAGTATAGTTTGAAGTCAGGTAGCGTGATGCTTCTGGCTTTGTTCTTTTGACTTAGGATTGTCTTGGCGATGCAGGCTGTTTTTTGGTTCCATATGAACTTTAGTTTTTTCCAATTCTGTGAAGAAAGTCATTGGTAGCTTAATGGGGATGGCATTGAATCTATAAATTACTTTGGGCAGTATGACCATTTTCATAATATTGATTCTTCCTATCCATGAGCATGGAATATTCTTCCATTTGTTTGTGTCCTCTTTTATTTCGTTGAGCAGTGGTTTGTATTCTCCTTGAAGAGATCCTTCACATCCCTTGTAAGTTGGATTCCTAGGTATTTTATTCTCTTTGAAGCTATTGTAAATGGGAGTTCACTCATGATTTGGCTCTATGTTTGTCTGTTAATAGTGTATAGGAATGCTTGTGATTTTTGTACATTGATTTTGTATCCTGAGACTTTGCTGAAGTTGCTTATCAACTTAAGGAGATTTGGGGCTTAGACGATGGGGTTTTCTAAATATACAATCATGTCATCTGCAAACAGGGACAATTTGACTTCCTCATTTCCTAATTGAATATCCTTTATTTCTTTCTCTTGCCTGATTGCCCTGGCCAGAACTTCCAACACTATGTTGAATAGGAGTGGTGAGAGAGGGCATCCCTGTCTTGTGCTTGTTTTCAAAGGGAAAGCTTCCAGTTCTTGCCCATTCAGTATGATATTGGCTGTGGGTTTGTCATAAATATCTCTTATTATTTTGAGATACGTTCCATCAATACCTAGTTTATTGAGAGTTTTTAGCATGAAGGGCTGTTGAATTTTGTCAAAGGCCTTTTCTGCATCTATTGAGATAATCATGTGGTTTTTGTTGTTGGTTCTGTTTATGTGATGGATTACATTTATTGATTTGCGTATGCTGAACTAGCCTTGCATCCCAGGGATGAAGCCAACTTGATCATGGTGGATAAGCTTTCATTCGGTTTGCCAATATTTTACTGAGGATTTTTGCATTGATGTTCATCAGGGATATTGATCTAAAATTGTCTTTTTTGTTGTGTCTCTGCCAGGCTTTGGTATCAGGATGATGTTGGCTTCATAAAATGAGTTAGGGAGGATTCCCTCTTTTTCTATGGATTGGAATAGTTTCAGAAGGAATGGTACCAGCTCCTCTTTGTACCTCTGGTAGAATTTGGCTGTGAATCCATCTGGTCCCGGGCTTTTTTTGATTGGTAGGCTATTAATTATTGTCTCAATTTCAGAGCCTGTTATTGGTCTATTCAGCAATTCAACATCTTCCTTGTTTAGTCTTGGGAGAGTGTATGTGTCCAGGAATGTATCCATTTCTTCTAGATTTTCCAGTTTATTCGCATAGAGGTGTTTATAGTATTCTCTGATGGTAGTTTGTATTTCTGTGGGATCGGTGGTGATATCCCCTTTGTCATTTTATTGCATCTATTTGATTCTTCTTTCTTTTTTCGTTATTAGTCTTGCTAGCAGTCAATCAATTTTGCTGATCTTTTCAAAAAATGAGCTCCTAGATTCTCTGATTTTTTGAAGGGATTTTTGTGTCTCTATCTCTTTCAGTTCTTCTCTGATCTTAGTTATTTCTTGCCTTCTGCTACCTTTTGAATTTGTTTGCTCTTGCTTCTGTAGTTCTTTTAATTGTGATGTTAGGCTGTCAATTTTAGATCTTTCTTGCTTTTTCTTGTGGGCATTTAGTGCTATAAATTTCCCTCTACACACTGCTTTAAATGTGTCCCAGAGATTCTGGTACATTGTGTCTTTGTTCTCATTGGTATCAAAGAATATCTTTATTTCTGCCTTCATTTTGTTATTCACCCAGTAGTCATTCAGGAGCAAGTTCTTCAGTTTCCATGTAGTTGTGCAGTTTTGAGTGAGTTTCTTAATCCTGAGTTCTAATTTGATTGCATTGTGGTCTGAGAGTTTGTTGTGATTTCTATTCTTTTACATTTGCTGAGGAGTGCTTCCAATTATGTGGTCAATTTTAGAATAAGTGTGATGTGGTGCTAGGAAGAATGTATATTCTGTTGATTTGGGGTGGAGAGTTCTGTAGATGTCTATTAGGTCTGCTTGTTGAAGAGCTGAGTTCAGGTCCTGGATATCCTTGTTAACCTTCTGTCTTGTTGATCTAATATTGAGAGTGGGGTGTTAAAGTCTCTCATTATTATTGTGTGGGAGTCTAAGTCTCTTTGTAGGTCTCTATGTACTTGCTTTATGAATCTGAGTGTTCCTGTATTGGGTGCATATATATTTAGGATAGTTAGCTCTTGTTGTTGAATTGATCCCTTTATCATTATGTAATGGCCTTCTTTGTCTCTTTTGATCTTTGTTGGCTTAAAGTCTGTTTTATCAGAGACTAGGATTGCAACACCTTTTTTTTTTTTTTTTTTTTTTTTTTTTTTGCTTTCCATGTGCTTGGTAGATCTTCCTCCATCCCTTTATTTTGAGCCTATGTGTGTCTCTGAACATGAGACGTGTCTCCTGAATACAGCAAACTGATGGGTCTTGACTCTTTATCCAATTTGCCAGTCTGTATCTTTTAATTGGGGCATTTAGCCCATTTACATTTGAGGTTAATATTGTTATATGTGAATTTGATCCTGTCATTATGATGTTAGCTGGTTATTTTGCCCATTAATTGGTGCAGTTTCTTCCTAGCATTGATGGTCTTTACAATTTGGCATGTTTTTGCAGTGGCTGGTACTGGTTGTTCCTTTCCATGTTTAGTGCTTCCTTTAGGAGCTCTTGTAAGGCAGGCCTAGTGGTGACAAAATCTCTCAGCATTTGCTTGTCTGTAAAGGATTTCATTTCTCCTTCACTTATGAAGCTTAGTTTGGCTGGATATGATAGTCTGGGTTGAAAATGCTTTCCTTTAAGAATGTTGAATATTGGCCTCCACTCTCTTCTGGCTTGTAGGGTTTCTGCTGAGAGATACACTGTTAGTCTGATGGGCTTCCCTTTGTGGGTAACTTGACCTTTCTCTCTGGCTGCCCTTAACACTTTTTCCTTCATTTCAACCTTGGTGAATTTGATAATTATGTGTCTTGCAGTTGCTCTTCTCGAGGAGTATCTTTGTGGTGTTCTCTGTATTTCCTGAATTTGAATATTTGCCTGCCTTGCTATGTTGGGGTAATACCCTGAAGAGTGTTTTCCAACTTGGTTCCATTCTCCCCATCACTTTCAGGTACAACAATCAGACATAGATTTGGTCTTTTCACATAGTCCCATATTTCTTGGAGGCTTTGTTCATTTCTTTTTACTCTTTTTTCTCTGACCTTGTTTTCTTGCTTTATTTCATTAATTTCATCTTCAATCACTGATACCCTTTCTTCCACTTGATTGAATCAGCTATTGAAGCTTGTGCATGCGTCACAAAGTTCTAGTGCCATGGTTTTCAGCTCCATCAGATCAGGTCATTTAAGGTCTTCTCTACACTGTTTATTCTAGTTAGCCATTCATCTAATCTTTTTTCAAGGTTTTTAGCTTCCTTTGATGGGTTCAAACATCCACCTTTGGCTCAGAGAAGTTTGTTATTACCGACCTTCTGGAGCCTACTTCTGTCAGCTCGTCAAAGTCATTGTCCGTCCAGCTTTGTTCTATTGCTGGTGAGGAGCTGCGATCCTTTGGAGGAGAAGAGACGCTCTGATTTTTAGAATTTTCAGCTCTTCTGCTCTGGTTTCTCCCCATCTTTGTGGTTTTATCTGCCGTTGGTCTTTGATGTTGGTGACCTACAGTTGGGATTTTGGTGTAGATGATCTTTTTATTGCTGTTGATGTTGATGCTATTGCTTTCTGTTTGTTAGTTTTCCTTCTAACAGTCAGGTCCCTCAGCTGCAGGTCTGTTGGAGTTTGCTGGAGGTCCACTCCAGACCCTGTTTGCCTGGGTATCGCCAGCAGATGCTGCAGAACAGCAAATATTGCTGCCTGATCCTTCCTCTGGAAGCTTCGTCCCAGAGGGGCACCCACCTATATGAAGTGTCTGTCAGCCCCTACTGGGAGGTGTCTCCCTGTCAGGCTACACAGGGGTCAGGGACCCACTTGAGGAGGCAGTCTGTCCATTCTTGGAGCTCAGACGCCATGCTGGGAGAACCGCTGCTCTCTTCAGAGCTGTCAGGCAGGGACATTTAAGTCTGCAGAAGTTGTCTGCTGTGTTTTGTTCAGCTATGCCCTGCCCACAGAGGTGCAGTCTAGATGCAGTAGGCCTTATTGAGCTGCAGTGGGCTCTGCACAGTTAGAGCTCCTGGGCTGCTTTGTTTACCTACTCAAGCCTTAGCAATGGCGGATGCCCCTCCTCCAACCAGGCTGTGGTCTCACAGACCAATCTCAGACTGCTGCACTAGCAGTGAGCAAGGCTCCGTGGGCGTGGGAGCTGCTGAGTCAGGCACAGAAGAGAATTGCCTTATCTGCTGGTTGCTAAGACCTTGGGAATAGCACAGTATTTGAGCAGGAGTATCCCCTTTTTCCAGGTAACCTGTCACGGCTTCCCTTGGCTAGGAAATGGAAATCCCCCAACCCCTTGCACTTCCTGGGTAAGGTAATGCCCTGCCCTGCTTCAGCTTGCCCTCCATGGGCTGCACCTACTGTCCAACCAGTGCCAGTGAGATGAACCAGGTACCTCAGTTGGAAATGCAGAAATCACCCGTCTTCTGCGTTGATCTGGCTGGGAGCTGCAGACCAGAGCTATTCCTATTTGGCCATCTTAGAACACCTGCCTATTAGAATTATTTTTAATTGTAAGTACCAAACCCATTTAATCTAGCTGAAGGGAAAAATCAGGGGCATTTAAATAATTAAGAGTAGAAGGCACCTCTCATTTTCTTATCCATAGCATCTTTCTACCTTGCATATGGTGACCATATATCAGTGTCCTTTGGGAAATCAACCCTTCCCATCTTAATCCATGGGCTTCAGCAGAGCTAACTTTTCCCAAACATGAGTCTGGCCATGTGATTCAGATCTGTCAGCCAGTATCATCTTCTCCTAAGCCCCAGGTATTGGCTCAGGATGGTCAGTTTGAGCCATTGAGAAGTACTAAGATTTTTACTGGCAGTCCTGAAAATATGGTCTCACTTTACTACTGAGAATAAATCCAACAGGGTATAGTGCAGGGAGTTTCTGGCAGCTATCTCCTGTATGCGAGGGGTGAGCCTGCCAGAGAACCAAGAGAAAACTCTGCTAGAGAACTAGAGCTCAACAGTGGAGAAAGAGAAACAGTTCTGTTGGTTGAGCCCTGGATCAAGCAGTACCTGAGGCTGAATATAACTCAAATTGTTCACTGATATATGAAACAGTAAACTTTCTTTTGCTTAAACCAATTTGGATTGTCTTTTCTGTCCTTGCAACTAAAGGGTACAAGGGAGTGGAGGGAATCTTATGAAACCTAAGAATGGAAGTCCTGATGGGCATCAGAAAGGGTCTGAAAGCAGAAAATAGAGACCCATACAGAACTCCCTGCAGGCTTCTTTCTCTTTCCATCTCTATTTCTGCCTGGGTGCCTCTTCTTCCTTCTCTCCCTGCAGACTGACTTCCTCTCTTCCACAGTCACCTTCCCAAGACTCAGCTGCCAACAGACCCTAAACTCTCATTATTCCCCAGTCATTGGAAGAAATTAAGCAGTTTCTCTAGATCCCAATTCCAAATCACCTGGAGAGAAGACCTGAATGGCTCAAGTTGGGTTGGGTAGTTTTAAGAATAGACTCTTTCATCTGAGCTATTTGGCCGTGAATGGTTCCACTCCAAAACAAGTTTATTATCCTCACCCTAACACCACCTTTCGTTTGTCAGGTGTTTAGGGACAGAGGCATGATAGGCATGGTCAGAATGTTCTGTTGACATATGGGCATGCATGTCCATCAGTGAAGTGTTTCTTAACTTTGAGAAGAGCTATCAGTGGCCATCCCTGCACAAGCCAGGACTGGAGAGCTGACAAGATCAACTCTCAGTTTCCCCAGGACTGAGGTGTTTCCTGCAACAAGGAACTTTAGTGCTAAAACCGGCACAGTCCTTGGCAAACCTAAATAGTTGCCCTAGATTTGCTGGTTACAAGTCACATCATTATACTTAGGCTGGGGCAGAGTTTTAGCTTCATAAGACTCCAACTAAAATTGTAATGTCAGGAGCCATGCAGAGAAATCCAACCACCTTCTCCTTGTTCATGCCTCTGATCAGTGGCTCCTGTGTCCTGTATTTTTGGACATACCATAGTAATTGCTTATTAGCATTTCTCTGTGAGGAGTGAATGTTGATAGGCTTGTGGATTCATAGAGAAAGACCACTTCCTGACTTAGGTCAGGGATGTAAAACTCAGTGAGGTGGCTGCACAGAGTAGGGGCAGAGGTAACATATCATGGTATGCCTTTTCCCTGAGCCCTTGGTCCACTGCAGGAAACCTGACTGTCACTGACACTCTCAGGAAATGCAGGGATCTGCTAGAAGAGAGAATACCCAGTTCTGCTTCCCTTTCCATCCCCTTCTCACTACCCTTTAACCACGAGGCTTATATCAGCATCATGGAAGATTTCAAGCTAACATTCTTGTGTTTCAATTCAGGGACTGGTTCCCAACTCTAGCTGCATATTAAAATCACTCGAGGAGCCTTAAAAATACACCAATGCCTCCTTCCTCTCCCAGACTAATTGGATCAGAACCTCTGGAGTAGGAACTCAGGCTTTCACATTTTAGAAAGTTTCCCAAGTGATTTTAATGCACATCCAGGCTGAGGATCTCTGGAACAAGGAACTGTTTAGAGAAGATGAGCTCTCTTGGTTGGTGAGCCAAACTCCTCAGCAAGGCTGCATTCTTATCTTAGGGTTGGGTGGAGAAAGCATAGCTAGTGTCCAGGTGTCCTGGGACAGCATTTCATCCTCCTGTCCCAAGGTCCCTGAAAGCCTGTCTCCCTGAGCTGACACTTATGGTTCATGTGTCACCTCTCTCCATGGCACATGATGCTAAGTTGCCTGTATTCACTTCTCTTTATCTTGCCCACTTAAGGAGAAGTAGGAAAAAAAGTTAGGGCTGTGATGTGTGAAACCATTGCATTGCAGGTGGGCAGGAATCCAATCTCTTAACCATGAGAATATTCCAACTTCCCAGCATGGCACAGGTGTCCATTGTGTTCTGATTAGCCATGGCCCGAGGGGTAGGAGTCATTTAGGGTTGCTGGCCCGGGCTCCAGCCTCACCCTGTGTGTCAGAGTGAACAGTTTCTAGTGAAGGGGACCATTACGAACCCGATAAACATTCCAAAAGGTATCAAAAATAGTCGTTTTTTTCCAAAAAGAAATGCCATAGACAGAGACAAAAGGGACATTAGTAGGATTTCATCCCCTGTACTTGCCATCAAACTTAGCAGTCCTTCCAAACTCTCCCTCCACAATTTGATATTTGGTATGAAGGGAACTGTGTGTGTGGGAAAGGAGGTATATGGCAAATATGGGAAAATGCAGCAAAAGAAGTTTGTGTGAGGAGCTGGGAGGGCCTTGGGGAAGTGTTGGAACCTGCTTGCAAGCAAAATGTTTGGAGTTCACGTTGCCAAAAGAACAAGGGGGAAGAAACTCCATCCCCTTATCCCAACCAATGCCATAAACTTTAGGGGTGTAGGGATCTGACTTTGTTTGAATAGCTGGAATAAGGAGTTGTCTACTTGATCTGTCTTGGTGTGACCCTCTGAAAAGCAATTAAACTCTTAGCGTCAGAGAATGACCTGCAGAGGGCCTTTATGCTGTGTCCTCCAGGCGCTCACCTTACCAGTGGAGAAACAGGCCCAGGGAAGGGGAGGGACTTACTATAAATGTCTCAGCTAGTTAGGTGTGGGACAAGGACTAGCTCCAATGTCTCCTGACTCTGTAGCCTAGCAAATTTTCTAATTATAGATAGGAATTACCAAAAAGACTTCCAGGAAATTCTTGCATCCTTGCCCGCTGCCAAGTGAACCCTAAATCCCTTCTCCCAAGAAAGATGTTTCCTACCCAGCTGCTACCCACTTCCAACAGAATCAACTCTAATTCAACTCTATCAATGACTATAAGATAATCATTGAATCTATGGACAGATTTCAGTTTTGAAGACAATCTGACACACATAATAAAAAATACCAAGGACTTTCCCCAGTTCTGCCATTCTGCAGTGTGGTTATTTATCATATACTGATATGTCATTGTGGTTTTTTCTTCGTATGTTTAAATTCTCTTTTTCCCCAACAGTAAACCACATTCTTTCAGACCAGTGAGACATATCCACATGGACTAGTGAATATGACAAATTCAGTCATGTTTTCAAAGAAAAGCATTTTCATTATTTGAAAGTAACTCTATAAAGCCAGTTAGACTACATTTCTTATGAGAAGTCCTGAAAAGATCTGCTATAAGGAACATATATGTTCAGCAAATGTTTTCGAGTGCCTGCTATACACTGCTGTGATGATTGTTGGAATAACAAAGATGAAAACAGTTACTCCCTTCCTGAAGAAATTTACGGTGGAGTGGGGGTATAATAATTAGCTAGTCAAGGTGATAGTGTTTGTCAGACACCAGAGTCTCTAAGACGATGAAATGAATCTTTTTCATGCAGATTAAATATCTTACAATCTTCTGCCTCAGAACTTTATGCTTCTAACATTCTCAGCAAACCTTTTCATGGTGGAAAGTAAATGGGCAAGATCAGCCCAGCTCCAGTTCAAGGGATTGCAAATTCTGACTCAGTAAAGCAAGACTTGATGAGGTATTCCTTGCACACAGCAACCCCCCACTGAGCACATAACCTTTCCTGTACCAAATAATGAATCCACATATATGTGCTGGTCTGATGAAGGCAGCATATCTTATTGTCCTAACCTCCACAAAAGACACAAGGGTGTGTCTTCCATTGGCCCCATCTCTAAATCACCTCTAACCCAGAAGTCCCAGCCTGTCCCCGGGCAGAGGTCGGGGGGAAGGGGCTCCTATTATCTGGCTTTGCTGATACGCCAAGCTAATGGCATGAAGCTCTCTTGGCCTTCCAGAATGGAAGAAACAGAACACCAATTTAAATCATGAAAAAAGTCAGTGAATCTATCATCATTAATCTTGCTGTCAGTTTTAATTTTGGGGACATTACCTCACTCAACACCAGTTGAAAAGAGCTGCCAAAACCGATGATGTCATCATCACTAGCCGCGTCTGACCCTGCCTGCTGATTCTCAGAGCTTGGAGCAAGTTAATAAATCCCCTGGCGGTTGGACACACAGTGGAGTTTTATTACAATGAAGGTATAACCCATGATGTTGTTTCAATTAAATGGCCTGAGAAAATACTTTCTTGTGTTTAACAAAACTGTAAAACATAATTATCCTCATGCAATTGGATCTGTTCATTGTGCTGACGTGATGATTATATATCCTCTTGCCCACCTCTCTCTCACACAAACACAGACGTGCGCGCGCGCGCACACACACACACACACACACACACATCTCTCAGAGAGGAGAGGAAGGAATTTCAAACATGGATCTAAAGACAGCTGAAGATTCTGCATATATATCTTTTGTAGGTCACCACCTCATTGGTTGCTGCATATCTGCATAACAGCACTGAAGCATCCAGGCACTTTCTGTGTAAAAGGCAGTTGAGGGAAGTTGGGGCTTGGCATCTGAGCAGAACCTTGACTCTCTTCAAAAGGGGGCTGACACACTGGAGGAACCCTGGAGACCAGCAGCTGGCTCGCACAAAACTCGGACCGCATTGCTCTTCAAATATTTATGAATAATTTCCTTCAACGTGTTTGCTAACTGTTAGGGATATTAGTTTTTGCTGGTCTTCTTACTCATGGCCCATCTGAAGTCCCCTGGCCTGACCCTCCTGTGAAGTCATCCTGCTGAATGGGCGCCACCGGGTCGGGGCATTGCCATAGTGTCAGCCCACGGGGCCATAAACACAGGCTTTGCTGGATCCCTGCCCCTTCAACTGGGGGAGGCTGGGTGGTAAGGTGAGAAGGCGCCTTCCTTCCAGCCCATTTTCTCCAAAGCAGCAAGTTTCGAGAACATCACACTTGGTATATGGCATAGAAGAGGAATGTCCTCAAACACAACTTTGGGGTGATTGTCTCCTATCCTAAGTGCCATGTGTATGGTATTACTGCATGAATGTATACATGGACACACACACACACACACAAACACACACACACACACACACACACACATTTTTAAGTTTTCAAGCAAAATGAGTATTAGTAAGTATCAGAAACCTGGCTTAAGTCCTCACGAGTCCCCTCCCTCTGACTTATTCCAAGTGATTCCTCCTAAACTCTTTTCCCCCCATCCCAGTGAGTTTTCCTAAATGGCCTTTATCTGTCATGCCAAATGGTACATTTGGCTTTGCACAGAGCACAAATAAGGATGCACGAAGCCCCTCAAGCTCGTTTTTCATGCCCATCTCAAAGAGGAACTGATCCTAGATCTCTAAGGGTAAGTGAACAGTACACAAATTCACTGTCCCTTTAGCCCTCCCAGGTGGAGGTCCTTTGAGGTTCTTCATGATTTCTTTAATGGTCTAATATAAAGTATATCCATGCACAAGATACATTGCCTGATGTAAAAATCTGTAACTGCATCCTGTTAACAGTTCCTGCTGTTTATGCAGTATTATCTTGACATACTTGTTAAACCTCAATAAATATGCTTTTAATAACCATATAGTATTTAACATATAATCACTGTCTTATTAGCTCTAAATTAAATCCTTGCTCATGACACTTAATTTAAAGTGTGACCAGTGTTTCTCTGGCTAAGAAAGGATTTGAAACACCCATGGTGAGGCCACTTCTTTTGGAGAGAAAAGAATGTATAAAAATCATGTGCTTTCAAAGAAAGGAACAATAGATACTGAGGCTTAGGAGGGTGGAGGGTGGGAGGAGGGTAAGGACTGAAAAACTGTCTACTGGGTATTTGCTTATTACCTAGTGGCAAAATAACCTGGAACCAAGCTTGTCTAACCTGCAGCCTGCAGGCTGCATGTCGCCCAGGACAGATTTGAATGTGGCCCAACACAAATTCATCAGCTTTCTTAAAACATTGTGAGATTTTTTTTCAAGATTTTTTTTTTTTTTTCTCATCAGTTTTCATTAGTGTTAGTGTATTTTATGTGTGGCCCAAGACAATTCTTCCTCTTCCAATGTGGCCCAGGGAAGCCGAAAGAGTGGAATCTCCTGCCACCAAACCCCTGTAACATGCAACTTACCTATATAACAAACCTGGACATGCACCCCTGAAACAAAAATAAAAAATATATATATATATAAAATCAAAATCATGTGTTTTCGTGATGTGATTAAATTGCATTGTTTTAAATTCATTACATGTGTGGTCTGAGTGAAAATAACTCACAGTGGAGTTGCAGCAATGTAGGAAATTGACTAAAGGGTCATATTCAGAGCCCAAGTATTGCAAGCATGATGCACATGGATCTTTAAGGTATGCAAGACAAGGGTTAGGCTTATTTTATTTTATTTTATTTTATTTTATTTTATTTTATTTTTGTTCTTCATGCCCCTTTTCACTGCCCAGCATGAATGTGACAGACAGTGCTGATTCTGGATAAAATAGTAAAGAACAAAATTCAGGTTGCAAAGCACTCACTTTCTTTGTAGGTAACCCCTGCCCTTTTTATTGTTGTTTTTTTCACTTCATTCATTTTTGCCCCTTGGTTACTCAGTTTCCCACCTAGGTGCCTGAAGAAGGCTTGTAGTACATGCTGTTATGCTTCAGTACATTTTTTTCTTAATACTTTGATAATCCTCAGTGTGTAGGGGAAATGGACTGAAAGAGGCTTGCAGAGACCTGGCTGGGAAGACAGGTGCTGCGGTTGGGTTCCGGATGATGAAAATTGCTAGGCAGGGAAATTGCCCCAAAGAGCTTTGGAGCAGCAAGAGGCAGAGGGTGGGTGTAAGTCTCCGCCCAGGAAGCACTTACTCTATGGGGCTGGATGAAGTATGAGGAAGAGAAAGTCCAAGTGAGAGGGAGAACAAGCAAGCAAGAGAGATGGAGAGGGTGAGGCCAACTGCTGGAGGAGTTAAGGGAGGCTGAGATGATATCAGAAAGGACTCCAAGAAGCAAGTGGCACTTGACCTGACCTCATGAGTCTTAGGATGGGTAGCATTAAGCTCTGAAAAATATTAAGTAGAGCTCAGTTTCTTCCAGGCAAAGACTCTGTAGTCGCCCAACAGCAGCTCTAGCCTCACTCAGGAACTTGTTAGAAAAACAAGTTCTTGGGCCCCACTCCAGATCTATGGAACCAGAGATCCTGGGATGCAATTCAGCATTCTGTGTTTTAGAGGTCCTTCAGGTGATTTAGATGCATGCATTGAAAAGGAGGGAGCAGAGAGATTGGGAGAGAAGTATTTCAGTGGACCCAGGCAAAAGATAATAGAAGCCTGATACTAGGGTGGAAATAGAACAGAGGAAATAGCTGGCAGGGACATTTCAGATATAGCACCTATAAGGAAGAAGGAGAAGTCAGGAAAAAAAAAAAAAAGGCATGGATTTTTTCATTTTTTGTAATGCTTTTGTGCCATCAACGTAAATAGATGCCTAAATAATAAATAGTTTTGAAGAAGGTTGTTTGGTTTTTCTTTCCTCACTAGTTTTTGGCAGGGGGAAGTGTTTCTACCTGTGGGCCTGCTGAGTTTGAGCTGCTTAGCAAGGTAGAAGTGTCCAGCAAACAGCAGCAAAAGTGGGCTGTGGCACGGATGAAGGTCAGGCTTGGTGTTGTGGATTTATGAGTCATGCCCATCCAAGGCCTGGTGGATGAGGTCACCCGAGGAGGGAGAATGTGGTTTCTGAGACTAATAGCTTCCCTATGTATATTGATATCTATCTGAGTAATAATATTCATTTCTAGTGTAATAAAGACCCACTCAGCAGATGGTATCACATCATAAATAAGTCAAAGCAAACCCAAGACATGATCCTTGCCCTCTGAGAGGCTGTAATTCATCTAGGCCCTCTTGGTTTGATCTGAGCCATATTTTCTTATTTATTGAGCACCATCTATTAGCTATGCACTATTCTAAGTGCTGAGAATAAAGCAGTGAACAAAATAATCACCCCTGCCAGCATGGAGCTTATTCTCTAGCAGAGGGATGCGGACAATAAACAAAACAAATACAAACGCAAAACAAATGAAATATTTATGATGTCAGATGGTGGTAAGTGCTATAGAAAGAAATTAAGCAGGGAAGAAAAGAGGGATGCCAGATGGGAAAATTGCAACTTTAAATCAGGGGAGCTTTCTTGAGAAACTGGCAATTGAGGCCCCTGGTAATCCTTGGTTTATTGGGATGATTGATATGACTAGGGATGAAAATATAATGAGGGTAGTTCTGATCATCTCAAAGCAGAGCATGATGCAAGGCTGTGCAGGGGGTGGTGGGAGGCAGGGAGTGGAGGTCTTACCAGGAGCACTTGGGGAACATCCCACTCCCTGGGGTCTTCTTTTTACGTCTGCTTTTGGAGGCATTTGATCTCTGTCTTCTTCATCTTACTACACTTCCATTTGTTAAATTTCTTCCTTTCCAAAGCTCTTTCTCATCTTATTTTTCATTTGAAAGTCACAGAACTTCTGGAAAAGTCTTAGGACTCAGGACAGGTGAGAGGCAATCGTTCCATCTTGTTGGTGTCTGCTCTTAAGTGACTATGGGACACTGGTTCTGTGGCATGTTAGTTGTTACCTGAAGATAAAATTCTGTTTTCAAATATGTTTGAGAAGTACTGAGCTAAACACGTTGAATGGATTACTGACTGTAGGACTTTACAAAATGTTTAGTGTACTACTGGGCATTGCAAATGCCCAAAGAAGGAAACAGTATGCATGGTTTCCCAAACTTATTTGGCCATAGATATCCTTTGTTATGGAAAATCTCTCAAGGGATTATTGTTCCTAGGTACACACTTTGGGAAACAGCCTGCTGCATTATATGACGATGGGCAAATCATTTAGCCCTTCTGAATCTTTTTCTTCTCATCCATAAAATGAGAGAGTTGGCATGCCGCCCAAAGAATGTTAATACTGCCACAGGGCTCTGTCCCTGGCCTTGAACTTGCTCAGAATTTTATCAGTGACCTCGATGAAGAGAAAAGAGATAATTATCACATCTGGAGATGGCACAGGGTTGGCAGGGGTGGCTGATAGGTCAGATGACAGAATCAAGACTTAAACTTATCTTGACATGTTAGGATGATAGGCCAAACTATCTGCAGAAAATCTAATAAGGACAAATATATGGTTCTGCTTTTAGTTTCAGAAAATTGATTTTCAAAGTATAAGATGTGGGAGAGCAGCCTTGACAGCAGTTTACGTAAAAAAATAAAAAAGACCTGAAGATTTTGATTTACCACAAGCCCAAGATGAGCCATCAGGCAATGTGGCTGCCCTAAAACTGAACCCAGTGAGGTTTTATTAACAGAAATGATTCTATTCTGAGGGAGCTGTGGGTTACCCAGGGGCTGGGTCTTCTGATTACTTGCCACCTGCTGTGTTAATATCCAACATTTTTTGAGTGCATATTACATGCTTATCACTGTATCATGCATGTTATGTGTATCCTCTGATTTAGTCCCCATACTAGACATATAAGGAGTTATTACTATAATAATATCTATTGTACAGATGAGGACACCGAGGCTCAGAGATTGGTGTGGAGCCTGGATTTGAAAGCTGTGGATTGTGTCTAGAGCCTGGATTATTTTGACTTCCACCAGGATGACAAGAGATCTGGGAATCATAAGATTTGAAGAATTGAGGGAATGGCTGATGTGCTTAAAGGAAAAAAGGGCTGAAAAAGAACATTATCTTCTAACATACAAAAGCTTTTCTGTTGAAGAGGAATAGACCCTTGCTGTGCCCCTTTATAGGGTGGAAGTAGAAATGTTTGTTAGAAGTCACAGGGAGACTTTTAATTTAATATAAAGAAAGACTTTCTAAAGACTAGACTGATCCAAAATGGATTGGAAAACCTCATTAAGTAGCCTTCTGTTTCTTTCTCTTTCTCTTTCGAAATATTTAGGTAGAGGTTAAACAATTATGGATGTTAGTTCTTGGTAAAATGTCAAACTACATTAATTGAGCTACTAATCAATTACTTTAGTAACTTTGTCGATCTGTTTGTCTATAATGCTCAAAAAACATTGGGATACACAAAATAATGTGACACACTCCTTGCTTTCAAACAACTTCTTATCAAGTCAGGAAGACAGATATGAAACAAATGACAAGTGATCCTGGACTTGACAATGAATTAATTTGTGAGTTCTGCCTTCATGCCTTCTTTTTACCCTAAGTATCATATACCTGTCAGGGTCAATCAAAGCTTGCGTTTTGGGTGGTCCAATGGCTACAGAAGACATACCCTTTTGACAGTCAGGGATCACCTGCAATTCAACAGTGGTCAGGGATCACCTGTAATTCAACAGACTCTGGTACAAATGGGAGAGCAAGAGAACATTGAAGATGAGGAGAAAGAGAAGGAAATGGAAGCAGAAGCATTAGCCAAAGAAGTCTAAGTGTGGGACCATGCCACCAAGAAGCTGTTTGTCCCTGATGCTTTCAAAGGCATTAATGCACACTGAAACTTAGGGAATTTCCGAGACTGATGACCCTAGTGGGAATACCATGCCGGTTATGACAGCAAAGAAGAGCACCTATACTTCCTCCAGGGAAATTCACTTGGAAAAGAAAGAATATTCAACCCAACCTCATTGGATTCTTGTTTTAAGAAGCCTCATTCAGTCTAATCCATGATGAAACAATTCCCAGAAAGAACTTTTAGAGTATAGCATTTGTGTTCAGTGTTTTACTTTTATGTTATAAATACTTGCACAATTATTTTTTCAGGTCACTTATTTCATATTAGGCTTGGAATTTGTGTAGATTGGTGGACTTACTTAGAATAGGCTTTACTTTCTATGTCAAAGAGCGCATTGGACCCAAAGGTAGAGGTCCTTATATATAATGCAACGTTTACAATTGCAATGTGTATAGGATACAATGGGGTGCACCAGCAAGAGGGAGACCTGTGTCCTCTGAGATGGACAGGAGGTCAGAAATGGTTCATGATGAGGTGATGCTTGAAATACCAGTAGGACTTATTCACACAGACAAGAGAAAAAAGGACAACACTAGCAAAGGAAGTAATGGGCTCAACACCACAAAGCCTATGGTAGTACACCTTCCACCTCTCAAATTACTCCATGACCAGATCATCCTCTACCATCATTCTAGATAGCCATTATCTATCCAGGGTGATTTTAGGTGACTGTGCAAACTTGTGGCGTCAAATAAGACTGACTCTGAAAATGAAAAAGTCATTCTTTTAAAAATTCTCTTTTAATCTTTCTGATTGCATCAAAGAAAAAAGTCTTAGATTCACACTACTATGCACATGAATAGCCTTTTTAACAAAGAAGGGAATATCCTCAAGTTTATTTCCCTGTTCCTCAGTTCTCTCATCTACAAAATGTGGACAACAATAGAGACCAGTTGATAGAGTGGTGTTAATTAAATGAAGTATTATCTATAAAGCCTTCAGAATAGCATCTGGCACATATTAAAGTCTCAGTAAGTATTTCCTATTATTATTTTTGTTTTTGTTGCTATTGTGTTCCTAGGCAAGCAACATTTATCTGTTTAGAATGTAACAATATAGTTTTGTTTTGAATAAATTCATTTCACAGTTAATAGTTGCCCTCTACATTTTGTAACTGATACTGGTTTCTTTTAAAATTAAGAACGTGGATAAAGCCAGGCAGAATGGGAATGAACACGTTTTGGGAAATATAGGCCCAGATGATTTGTCAGGGTTTCTGTAGCTCTAAATGTCAAAGACTGTACTGATGGAGGAGGGAGGCCCAGAGAGGACAGAAACTTTACCCAAGGTCACGGGGCTCATTAGTGGCAGAGCTAGGAGCAGATCCAAGACCTCCAGATGCACAGGCTCACGTTCTTCCCTCTGGAACTTGTTCATGGTCCAAAGCCCTGGGACTCTTCTCAACTGAGAGAGCCCTGTCTTGGCCTTGACCTGGCAAAAGGTGCACAGCCAGGGGTGCAGCCCTACAGAAAGCTCTATTCACTCCTTCTGACTGCACTGAACCCTGAACCAAGTCCTAAAACCAACAGTTGCCTGCTGTAATATTCCTACATTCTTCCTGAGCCCTAACACCACGTTCAACACTGGGAATTTGGGTGGGCCCAGAGTGCCTTTAGTATTACTGCTATAATTCAAAACATCCAAATTATTATTTTCTCCATGAGATGAAGCCAGGAGAGTGCTGTTAAGTGGAGAGAAAAGTGTTTGTTACACTAGGCGTTCCAACAAAATGTCCTCCTTTGCTATTAAATCATAGCTTTTCTAAATGAAATGATATTTTGCAAACTTTGGCAGTGACCAAAGTTTGGACATTGTGCAGGGTCCAAACTTTCTCTCTCTCTCTTTCCAATTTTGTGCTTTTTCTCCATGTGGTCCAGAGAACTACTATTTGCTGGCTTTACTTTTCTCGTATGTCTTTCCTTATGACCCAAGTTGTCTACTTTCCCCAAAGACCTCAGATAACTTGATTTTCTACCCACAACTTGTCATTTTAATAAAGAGTGAAACTGATGAATAGAGGCTAGCGACTACAACCCATTACCCAAATGGGTTGTTTCTCAGAATCCCCCTTTCTTTTGAATTAAGCATGAATGGCTACATGGAAAGAGATGTGCTTGTTACCATGATGCCCCCAAACAGAAAATTAATGAAGGTCTATCGACATGGCAATTAAACCTGCAAAGGCTGAAGGTGATCAATAAAATCTATGAAAAATGGCTTCAACCATATGAAACCCTCTACCCGACTCTTTTGTTCAGTCCTGTTTCCTGTGTGAACTGTACTGATGGGTACCCACCCATTTCCTAATCACCTCCACTGCCACCAAGAAGCTCTTAGTGGAATTGGCATTCTCAGGTCCCATCTTCTCTTTGATTTCTTGGTCTTCACTGACGTGGCCTGAACAATTCAGGAGCGTGGCTTCCACATCCTTAGCTCCACTTTTGGAGCTCAAAGGAGGATTCAGAGCCGAGGAAACCCATTGACAGGCCTGGGGCATGCATGAGCCTACAGCTGGGCTGCTGTCCTTCTACAAGACCCGGGGGACATGGAGTAGTACTGAGACTGCAAATCAGAAAAACTCTCCCTGCAGCCTGGCTTACATTGAGGAAAATTCCTGCTGGTGCATCAAAAGGCAGGAGTCTGCTCCCCTACTCACTGGCCACAGAGTACAGCCCATGCCTCTGCTCTCAGCGTCCTTGGGCAGTGTCTCTCAGTAGGCTTGCCTGTATCTCTCTTGGGCCCCCTTTCTCCCTTTCTTGCCAGCTCTCCTTCCTTATGCAGTTATCTAGGCCTGTAACATAACTTTGAAATGTTTGGACTGAGAGTTCAGGGCACAGACATGGTAAATGAGAGCAACCCCATGTTTCCTGGCTTGGCCTGAGAATGGGAGCTTCTCATTATTCAAGTATCTTGGTATTCATTCATTCATTCAACAAATATTTATTAAGAACAGTACAAAGCACCATTCTAGGAACTAACTGTGAACAAGACAGGCAAGAATCTCAGCCCTTATGGAACTTATATTCCTGGGATCAGGTCTGGCTTCATAATTTGTGGGGCCAGTGCAAATGAAAGTGCAGAGCCTTTGTTAAAAAATAATTAAGATTTTTCATGACAGTAACAGCAGAGCATTAAGTGAGGCATGGGGGCCTTTTAAGTGTAGCGCTCAGTGCAACTTGTTCAGGTTGCACACCCATGAAGCTGGCCCTGGTAGGGGTGACTGCAAAGTAAACACACGTGTCTCTGATGGATGAGCAGTCAGAAGGATGGGACCCAATACATTGACTTCCTACAGGACTGACAACAGTTGGATTGTTCTTTGATGATTCAGAAATCAAGACAGAATTTTTCTGGGTCTCAGGTCATCATTAAATATAGTTTATTGTTGCATAATTAAGGTATTGGCTTGTGAGCTGTGAGTAACAGGATGATGGGTTATGGAGAGTCAATGTGTTTGGAATAATAAACCCAAGAAAATGATACTTTTGAAGATTAAAATGAGTAGAGTTACTTCTCATGATTGCTTCCCACAACCTCCTGAAAATTCTCTAAATACTCAAACAAATAAAACTAAGCATGCTATGTGAATACAAAAACTGTTACAGCTGCAGATATAAATTATTCTGGTAGTGTAGGATAACCTGTTTTAAGGGGACCCAGTGGACTACCAGTGCAGTAAATAGGGTTAGAGGTTAATTTCTCAGACAATTCATGTAAATTCTGAATGTGATTTTGAATGCAGTGACGGCAGGTATCTGTGAACAGGTTCCCAAATTTGTCTACAGGTTCCCAAATTTCAGCCCCTAAGCTTGGCCAGCCCCTTCCTTTACCCCTGTTCAAATGTCTCTTTTCCATCCAAAAGTAATGAAAAGAGGGCCAAGGATCTGACAATGAATTCTGTTAACTTCATTGTTGAAAAAAAATACCAAGAACATGATTCTGAGTTTCAAGCCCAACTAACAGGGAGGGAAACTCTAGTGGATGTGCTGGCATACATGTACTGGTCTTTTATGAAAATTAAAAACAATCCCGTGGCCTTTGGAAATGAAAACCAATTGAGTAATAGCACTGTGTAGGAAAGATTTTGTTCTCAAGGTGAGTATTTCACAACTGGGGCTGTTTGGGGGCCCATGTGTTTCACAAGTGATGTGTGTCATCATCATAAACTAGTCTGGTGTGTAGAAAGATCACTGAATGGAAACACGGATTTTTAGTGCTATCTCTGCTATGAAGTCAAGTTCCTAGCTCTCTCAGTTTCTCATCTGTAGAATGGGGGAGATAATAGCCCATCACTGAGAGTTATTGTGAGATTCAAATTAGCAACATAGATAAAAGTTTTTGTAAACTGCCTGTTGTTTTACAAATATTGGGTTTATTATTACTGTAATTGCCATTTTATTTATTTCTGTTTTCCAAGGTGAGCTCTTTGGGTGTTAAATGCAAAGATGAGATGAAGAGACGTTGCAGGGGCAGCCCTCTGATTATTCACTTTGGGGGAAGTAGATCAAGGATATGATGTTGCCTGACAGTGATGGTTGAGGGCAGCTGAGTCCTGTCATGGAAAATGTAAAGGCCCTCCCCTTTTTCATTTCCCTCCATGAACTTCTGCCTGTAGTAATAAAGAATCCTGTGTTCATGCCTGTGTTGCTTCATTTTAGGAGCTTGACTTTTATATGAATCTTTGTCCACGTGCAGCTGCCGACTGTTGTTTCTGCCTCAGCTTACCATGAAGAAAGAGAAGTGTGTGACATTAAATGATTTGCCCAGGTCACCCAGAAAGTCAGTGATGGAGTCTATGAAAGAAAGGATAAGTTGTTTTTCTTCATTCTCTACCTCAGCCACCGGAAGAAATCCCAGCAAAGTGTCCAGGATGGTTCAATAATCAGCCCTCCTTCCTTCCCATGACCAGAAGCCACAGTTATTTCCATGAGGATGTTGGTGTTTGGCTTCCTTCCTGCCCCATTTGGCTGAGTTGTCTTTGCTGTAGAGCTTGCTTTTCTGTAAGGCCAACGCTGTATCAGAACCCATGAATTATAAGCAATGTTCACTGTGTACCGAACCCTTAACACTAGGCACTGGGAGACACCATGAGGGGACCTAACACATCTACAATATAAAAATAAGCCTATGGAACAGGATTGGGGGAACCTAGAAAGACCTGCTCTGGGGAGCCATTTATACCTGGCTTTGAATCTCAGGGCAGTCACTTATCAACTCTGTAGCTTTGGGGAAGTTATGCAATCTCTCTGAGCCTAGCTTCCTTCACTTTCAAAATGGGACTTAGAGCATCTACCACAAGAAGAGTATTCTGAGAATTCAAGGACCTATTTATACATGTATATCTAAATGTGGGCATACATGGAAAACGAGATGAGAAACAGAAGGAAAGAGAGAAAGGGAGGCTAACACATGTTTATCACAGGTTAAGAGTGCAATAAACATCATCTTAATCTTTCTTTTCTCTAATTGGCCTACTATTAATCTCAAAAATCTTGACCTCAGGACACTTCTCAAGGGCTATCATAAAACATTGTTGTTTTTTCTGAATTCAGCACTAAGTCGTGTTCAGAGAGAACTGTTTGTTAGTTCTTAGAGGGAAGAGTTAGTTTATGACTTCTTAAAACAGGATTAATGCCTGAGACCTAGTTTGCTCCAGAAGCACTATGCTCCCATAGCACCCTGTACTCTCCCATCATAACCCAGAAGAGGGCTAGATGCTATCACTTGTTTCAATTTCTGTCTTCCCTGCCTGGCTATCAGTCCCCTGAAATCAGGGAGAGTGTCTGTCCTGTTCAATATCCACACCTAGCTTATGCCTGCCCATGCTAGCAAACCAATACCTGATTGTAGGAAAAGCTAGAAGGAGTTAAGTTGATGGGTGCAAAGTTTGAAATGGGTTATTAAAACGCTGTATGCATTTCAGGTACATTTCCATCTTTTTGATATTGATGTGCATAGGACAACCTGGCTCTCAAGGTTCTTCCCATAAAAGGAACCATTTTGGTCTTGCAGAACCATTTGTTCTTTCATTTACTTAACAAAATACATTTAGCATCAACTACATGCCAAGGATTTTTCTAGGTGCTGGGATACATACAGAAGTCACCTAAAGAGACCTAAGGCGACTCTAAGAGATCACATTCTAGTGGGAGAAAGCAGGCAACAAACACATATACAATATGCCCAGAGCTGTGAAGGAAGATTAAGGTAGATAACAGGGTGGGAAAATGAGAGGGGTGCTGTTTTAGATGGGATTCTCAGAGAGGCTCAGATAAAGGGAAATTTCAGCGGAGGCCTGCAGAAGTGAGGAACTGAGCCTGTGGGTATCAGAGGAAGTGGATTTGAGATAGCAGGATTGGCCAAAGTTAACTGTCATCATTGGCTTCCACTCTGATGGTGGTTGGAAGTCATAGGGGTGAGGGAAACTGTTGGAGCCAGCATGGTGATTGTGAAGGGAGCTTCATGCTTCTCAGTGCTAACGCAAGGCAACCCTGGCTCCTCTTTCAGGCAAATGCAGGTGGATGTGCTAGTCTTTGGGCAAGAGAAACTGTTGCGGCTTTGTTTTATATCTTGGCCAATATTCATACGAGGTTTTCAATGATGGAAAATGCAAATCTGCAGGAACGATTCCCACACTACCTGAAGGCCAAACACCTCTTTACATTACCCAGGTTGCCAAAGGGCCTGGCCATGACTCCTTGGCTCTGAGTGGGTGCTGGCCAGGAAAACAGCTCTTGGGAGCCAACGAAGGCAGATGCTAGTCCCCAGCACCTCTAGTCCATCACTGATGAGGAACAGAAAAGGTATGAGGGGGCAGGGGAACATGACACTCGTCCACAGAACACACACAGCAGCAGAGAGACAGTTAATCTTCTATCTAAAAGATTTTTGAGGCTGCTTAGAGAGAGGACATATTTCCAATTTCTCCTGAGAGGAGAAACTGATGGGAAAGTTGCACCTTCAGTCAGTCCCCAGCTCACAGAGAAGAGCCTGAAAAATCACACATGAGGAGATGTGAAACAGAACAACGGAGCTGAGAGCTCCTCTGAGAAACTTGGAGGCACAGTGGCAGCTGGAAAGCCTTGTTTTCCTCAGGTTTCCAAACTTCCCTCAACGAACTTCACTACTGGTCTCCGTCTGGTGTGAAATAATTAATTCTTTCAAATGACACATGGAGCCGCCGAGACCAGGGATGACTTTTCGTCATTTTAGAACCAGCAAGAAATGAATTTCTGCCACTCCTTTCTGGTTGTTTTGTTTTGTTGCTGTTTTTAAATCTGACCCTCCTCCCCATCAGTATTGATGCTGGCAGTTGAAAATGGGCAAGCGATGCTGTATTTATTTGGGGAAAGCTTGCCCTCATTTACTGTTTTTATTTTACACCCAATTGCTTTGGCCATGGGACACAGTCGTCTGCTGATCTGAAGAGCCAATAGCTGTATATTCACTTATTCCCTAGTTCTGGAGGTGGTGCAGTGCTTGCGAAAAGTCTAGAATGGAAAGAAAGCATACTAGACTAGGGTGCTATGAGAAGGTCAACCAGGTTGAATGGCTGCTCTCTTTTGGAATTCTCTCACAGAGTCTTGGGAATTGTTCATTGATCCACGATTATGTTTACTAACTGCTGATATGTACTGGGTGTCAGGATTATACAAATGGATAAAAATGTGATCCTCAAATTTTTTAATATAGATATATTTCTTTTATAGTGATAGGTTCTTGCTATGTTGCCCAGGCTGGTCTTGAACTCCTGGGCTCAAGTGATCTGCCCACCTTGGCCTCTCAAACTGTTGTGATTATAGGCATGAACCATGGTGTCTGGTCAATCTTCAATCTGGAGATCAGAGATTGGTAGGAGACCATAGTGAAAATAGAAAACTGAGGAAACAGTAGTGTTGTTGGTGGTTATCTGCCTGCACTTTATTTATTTTATTTTTTTTATTTTGAGACAGGGTCTTGCTCTGTCGCCCAAGCTGGAGTGCAGTGGTATGATCACAGATCACTGCAACTGCTGCCTCTCGCGTTCAAGTAATCATCCTTCCTCAGCCTCCTGAGTAGATGGGGCTATAGGTATAAGCCACCACAACCAACTCATTTTTGTATTTTTTGTAAAGACAGGTTTCACCATATTGTCCAGGCTGGTCTCAAACTCCTGAGCTCAAATGATCCACCCCCCTCAGCCTCCCAAAGTGCTGGGATTACAGGCATGAGCCATTGCACTGGCCTGCCTGCACTTTCTTCCCTTGCTCCTTCCCTCTCTCCTTCCCTCACTTTCTTCCACCCTCTCTCCCTCCCTCATTTCCTTCCTCCCTTCCTGCCTACTTCCCCCTTCATCACACATTATTGAGCACTTAGCCTGCAGCAATTACCAATTTACAAACGCATAAGACCAAATCATTACCCCCAATCCACTGGCTTTTTAGTATCAGTCAATATTGAGTGAGAAATGGTCAGCTTTAGAGGACCATTGGCTCTCAAATTGCTAGTCCTTCATTTTTCACTCCTTCAGCCACAGTCTCTAGAAACATCTCAGTGGACTGTGAATGCTTCCTTAGGGCGGGAACCCAGGTTTTCTGATTCTTCTGTACCTCCTGTCTACCTGGCACGGCATAACAGCTCACTAAGTATTGAATGAGTGAGTGAATGAATGAATAATATATTCACATCACCATCAAGTGGCTGAAAGATTTGACAATCCACTGGAAAACTGGATCTTCATAGGTGTCCAAACCAGATAATTCAAGCCACAGTTGGAAATTTACTTTGGGGTTTGAATTATATGCCGTACACATAATTCACTAAAAATATGTGGCTTTTCTGTCCAGGAGGTTCTGAGACCCATCTAGGAGTGACATTTACTCAAAGTATTTTGGCAGCTGTTTTGGAACTTCTTCCATTTCTTGAAAGCTAGGTTTCAGAAAGAATATTTTACTGACTCTCACAGGGAGGGTCCTGATTAGGCCCAGAGGGAGCTCAGGGATGTCCCAGGTGGAATCTCCCATGCCTGCTGCCCAGGCTGACCCCATGCCCTGCTGTGACGAGTCTGGACCTTTGCATTCTGGTAGCTTGTCTGTGTCATGTGACCTGGTGTGGTGAAAATGATGGAAGAAAATTGAATGTGAAGTTAGGGGCTCTTAGGGCAAATTGTGAAACTAGCTATGTGATCATGAGCCCTGTATAGTTCCCTATTGCTGTTGTAACAAATTATAACAAACACAGTAGCTTCAAACAGCACAAACGTATTATCTTACAATTCTGGATAGAAGGCCAAGACAAGTCTTAAGAGGCTAAAGTGAAGACGTCAGCAGGGCCAGTTCCTTATGGAAGCTCCAGTAGAGAATTCATTCTTTGCCTCTTTCACTTCTAGAGGCTGCCGGCATTCCTTGGGTCTTGGCCACATCCTTCCAGTCTCTGCTTCTGTGCTCAGAGCACTTTCTTCTCTATCATAATCAAATCTTCCTCTGCCTCCATCCTATAGGGACCCTTGTCCTTATAGAAGAGGATAATCTCTCCATCACAAGATCCTTAATTCAATCACATCTGCAATGTCTTTTTTTTTGGTATAGGAAGTAACATTCATGGTTTCCAGGAAATAGGATGTAGAAATTTTGAATGTGGGGTCATTATCTAGCCAATAACAAGCCCTTTAATCCTGATGAAACTGTCCTCATATACACATAAAATGATATGAAATTAATAATTATTTACGCTGTGTTCTACATCACTCTTCTACTGTAAAGACTATTAAAACACACAGTTTTGGCTAGGCGTGGTGGCTCACACCTGTAACTCCAGCACTTTGGGAGGCCAAGGCGGGTGGATCACCTGAGGCCAGGAGTTCAGGACCAGCCTGGCCAACATGGTGAAATCCTGTCTCTACTAAAAATACAAAAATTAGCCAGGTGTGGTGGCGGGTGCCTGTAATCACAGCTGCTCAGGAGGCTGAGGCACGAGAATCTCTTGAACCTGGGAGATGTAGGTTGCAGTGAACTGAGATCATGCCACTGCACTCCAGCCCAGGTGATAATGAGACTCTGTCTCAAAAACAACAACAACAACAACAACAACAAAAACAAAACAAAACAAAAACCCCACAGTTTATTATTGTCTCTACTACTACTACTCTACTAAAGGTAGTTGGACCCTGCTATATTTGCCAGTCAAAGCAAGTTTATGGTCCTCAAACAGGACTGTCTGTTTTAGTAAATTACCCCATTCTCATCCGGGCCTCAGTAAACTGACCTAGCAAGATTTGTCTGATTGTTATGTTTTTTTAAAGGTGCAGCTGACATGCTGCAAAGTACACAAATCTTAGATACAGCTCAATGAATTTTTACATATGTTTTCTCTTGAGGAACCAGATCCGGTTATAGAAAATTCCCAGCACCTTAATAAGGTTTCCTCATGTCTCTTCTGGACCAGTTCCCCCCAGGTAATCACCCTCCAGTCTGGATGAAAGTACCAGAAGTTCATAATTTCTCCACTGCTGTGTAGTATTCATTGTGTGAATATGCCACAGTTTATTTGCCCACTCTATTGTTGATGGACGTTTGGGTTGTTTACAGTTTGGGGCTATCACAAATGAAGCTGTCATGAGTATTCTGGTGCATATCTTTCAGTGGACATAAGCAGTCATTTCCAACAATCAAAAAAGCCCATCATAAAGAAAGAAAATATGGAAATGTAAAGGCAATTTTACCTTTAAATATGACGTAAAAAAATGATAACACATTCCATCTGTGATAGAGTTTTATGAACACAAAAACATGAGAAGATGTTCCCAAAGGTCAACTCAAATCTGGTGGAAGAATACCTGAGAAATCACAGCGAATTTCATGGCCATGATTTTATATTTGGGGCTATAGCCCTGATCAAGTGCTCTAGCTGACCCACATCAGGTAGGACAGTGAGCACCGGCAGGAAGTGAAACAAACTCACCATGTGTCTGTCTACAAGGTGGGAGGGCACAATTCAAAGGCATCCAAGAAAGATGCTGGTTGAAGAGAAAGGGGGAGGAGTTACTGGCAGCCGAAGGCTATGGAAATGTTGAAACAATCCATGTCAGTTTATTTCTCAGAGTTTCCATCTCGCGTTGGGTTTTTCTGGGGCAGATTAAGAAGGGGAATCAATTAATGTGAATCTCATGTTACTGCAAACAGTTGGAGGTCTTAATTGGGCCAGGAGTGAGCAGGTGGTCCTTCCCCAGCCAGCCAGCCTTTCACCTGTTAGTCAAATGAGGAGAGGGCCTCTATCGCTCATTAGCAACCATTTGTCACTTCGCACAGAGCTTTGAAAGGATTTCTTTGAACTTTGTTTGGGATTGATTTTCTGCATATGCTGAGCTGTTACTGAGAAACTCTGGGCAACTGTTCCTCTGTAACAAATGCATTAAAAGAAAGGGTGAGTGGATTTTAATAGCCTCCAAATTACATAGCCTAGAAGGGTGAGATTCTTTCCCAACCCCCAATTCACCTCACAAACCCTTCACTTTCTGTCATTGCATTATAATGAATAACAAGAACTTTATTTTTCTTAAGGGAACTGTCTTAAACTTTTGATTTTTTTAACTGCCTCTGGCTCCAGACTAAAATTGATTCAAAATGATGTTTAACTACAAATGGACTTTGTACCTTGACCTTGTCTCTCACTTTACAAGGAACATTCAGGCCTTTGCATTTTCAAGGGCTGGATTGGAGCACTGCCCAGATGGTCCTAGAAACCTTCTAGCCTCTTCTGACCTCTCTTCAGGGCAAGGGGCTATGACTGGCTTGCTCAATGCATTATATATCTTGAGTGTGCTCCACAGTGCCTAGTACAGAGATGATGCTCAATAAATATCTCTTGAATTAGTCAATTCAAAAAATATGTATTATGTTTGCCTTATGGTTTAAGGATAAAGGCATATGGTAACTTGCCATAGCCAAGGAGAATAGCTATTGTTCATTAGTTCTTCCAAAAAGTTATTGAGAGGAGCCAGTTTTATTTATGAGCTTATCTATGTGTTTGTTTAACTGAGTATAAGTGTAAAAGTTATTTGTTGTGAAAATTTTAGAAAACATACAGTTTTACAAAGTTATAATATACCCTCCCACAGAGCAGGGCCATATTTTAAAAAGCATGGGTGGTCCAACCAGAAGTAACCATCTTCACCCACATTTCTGTCGAAGATAGACATTGAGGAACTTATAACATGAGAATTTTTATTTTATTTTATTTTATTGAGACAGTGTCTCACTCTGTCATCCAGGCTGGAGTGCAGTGGTATAATCTTAGCTCGCTGCAGGCTCTGCCTCCCAGGTTCAAGTGATTCTCCTGCCTCAGCCTCCCGAGTAGCTGGGACTACAGGTGCCCACCACCATGCCCAGCTAATTTTTGTGTTTTTAGTAGAGACGGGGTTTTACCATGTTGGCCAGGCTGGTCTCGAACTCCTAACCTCAAGTGATCCGCCCACCTTGGCCTCCCAAAGTGTTGGGATTACAGGCATGAGTTACTGCGCCAGGTTGAGAACTCCTATTTAAATCCCTTGTTTGACTCTGTCTTAAAGAAAACAACAACAACAATAATAATAATGATAATAATAATAATAATAATAATAATAATAATAAATCCCTTGTTCTCTTTGTTCTTCTCTAGAACGAGAACATTTCCAGGGACTTTTTCTTTCTCTCCTCTTCTCTCTCTTCCTTCTGTCCCTCTCCCCCTCCCCTCCTCTCCCCTGTCCTTCTTTTCCCTTCTCTTCCCTCTCCCTTCCCTCTCTCCCCAACAGAACCCTCATCCTTGCTCCCCTGCCCCCCCACCCAATCCAATCTTCCTGCTGCTTCTGCTTTTCCCACCATGGGAGGATAATTCCCCTTCTGTGACTCCCAGTACATTTTCTGGAGAGAACCTGCCTGAGCAGTTTAAGTCCTTTGTCAGGGAGCAAGGACAGATGAAGGGAGAGTTCCCCTGCCACACACACCCCACAAATTAATAATTATCATCCCATCTCATGTAAAAAGTAAAAACCAAAAATTAAAATCATCTTTAATCTCACCATACAGACATAACCATTTAACACTTTTTTGTGACTATGTTATAAAATACAATTTTGCATCCTACTTTCTAACTTAGCATTTTGAGTGTTTCCCCATTGAATTAAATGTTATTCAAAAACCTGACTTAAAAGGGTTGCCAATAGGTAATCTTATGCAAGCCATACTGTTTTAAACAATTCCTTCTATTGTTGGGTTGATGTGAGATTTTGATATTTTTCTTCAATTCCATGCTAGAGGGAGGGCATTAACTCTAAGCAGTAGACTTTGCCAGAAGACAGGAACCAGTGTGATGAAAGGGGGGCACTTTCATTATGGACGTAGGTCTCAACATTTACTATATGCATTTTCCTCTTGCTGGTTTGGCCTCCTGGGGGTCAGAAACTGAAGCTGTAATCAGTGGAAGCCAAGAATGTGGGCTGCCAACTCCATTCACATTAGGAAGTTCCCAAATCTCCTGGGCTGCATCTTTCTTTAGGACCTGACAGATCCAGGCATAGTGTAAATTAAATAGGATGCGCCCAGCCAGATCTTCCTATCGTTCGCATTTCTGCACACAGGTCTGCAGCACCAAAGGGAATTTTACCACTGACCTCTAGTAAAAAAATAAAAACACATGTGTGTTAATGGACCTGGAATCCCCTCAACTGCTAGAATCAGAGTATGAGAAACTGGGGGCAGCGGTGGCATTTTGCAGTCCCAGTTTTATGAGTTTGGTTCACTCTACCAGATTTTTGTACTCTGTTCCTTCAGAACTGTGGAATGCCTGTAAACTCTAAAAATTGCACTGAACTTTGGGAATTGATTCAACCTCTGGACGCTAAAGAGATAAAAAATAAAATAAAAAGACGAACTGGTCAGAAGACAAGCTTCATCTCAGCATTTGATGTTCTTTCTATGCATAACTCCAGGACCATTTCTGCCTGAGCGTATCTGTAGGGGAGATAAACAATTGTCTTGGGAGCATCTGCCATGTGCTGTGCATGTCCCATTGCCGAGTAAGCACTTGCTGGTTGACACAGCCTTTCAGTAGGTGGAGTTTTGGGGAGCCAACACAGATCCATGTGGAGGTCAAGCTCATCTGTGAGAGGCCTCCAGTGTTGGTCGTTGGCCAAGATCATATTTCTAGATCACCAATGAGCACTGGTAGTTTTTGGTGCATTTTCTTTTACTCTGGCTAATGTTATGCTATTTGGTTAGGGAAAGGAGGTGTTCATTTCCTTGGTTTGCTCCCAAAGGTGGCTGTTCTGGCATGAAAATAAAAGATAAAGGTAAAAACTGACCAAAACTGGAATGGCAACAGTAATAAGTAGTCACATTGGTTTGTGTATGAGACAGGTGTGAATGCGACACTACTGTCTAACGACTGTCTCTTTGAGGATGTGTTATAATTTCTTGACACTAAACAAGGACAAACTCGAAGGTTGTGTTAATTGGGAGTGACAGCCTGTATCCAGCCTGTACTCATGTTTTGTTGAGGTTGACAAAAGTCGATTAAGCCAGGTACCTTGTACTGGGAATCAGACATTGCTTTTGACACTGACCTATCCTTTTCTACTAATATTAGCTCTTTAATGAGGTCATGCTGGTATCCATTTTTAATGTATAAAAAATTCATAAATACCTGACCTTTTAGCTGCTGAGGAGGACTTCATAATCTTGTCATCATCTGCATAGATCCCTGTTTTGCATGTTTTCTTCATATCTCCTTTTACTTCTGTGCCTTTTTCTTTAGATTGAAATATTCGAAATTACCAAGATCCATCCTCCTGTTAGAATTGCATGTCATTGTATTGTTTCAAAAGTTGCTCTATTGAAAAGCTGCGGGGGAAGGTGGGGACTTACAGCCTTTCTGTGTCTGTATCAGTAAACTTGTATTCTGTCTTTAGTGTGATGGCAACTTGGGAGCTCTGTGTAAACCACCAGGTCTTCTCTTTCCAGAATGCTCACCCAAGGAAGATCAACACAAAAAGGTTTTGCAAAGCCTATCTACAACACACTTCTAATGATTTTGTCGAATATGATGTTTTGGCAGATCTTTCCACCTTTTGCATTGAAGCAAATGCTAGAAACAACCACCTCTGTTATATTAGATGCAAAGTATCTGTATCTAGTTTGCTAGGTGTAATTCTAGTACATCCATGGTATTAGAAAACAGTAGTGCCATTTCAAAATTCTTGTCATTATCTGGACATTTCTTCATTTCCTTCTTTGTATTCTTCTCTTTGGTCTTGTAATATGATGTCACTGTTGGAATTAAACCCTGAAAAAGTGGATTCAGTTAAATATCACCAAAGAGTTAAAAAACTTAGATTTTCCCATCTGTACTTTGGTAAGGATATTTGAACACATAGCACCAGGCACTGGCAAAACTATAAGTTAAAAATGATCAGAAAAAAAATATGCTATCAGGAGATCAGATGAGAGAAGAAATTAAAGAGATGGAGTAGGTAGCTTCACAAGACAACTTGGACAGAGAGGGAGGAAACTGGGGTAAAATTAATAATGGTTTAAAGTGTTGATTATTCTGAGACTATTTCTAGGTAATAAACAGGAAAGCCTTAAAGAACCAGTGGATTGGCTCTGTAACAATAGAAGAGCAGACCAAATGATGGGTGGTGAGGATAATGTGGGGGCAGGGGTTCTAGCACAGAACCCTAAATCATTGAATAAGCTGTCCATGTTAAGGAGTTTCTTTAAACTGAGAAGTTTTGATAGTCAATGCCCTTGGGCTCAAAGTCTTTGAAATAACTCAGAAAGAGTAATTAGAGCCTTGCCATAGCACGACCCCGGGGGCCTATGCTTTGGGACCACTTTGTAACCGAGGCTGCCCTGTCACAAAGTGCTTCAAGTAATGTCAGAAACAAATCCTCCTTAGGCATGCTTTTTCCTTGGCTGATGGTTTTCATCTGGTGAAATCTGGGAACCTAAAAGAGTGAGGAACAAGGGGAGCTTTGAGCTATGGAATGTGCTGCAGGGTCTGACTGGAAGTGGGCTAGATCAAAACATGCATAGTGAAGGCTCCAAAAGAGGCTCACAAGAAAGTGGAGGGAGACATTGAGAGTTCTTAGTACTAAGCTGTTGTTTCTGGACATGTCTGATTCCAGGTCCCATTGGTAGAAACTTTGGAAAATAGATTACCATGGCACCTGGAGAGTCTGGCAGTGAGAAATGAGTGAACATTCCGGACAGAAAGGCAAACAGCATCCTTAGCACATTCTGGAAACCTCCCTGGTCTGTCTCCTGCGTGCCTTTTCATCCCACCTCTCACTACCCCCACTTCATTCATTCTAGTGTAATCATAATGATTTTGGAACAGGCCAAGATGGTTTCTGCCTTGGAATGTTCAGACTTCCCACTTCCTGCCTCTGACTCTTTTTCCTCCTTCAGGTTTCATCTTCAATTGCATCTCCTAAAACGGTGCTCTCTTAATCAACCTACCTAAATTACCTTATTGTTAGTCATGCAAAGTATCTGAAATTATCTTATAAAGGTGCCTGTATATCTTTGTCTTGCTTCTGGAGCATAAATTCCTTGACAACAAGGAGTGCGCCTGTTCTGTTCAGCACAGCCTTTTTGCATAGAACGGTGCCTGGCGTATAGTAACTGCTGAGTAAATATTTCTTGCATGGATAAATGAATAAGTAGACAAATGGGAGAACCAAGATGGGAACTGAGAGGAGGTGAACAGATAGAAAGCTTTGGGGTATAAGGACTTGACCTCGTCAGAAAAGAATTGAGCAAGGAAACAGCTCATGGGACCAAGTAAAACATCTAGCTGAGCTTAGCAGCAAATGCTGACTCGAAGAAATGCTACTGACCTAGGTGTCTTTAAATTCCTTCTAATTAGAGGTCAGTTTTGGACCTATAGGCTGGAGTATGGCTGAGCTTGCAGTAGGGTTAAGTCATTTTTAGAAACCAATTGGTTGACTTAGAAATCTAGGTGGATATTATAAACAAAATCTATAACCAGAATGGCAAACCTCTTGCAAGCATTACTGATAGATAACAGAATCTTTATTGCTTATCCCAGTTTCAGTAATCACCAACCACTGGAATGCAGACTTTGTTAGGGCAGGACTTTTGTCTTCTTCACTGTTTTATCCCCTGCATCTAGAACAGTGCTTTTATTTGTAAGTATGTGATAAATATTTGTTGAATTAAATATTTGATGATGGGCTCAAACAGATTCGACATATGAGATGCATCTCATTTGCCATCCCTGACCTAAAGCAAAAAGATAAGGAATTAAAACTGGGAATTGTTATCACAAAAAAGAACAACGAATCTGATAGTCTTAAGAAGTGTTTCCATGCTGAAGACTGGCAGCTGCCTTGCCATCACCCTAAAGTGCAAAGCCCGAGGCTGTTCCTTCAATTTGCTGTATATTTGGAGCCACTCAGCTCAAGTCCAAGATGGATTACCCTTGCTCCTGATTATACTACTTAGTAAAAAACACTATAGCATTATATGGGGTAATTGTCATATGCTATGAGTACATCAATTCAATATGTATTTATTGCCTGCTACATACCCATACTATCCTTCATGATGAGGTTGTAAGCCTGAATTTCTGCTTCCAAATAGGAAGCTTTCTCCAGCAGTCATTTCTCAGAAAGTGACTGTTCAAAGAGTAGTTTCTCCAGCATCATTTTATTTATTAATACACTGTTTATCCATCTAAGGGACAAAGCTGGGATTGCACATGAGTTTCATATAAAAGGGCACGATCTCCCTTTACTCATTCACTTATATTACCAATGTTTTTTGAGAACCTACTGTGTGTTACCACTGTGAACAAAGCTGAGTTCTTTCCATGGAGATTACATTTTAATAAGGAAGATAGACAATTAATAAATCAAAATGCAAATGTATAATCTCAGATAATGACAAATTTTTTCTTTCAGTAGAGTAGTGGAGGCTGAAACTTGTTTAGAATGGATTTGAAAAAGAATATTAGGAGCTACAGATGGAATTACAAGGCAATTTTAAAAAATAGGTTTTGTTTTAAAAGAAGCCAAGAAAATTGGTTGTAGGAGTATTGGGGTCAAGCGTTTGATTAAGATGAGAGCTATTTTCAGAGACGATGAAAATGATCCACTGGATGGGAAAACGTTGCGGGAGAGAGGGGACAATTGCAGAAGCAGTGTGGTGGAGGAGGCATGAGGGGATGGGATGGAGTACACACATGTACCTCCCTCTGCAGGCACGTGGCTTTTCCTCTGAGGGAAGAGAAGACCCACCTGTTCAGGAAGTGGGGAGACGCGCTTACTCTAGTTCCCATCCATTTCCTCATGTCAGTCTGTTTTCAGCCACAGTGGGGGAGACTAAGACAGTTCAGTAGCTGGCTCATGACTGAGTCCTGGAATGTCAAAAGAAATTAGGTGAAATTTTTGCCCTCAAAGACATCCCAGTCTGGTAGACCCCTAAACAAATGTATCCCTTATTCTCACATTCACAAGAGGCTTCCCTTGGAGAATGACTTGATCATTAAATCAATTGGGTGGAATCATTTTGAATCCACATTTTAAACCTTTCTTTCTTTCACACCATTCTTGAATATGTTGCCTTGAATTCACAAACTCCAATTAAGTATACTTGGCTAATAACTTCACCATGAAAATATCTCAAACTATTAAAGTATTGAATAAAGTATTCTGCTTTTGACACTCTCCACAAACCTCAGAGGATTTGAAAAACTTGAAGTATGCAGAGGGAAATCAGACTAAATGCTCACATATATTTTATTAGGAACACTTTTTTAAAAACATGAAGACAAGGAAAAAAAAAAAAAAGACCAAATTCAATTTTTGAGCCTGGCACTTCAACTTCTCTACACTTTATTCTAAACAGGAAAAATAAAATCAGCTTTGTTCCTCAGCATATGCTTTTGACGTTTTTTTCCTTGAAGTCTGTGAATTATTAATAAACTAATTTCTCTTTATAGTTCAATCTTTGGAGATTTAAAGTACTCACTCAAATGCATGGGGAAGAGATAGAGCTTCAGTTCCAATCAGTTCCAATCCTCTCTGGAGATACTGGCCTTGAGGTATCTCTGAGTCTTTGATATCAATCTTTGATTCGACTGGGAATTTCTGATCATTTCTAGAACTAGTTTGTTAATACCACTTAATGCCCTGTTTAAGTGGAGCCATTTCTGCTAGCTGATTTTATGCTCTCACTTCGCTTCTGCAATATTTTATGTGTGTGTTTATATAGCATATATAGGTACCTATATCTCTCTATATAGTTATACTTGATGGATTATTTCATGGTGAGTTGTACTAGAAGGCAGGGCTTTTGATGACAGAGGATGTCCAGTAAATTAACAGCTCTTATAATAAACCATGTTGGATCTAAGTACCACCAAGAGTGCTTCCTCCCTGCTCAGTAGAGCTTAGAGGAAAGACTTGTCCCTATAGAGAAAGGAAGTTTGCCAAAAACCAGAACTGCCCAGCAGAAAAATAGATGAGCTCTGGATTAAATTTCTTCCCTCCACTCTGCTCCAATGGCTGTGTTAAAAGGTGGATCCCGGTGACCAATGGTCAGAGGTGAGGGAGAGGGGATTTCTCCATCAGCTGGGAGTTTGGATAATTGAGCTGAAGTCACTTCCAACATTATAATTCTGTTGCCTCCTGTAGCCTCAATACATGAGAATTACCACTCCTTTTTTTTTTTTTTTCTTTTGTAGACAGAGAAACTGAGACACTGACTTTAATTGACTTGCCTGATATTCTGCAAGGGATTGAGCATGCTTTCTCACTTACTGGGTAGATCTTAGGGGGATTCAGATTCTGGGTGAGGTCTTCTGTCTCTGATCTCTGGTCTATTTATTGATCCAAAAGTGAAAAAAAATTCCAGCAAACATAGGCTAAGCAGTATGCACCAGTTCCCTGCTCCTCTCTTCCTTGTCATTCTCTGGGGGACGTGGTTTCAACACGGAACTGGCCCCTGCCTTTACTTTCCCCTCTACCTCTTCCCTTAATGACCTGCTGCATTTCCAGAATATAATGATTGAGCCAGAGTCACCAGGCGAGCACGTTGAAAGGGCTGCTTAGCGGGAGCACTGCAGAATGAGATTCTCCACCTGAATGGACTCTTTCCCGGCATTGCCAGCCCACGTAGACAGTGAACTTGCCTCTCTCCAGAGGAGGTCTGGATCAGAACCACAGAGGGAAGGGGTAGGGGAGAGGGAAAGCAGAGATAAAAGGAAAGCTTTTCCTTAAAAAAAAAAAAAAATGTTAAAGCCAGTTCTATTCTTAGACTTTATTTACTTTTTTGTTTGGCTTCAGGGGTTAAAGGGCTCACAGTAATGGAAACTGGAGGCCACCGATTTATTGCACTTCCTCTAGATTTTCTGGGTGGATTTGTTTGGTGGTAAGCATGAGCTTCTTCAGCCTTTCTCACCCAGGACCTTAACCTTGATCCAGCTGTAGGAACTCCGCACTTGAGAACCTGGGAAAACCAGACAATCTTAGACTCTAGGGGTTGTGCATATGAAAATGCACTGGCTTTTACCAACATCTCCCCCTTTCTTTAAGGACTCAGAAAGCATTAGAATGAAAAGACCTATTTGTCAAAGAAAAATGTTTCACATTTTGTGAAATATTTGGTCATTTCCATTTTTATTTAAAAGAGTTGTATTTTTTCCTACTTCTCTCAATCATACTCCTGTTCTTCATCTAAAGACATATCTCCCTGTCCCACCATTATTCATACTGAAAAAATGGATGGGTTGAGTCTGCAACATTTCTTTGTAGGGATGGATTTGATATCCTTTGGATCTTACTTATTTATTTATTTATTTGAAGGAACAATAGTATCTTAAAGATGTCATGGCACATTTCTAATATGTATTGTATCCGTCAGGGTTCTCCAGATAAGTGGAACCAGAAATGGCTCTCACAATCTTGGGGACTAGCACATACAGAGGCTGCATGGCAGCCTGGCAAGCTGGAAACTCAGGCAGGAGTTAATGCTGCTGCTTGAGGCATAATATTATCTTCTCTGGGAGACCTTAGTTTTTACTTCTTAAGGCCTCCAACTGATTGGATGTGGCCCACTTACCCCATCACTGGTGCTTTCCTTATTTAAAGCCAAATGGCTATAGATGTTAACTACATGTGCAAAATATCTTCACAAAAACACCTAACTTAGTGCTTGATAGGAAGTGAGTACTGTAACCTAGCCAAGTTGACAAAGACAATTAACGTCACATGCACCTGCCTCTCCTCCCATTTGTATGTCCTGGCACTCTCCAATTTATTCACCTGTCTATGTAACTCCAGTCACCACCCTAGTCGGAGTTGGCATCATCTCTCCTGGTCCAATGCAATTGTTTGCTAATGTTTCTCCCTGCCTACGCTTTTGCTTCTGATTAAGCTGTTCTCCACTCTACAGCCAGAATGATTTTTTTTTTCAAGATGTGGTCCTAGTCCTTTACTTCCCTGGTTAAAATCACTCAGTTGAATTTGCCTGGATCCAAGGTCAGTCATGACAACTTAACACTGCCTACAAGACCCTGCTGGGTCTCTCCCTGCCCACTTCTGCAGCTCCTTCTTGCTTTCTGCATTCCAGCCACACTAACCCTGAAATTGTGTTCTTGCATTTTATCATGTTCCCTTATGCCACAGGGTCTGTTTCTTCTGCCTGAAAGGTGGTTCCCTCCCACTGTGCCTGGGTAACTCCTACCCCACCTTCCTATAATAGGCAGATTTACTCCCTTAGGGGAGCCTTTCTCAACCACCCTGACCAGAACAAATCCTCCAAAGATGTATTTTCACAGTCCACACCTCTCCTTTGGAGGACACATTGCACTGGACACTTTGCATTTATTTGTGTAATTATTGGCATATGTCTATGTTCCACACATGAAGATAGCAACGATAACTTTCTCGTTCATCACCACATATCTAATGTCTAGCATGGTGCTGATACCTAGAGGGTACTCAATAGATAGTATCAACTGAATACATAAATGAATCACCCGAGTTAGGGTGCAAGTCATGACTAACATCCTCCTACCGCTTCCCTGGGGCACCTACCTCATGCTGCTCCTCCCACCTCTTGAGCATAACCACAGTTGCCTCTGACTTACAACTTTGCATCACAGTTGGGCACTGAGATCAGGAGTTTTGAAAATGGCCAGGCGATCTTCTGTGTTGACTGCCTCTCCACTCATTTGGGCTGCTCTAATGAGCTTGTTTAGTACCCAGAAGAGCCATAACCCACTGCACATGCCTACTGTCTTTAGTTCATCATACATGGTCATAGTTTTGAGTACATCTCAAGGTTTTAAAATCAGAGTATTTCATCTAAAACTGTAAATGTATGACTTATCACAAAAGAAGACCTGTCATTCCATAGGGCAAAAAGTCATCTTGAGTTAAGTAGCAGCTGTCCACATAAGAAAGGATGGGTGACCCATAGTTCAGCACATCCCTGTGGGTCTACTGCACTCGCTCAGATGGGCCACCTGAGTCCTGAGTACAGCAGAGTTGAGGCTCCTGCTGTAACTGCCAGTAAGCTACCAACAGGCACATTTGTTCCTCTCTTTCTTCTCCTCTTCTGTATAATAAACTCTAAGGAATGTCTTCTAGGGGGAGAAAAACATGCAATGGTTTAAAAACAGTGAAAGAGCAATCTGACAGCTCAAATCTCTGGTGGTGTCTATCAATGCCATCTTCTATAGGCTGTAGCTGACCAAAACAATGTCAGCAGCCTGGGATCCACTTAACTGTCTTGATTTGGGTGGGCCAAGGATGAAGCCAAGCTATGAATGTACTGTCAATTTCTCTACAAAAGCCAAAACTATTGCTGTATTCATTCACCAGTTGCTTTTGTTTGTAGAATGGAAGTGAATGTACTTAGCAGACCCAACAACCAAAATGGTACCATCTGAAGTCCGTGCACATGAATCTTTTACAGCCTGACTTCTCCCGGGAACTTAAGTAAATTCCCTGGGCTTGTGACCTTCCACTGGACACAATACAAAGGGTCATTATTTGCTTGATTCTCATGCTTGAAGGAAAAAAAAAAAAGAAGGAAGTCCAGATGAAAGTTAAAAATAGGGCATGTGAATTTAGTGCGAGTTTCTCTGGGATCATAAGTCTGGTAAAGAGAAAAAAAGAAGGAAGAAAAAATAGACACCATATTAAATGAGCTTCCAGGAAGAATGTTATTTGCTCACAAATATTTATCCAGAGAACTCCTCAGACTAATTCCTCATTAACAAAAGTGTCCTGGAATGCAGGTGGAATTCATCAGAGCAGCCTCAAAGGAAACTTGAGAACTGAACTCAGAAAAATCCCCAGCATAGAGACATTGTTCCTGCTCTGTGCAACTTTCCCAATTGCTCTTCTCCTTGCTACTGAGTATCTTTTGAATAATACCTAGAATACACAGGCACACACACATACATAAATATCCCCCACACATCCCCCATACATATGCAGGGCTTTCTGGAAGTTAGAATTTTGTTTTGGGTCATATGGCTGAGACAGAAAAGAATAAACATGCAGTTGCCAAATCCCATGTGTCCATAGTAAGAGGGGCCCCTTCTTCTTTGCAGATACGATTCACTTATAATAAACAAAGAGTGTTTTCTAAAATTTTGTCTGCAGGGAGGGTTAAATCTAAACTTCCCACCCTGTCTCAGAAGCATTATTCCAATCAGGGAATTATGTCACAGGTGGAGACGTGTCCCTGGGAAAGAAAGCATCTGCTTCCATGCAAATGTCATCAGTAATAAAGAAAGATGGGGAAGCCATGTGATCCAGGAATTGGATCGTGTCCATATCAGGTCTGCTTTTCAGTTGTAAAAACAGTAAGTTACCCTCGATTAGTCTTATGCACTGGGTGAAAACCTTTTTTTAAGCTTTACCAGGTTCCAGAAAGAGGCAAGAGCACTTGGCAAAGGCTTTAGAAAATGATCGTTTCTTAATTCTGCTACAAACTCCAAATGCCACTTCCTGGTTCAGAAGCAAGAGGCTTGGGGGAAAATAAGTTGGCGCTCATAAAAACACTCAAAGGGCATACTGGTCATCAAACAGCTCTGAGCAAACTGTATTTGCAAATGAATCTGAAAACATGTGGATTCAATTTTCCTTGAAATGCCCAGAGGTTAAAAAATTAAAGGGAAAATGTTTGGCAGAAAGAGCCTGGGGTTTGGCTATGTGCATAAGTTTCTGAAAAATAAATTGATTGTTTTGCCGGGGAACAAGTATTACCTGGTTCCCCTTCTCAATCACATCTCTAACTTCATTATCAATGGCCCCATTTCTCATTGTGCCTGCAACGTGGACAGAAGAGTTGAGTTCATTTGGTAAGATAGCACATTTTATTCATTCCCAGCATGTTCTTGTATGTGGCAAACCCAGAATTTCAGAACTGTCATGGGTTTCAACTCTAGTAACATCGTGGCAAGAAAACCATCTGCTAGCAAAATTGTTTCTTCTTTGCCCATTGCATCCCATCTGCCTTCACCCATCAGGTTTTACCCCTCTTTTTCCTTTCTTCAGTCCACCAAAATAATACCTTTATTATGACCAAATAAACATAGGCCAATATGGAAGTGCTTTAGAGCAAATCCAAATTGTTTTAAAAGATTATGAAAATAGAGTGGGTGGGGGAAAAATTACATCTGTGAAAAAGCAGTGATTAGCCTTAAAACAATGTGAGGCCAACGGTACAGAGTCCCATTTACGAGATGATGTGTGTTGCCCGTAAGTGGCTGTTCCTGGTCTCTGAGGTAGCAAAGTTGTCACATGGTTCTGTTGTTGCCATGGCAATAATCTGTAATTGTGCAGAAAATCCACAGAACTAGTGAGCAACTCCTTAGTGGATTGGGCTGAAAGAAAATCAAGCCCGTGAAAGCACTGAATTGATGTGGTTATGAAAGTGCGTTGGCCAAGCTGGCTTTCCTTCCCCTGACCCCCATCTAACTATGGTGAACGCCCTCATGTATGTATATTTTTGTCACTTCTGTGTTCATAACCAGTGAAAGGTATAAATCCTACTCAGCTCAGGAAAAGCCTCAGCTCACTCGTTAAAATTCTGAACACACAGTTTGTAATCTACAGGGTGGGAATTGTGGCTTTTTTGGCTGCTGGAACTTCTTGACCCCAGACTAGCGTTGAGGACCAATGCCTGATTTGTACATCTAAGTGAAACAACATTTTAAACACATTAGGGTCTCCCCAAGCCCAGGTGGGTGTTTTCCCCCGAGCAGAGGCACCAAGAACATGCTGGGCAGGCGAGTGAAGCTCTGAGGATGTGTTACCCCTGGGTAGCTTGGCAACAGAGTATACACACATGTACAACACACCCATCTGAAAACATGCCAATACTCCCTGCCTTTAAGCTAGCTAATACAAACCATGCCCAAAATACAGCCAGGAAATGGAGGGTAGGTGGTATTTCCCCCTCCTGCGGGGAAATGCTGCATGACATGCATAGATGCTGCATGACATTTATGCATGTATCAGCAGTCAACCCCAAATAGTTGAGGGCATGAATGAGTGCGGGGGCCCCTGACAGAAAACTGAACAGGAAGAGAAGCCAGACAAATCACTGTCATGGTCCAAAGAACAGTGAGAATCCCATGGGAATGCAGCTTCCAAGCAGATCCCATGAGAACATCTGGGATGAAGACACTCACGCCAGGCCCTAAACCCAGACTCATTAGTAAGAGTGCTTCATTTCTTCTCATTTTTAAATTTATCTTCTCATATACCATAAGTATGATTTTCTTTCCTTCTGCACATTTTCTTACTGGGAGTAGGAAAAGGATGTTGGAGAATGAATATGAAGCTGTACATTGGGGTGCTTTCTCCTGGATACCTTCTCATTTGGGATTACTCAACTACAAGCAACAGAAACTCATTCTGCCTAATTTAAGCAGAGAGGAAGGTGACATAGGAGAGTGAAGGACTTGCAGATATGGGCAAGTATTGAGAATTAGGATAAGAAATGGAGAGGAAACCAACAGCTTAGGGGTTTACATAGCAAGAGAGAGAGAGAAAAAAATCTGATCACAGTTTCCTACTAGAAACTTTAGCTTCAACTATTTTTCTTTTCTGACATCTTTCTCGAGAGTCAAAGTTTTTGGGGAAAAAAATTCGGATGGCCTAATTTGGATCACGACTCCAATTCTTTCTTGGTGGGGGTGGGGATGTGTAGGAGGAGAAAACAGAGAGTCTAACCCTTAAATAAGAGTCTCATCAAGATTCCACAGAATGGGAGGGAGAGAATTTTTCCAAAGAAAAATTAAGGTGCATTTATGGAAGGGGATTGTATACTGTGATGGATAGTCGTGGCGTTGGCATGAGAAGAGAGAATTCAACAATAAATCTTGGAGGGAAATTTGCAAGATGGAAACGCCAGTCATTCATTTCATGTTAGTGTGCCTGTGCAGAGATTTGCTAAGCAAAATGGGAACAGAGATGTAGTAGATGGAGAATGAGTGAGAGAGCTAGTCTAGAAAACATTTTGTTTGGCATCTTCTTCCTGAAAGAATCAAGAGGAAAGACAACAACCTGATTTGACACCAGCTATGCTAATGGGGCAGACTTCCTGCTAGTCAAAGCTCCCCATTAATGTCCACTTCTCAGCATGTCTGATTATGGGTTGAAGTTGACCGATCAGCAAACTACTCAATTATAAGCCCATCTTCTCCCTGTGGTGCCACTAATTAAAACAGGAACCATGTTGCAGCTCACACACTCCATGGAGTTCTACCTTCCAAAAGCTGAATTAGTCACAACAATTAGCCATTGTAAGTGGAATTCAGCCTCCTTTTTCCTTTCCTCAACCCCACTCCAGTTTGGTGTGAATTCATCTCTGAAAAACCTTCCCTTGGGATTAGTGATCTCCCTGATACCCTTCGTGTGAGATAGAAGCACACGTGGTGGCAGATTTGAAACACAACCCCAAAATGCAGCTATGTGGAAAACTCAATGTTCTGGAATGCCCTGACCTTTTGTCCTGCTAATCATCATGTTTTTCCCCTGAAATCACATCTTGAAGGGTATTCCTACATGTACTTAATTTTTAAGAGGGAGAGAGGGGAAAAAAACCAACATGGATCAGTACCCTTCTAATAGCAGGAGATCTGTTCTGCAGACAGCTGGGACAAACTATAATCTTTTTTCTTTTTCTGTCTTGATAAACGTAACGGGCCACTTTGGTAATTTCAGCTGTAAATGCACTTCTCTATAACAGGATGATGTTTCCCAGTGCAGAAGAGGAGAGAGAAAAGATGTTGAGAATCAGTGTGATGACAGGACAGAGGTATAGGCGCTTGCTACATAGCCACAGAGCACATCCCAAACTCACTTGAACATCAAGCCCATGGCTTCCTGACCAGAGGGAGGAACTTTTGTAAACTGTTCAAGGTCCAGTTCAAATCTCCATTAGTATTGAAATCAATATCCCTGGCTGGAAACAAGATGACATTTCTGGCTTCCTTCCAAAGGGACTGCCAATTAGCCTCCAGCAGAAAGATCCCTGCCCACACTTCTCTTAATGTTCCTTCTTCCTTGAAAAAAGGCAACTCTAGATGCTCTTGCCTTTTTATACAAACTTTTCCATTCAGCATTTGATAGCTCCATTGTTTTCTTCCCCAGATGAAACGAAGCAGAAGTTTCTCTATCAAAATATTTTCTTCTCAAAACAGCTGTGCATACTTAAAAGTTTCTAAGAACATCAGTTTGTACACAATTGTAGAAGAGCAGACCATCCTCAGAGTCATTGCATAAATTCAGTATTGTTAAGTGAGAATAGAGCATATCTAAATGTTTCATGGATCACAGTGGTTAAGTGCCTCAACAATGGAGTCAAAAAGACTTCAGTTTCAATTCTGAAATCACTAGTTAATATTTTGCATTTTGGACAAAACTTCTGAGTATGTGGCCAGTCAACATGGGAAGAGGGAAGGGATTTCTGGAGCTCTGGTTCTCTTGTGTCATGCTTTCGGAGCACCTGCACTGGGCTCCTGACAATCTGTGTGCCTCCATCTTAGCCAGACCTCTCTGCCCCTTCGTTCCCACCACTTGTCTTCAACAGGGTCATGTCTTCAGTTCCACTTCCTTTACCTTGGGCAGGCTGTCCAAGATGGGGTATGGAGAAGAGCTGCAGATGACTCAGAAAATCCCACTTATTTATCAAGTTTCTTTATCCCACATGGTTTCAGCCAAAATGAGAAGGTACTTGTTGCATGACAAAATGGAGCAGCACACACACACACACACGCATATACACACAAGCTATACTGTTACACTCTGACACACAGACACATGCTGACAGGAAACACTCAATGACTACCTGCTTATTAACTCTTGATGAGACATCTTAGAAATGAAGATTATTTTGTTTATCTCACATGTTATAGATTGATCTAGGATAGGGTGACACATTGATTTTAATCAAAGCTCTGGTCAGTTCAGAGAGGGAGAGATGGAGTCTGCTGGTGAGCAGTTTACTCGACTAGAGTGCTTTTCTGAGAGCCCACACTTCAAGCAGGGAACAAGAGCTAGGCTGGGCTAATGAGGATGCTAGAAGGCAGGGAAGAGTGATATTAGGATGGTGGGTGGGTGGAGAGCAGGAAATGGCATGGCCGGCTCTTACACAGGCTCATGTTGCTCACTGTCATATACAATAAATCTGCTCCAAATGTTAAGAGCAATTAAATAAAAGAGAGAATACGAATGTGGAAAAAAGCTATTGTAATTGGATATTCCAGAACTTGAGACTTGGGCATAATGTTTTTATAATAGTGTATATAAGAGTCTTCTCTTCAATAGCCTAACAAGGATTAAGTAATTGAACAACATTATTTCAAAATATTTTCTGGGTTGGATCTTATGTTCCAGCATCTCAAATACACACAGTTCCAGTTATGAGAATCTGTCATGTTAGGACAACAAGATCCAGCCTGCAGAACATCTGGCTTCAACCAATGTTCTCAATCTTTTGTTTTTATAAGCAGTAAATGTAGAGGGCCACGTTTGTGTGCTTGGGTGATTTGATTCACTGAATGCACACATAATTTTGGCCACTCGTTATGACTAGTGGTCAGAGGTACCTGACTTCAATCCTTAATTGTTAAAATGATTCTGTTCTTTTCATTTAGTTACTTAAGTTTTATTTTAGGGTCCTGGTGTCTACATAATATGCTGTCATAGGTTATGATTCAGTCATTTACAAAAATACTTACTGAGAACCAACCATGAGGTAAGCTCACTGCTCTCACAAGCTTACAGTCCAGCAAGGGAAACAGACATGAGACAAATCAATACCTAAATGGTTACTTGATTACAGTTGTGAAGAGTGCTTCAGAATAGAAGAATGAGGTGCCATCGGGGAGATGCTCAACTGACCTGAAAGTCAAGCAAGTCATCTCTGAAAAAAGCAACATTTAAACCAATAGCTGACGTGGTCAAGTGAAAAAAGAAGAGATGGAAGGAGAGAAGGCTATTCCAGAGAGAGAGGCCAGCATGTGCCAAGGCCTAGAGACAGAAGGGAAGAGATGTATTAAGATTTGAGGAACTGGAGAAAGGCCAATATGGCGGGGTTATGGGGCAATTTGGAGAGACTGGCAGAGGAGAGCGAGGAGGCAGGCAGAGTCTGTGCTGAGGATGAAGGTAGAGGGGGACCTAAACTTTGTTCTCAAAGGTGCAAGAGAAACTTGTTGATTAGGCTCTGAGAAAATACTTATAGAATGTATAATCACTCCTTGCAGTTTGTTCTCACTACTGGCAAGAGAAAAAGAAAACACTCTTCAGGGTTTGTTCTACTCATGGTAGAACAAAGGACTATGTTGGCACAAAGGACAATGAATTTTTTTCATCAACATTTTCAAATTTCAGTCATTTTTGACCTTAATGATTTTTGCCACACTTTCCTAACACCCATATCCTAGTTGATATAATACTGTTCTTTAAACAAAATCCTCTTCTTTCTTATGCATATTTACTTACAAAAGGAACCGTAAATCAGTACTATAAATGGAAAGTCAGTATTACCTGCCGTAAATGGAAGGAACCATGGAAATAAATAGAACAGTAAAAAAGACAACGTTATCACATACTTAGTAGCTGCTGTTAGTCTACCGGAGTTCTCAGCCTGTGGCCTATTCTCTATTATATAAAAAGAGAGATTAACAAAAGATGAAATAGGGAAGATATACTAATCCCAGAAGACCTCTTTCTTCCCTGACTCCACTAACTGGTTTCAAAGAGAATTAAAAAGAAAGTAATGTTCTCACTGTGCAATGCAATGTAAGTGATGTCAAGTCAGTGTGCCACATTAAAACATTCACAAACCACTGATGGCATGTGGCCCATATTTGGGGAAACAGAATTATTTCCTAGATAGTAAATGTAAGCCCAAAGCATATAGTCTTAATTCATTGAACGAAGGAAGGCCAGCCTTTGCCATGGCAGTGAATGTGTACCTCACTTTTTGGAAATGAAGTAGACGTTTGATAAACTAGGTGACTTTTCTTGCAGATAAACATTATTATGGAAAAAATATCAGTGATGCTTTATCTGGATCAGGATTTGGCCCAGGTTAACCTTGAGAATAAGCTGACCATCCAGAGAGAGTAGCCTCAGAATGAATCCCATCATAGAGCCAGGCAGACGGAGGGCTGATGTCACAGCGTCTAGGGTGGATAGGATTGTGGGGACCACTCTTAGAGGTCAAGTGGAGTCTGACAGCAGCCACAGGAGACCTGTAACCCGTATGAGATAGACAAGCTCTTATGATTGTTGATGTCATGTTATCATTGTAAACATAGTTGCCAACTTGTCACTGGCATCAGCAGAGTAAAGTTGTTGGCAGCAGGAACTAGGATTCAAAGCCTCAATTCACATCCTAGGGAGGGTTTGTGAAAGCCAAGGAAGACCCAGGTCCCAGAGGCAGCGGCTTATGAGGCTGCTACTCAGACAGATACTGAGGCACTAGGGGAATTGAAAGAAAGACACAGTCATTGAATCTGTAGGCATTTGGCCACCAGGAATGAAGCAGGAGTTCTGTAGCCCTGGAAACAAAGACTCTCAATATAGAGGAGAGTCTGGCTGGGCCTTAGTTTCTAGAAGCACAACGTAACTGGTTCAGACCCTGAATCTGCAATGAACCTGCAGCATTGGTATCACCGGGGAACTTATTAGAGAATCTAATTCTCTGGCCCCATCACACACCACTACACCAGAAACTCTGGGAGTGGGGTCCAGCAATCTGTGTTTTAATAAGCCCTCCAGGTAGTTCTGTGCATGCAAAAATTTGAGAGCTACTGATCCGGAGGAAGCGATGAGAGTAAGTCTTAGGGAAGAACAGGGCTGCTTCCTTGGTAGAAAAGGAACATGCAGGTGTGCCCTCTGTTCAGGATACCAGTTAATACATTGTCCAGCTCCTGTACTGATTTCTCTTTTCTGGGTAGTGACGTCTCACATTTTAGCAGTTACTTTCTCTGCCCTGCTACTGTCTGTATATACACAGATAAACATAGTTGCAACCTGTAGTTATAGGACTCTCTCAGTAATCACTGTTAGTTTTTATCTATTTTTTTTTTTTTTAGGTAGGCACTTTTGAAAGAATTTAAATACATGTCCTAATCTATCTACTGTGGTGGGTAATTTATGAACATCTTTTAAGGTTTTTGGTTTGTTTTGTTTTAAATCAAGGGCTTCTCTTTATTGCCCCAAGCCTACTGAGAAACTCAATGCTTGCCCAGTGTTCGAGAGGATAGCCTGCCTGCTGCTTCTCCCTCCCCATCCATAATGCAGATGTGGAGTAGGTTTGGTGAGAGGATGATGTTGCAGCCAAGACCTTGGTAGAGGGAGGCAACAGGAGGAGGTAGCATTATGACCACAAGATGATGGCTAGCAATAGCTGAAGTTACTTGCTTCCTTGCTTACATCCAGCAAGGGAGGGAATGGGATGTTTCTCTGAATCAGTCTTACTGGACCAACATGGGTCATAAACTCTCCCCTAGAATGACAGCATGCATCGATTGGCTATTTTACAGAAGTCTGGGTTTTTGAACCAGTCACTGGCATCTGATTACAATGATCAGTTTAACCAAATCAGGGACTTCCTCCTGAACTTGGTGTCAGCTCCTCCGGAGTTTTATGGGCTGAGCTTGAGAGAAAGATGAAACAAAGAAAAGGTGGGCCAAATCTGTGTACTCCAGTTTTCTACTGTGCTAAGCATTTTTCATTCATTTTCGTATTTGATCTTTACAACCAGCCTAGGAGGTTGCTCTTTTTACAGATAAGGAAGATGAAATTCAGAGAGGTTAAATAACTGACTTGCTCTGTGTCACCAGCAAGGTTGACAGAACCAGTGTGCAGATTCAGGTCCAAGAGACACTAGAGGCCTGCTTTTCACCTCTGTGTTGCCTGGTTAGCCACTGTATCTGGAGGGGAGCTTACATTTTAGCTTCACATGCAGGGTGTTCAGCGATCCTGGCACTAACCCAGCGAGGTGGACTCATTTTTACCCCATGCTGAGGAATAATGGGAAAACTCTGGAAAGAACTTGAGCTCAGCTCTCAGGTTTCCACAGTTATTTGTCTGTTGTTACCAAACACTAAAGACTTTAAAAATTCACTGTGGTCATATAGGAAAGAAAAATGACCTCATGCTTGCAACCACAAATCCAAAATGCTCTGGAATCTGTAAGACGAACTGCATTTTAATTAGAAAAGAGAAAGAGCGATGAAGACGTTTTTTGGATATTTTTGCAAACCCTCCCTTGCCTTGCCTTCAGGCCAAAATGTGACAAGTGCCCTAAATCTGATAACAAACACACACTTCTGAAGTCATTGTTAGCTTTCCTAAAAAGAAAAAAAGAATCACATTAGTTTTCTGTTACCAATAAGAGTTCAGGAATGCAGTCTTAAAATAAAGCACATGACAACACAAGGAGTATCCTCCATTACATTTCAGAAAGTAAAAACGGAGCTCTCAACCCATTTTCCTCTCTGCTTAGAAAGGTTTTTTTGTTATGTCAGGTCCTCAGAACCTTGAGCCAGGCAATATTGAAAAGCCTTGTGGTTTATTCCTAAAATCTGGTCATTGATTATTGTCAATGCATTACTCTTAATCGCTGGGTCCAACTTCCTAGCTGAAGATGAAGTTTTCCCAACAGACAATGGAGAGAAATAATAGAATATCAAAGAGCTACCATGTCCCGTGATTTGAAAATAGAAACTCTTGGCCTTTGACACAGTAGCTATTTAATTAAAGGGTGGTAACAGGCAAAGGAAAGCAGAGCTCTCTTACCTGTTACATGCTTACTATAAGGCACATGCTTTATTGACAACCTTATATGCATTATCTCATTCAATACTCTCAACAAACCGGTGTAATTGTTATTCTAGTTTATAGATGAGCATACTAAGATCTGGAAAAGTTAATTACCTGTATATAAATTATAATGACTTCAACTGCAAGTAGGAGAATATGTAGCTGAGAATTTTTTTTTTATATTATACTTTAAGTTCTGGGGTACATGTGCAAAACATGCCAATTTGTTACATAGGTATACAGGTACCATGGTGGTTTGCTGCACCCATCAACCCATCACCTACATTAGGTATTTCTTCTAATGCTATCCCTCCCTTAGCCACCCACCCCCCAACAGGCCCTGGTGTGTGATGTTCCCCTCCCTGTGTCCATGTGTTCTCATTGTTCAATTCCCACTTATGAGTGAGAACATGCGTTGTTTGGTTTTCTATACCTGTGTTAGTTTGCTGAGAATGATGGTTTCCAGCTCCATCCATGTCCCTGCAAAGGACATGAACTCATCCTTTTTCATGGCTGCATAGTATTCCATGGTGTATATGTGCTACATTTTCTTTATCCAGTCTATCACTGATGGGCATTTGGGTTGGTTCCAAGTCTTTGCTATTGTGAATAGTGCCACAATAAACCTACATGTGCATGTGTCTTTACAGTAGAATGACTTATAATGCTTGGGGTATATACCTAGTAATGAGACTGCTGGGTCAAATGGTATTACTAGTTCTAGATCCTTGAGGAATCACCACACTGTCTTCCACAATGGTTGAACTAATTTACACTCCCACCAACAGTGTATAAGCATTCTTATTTCTCCACATCCTCTCCAGCATCTGTTGTTTCCTGACTTTTTGTTAAAGCAAAGCTCTGCAAATTTTTTTTGAAAAGGGCCAGATAGTACACATTTTAGACTCAGGATTGGGGGGGTAGTGGGTGTAAGGTCTCTGTAAAGCTAACCTAACTCTGGCATTGTAACATAAACATATCTGTAGATAATATGTAAACAAAAGATTTGGCCATGTTCTAATAAAACTTTATAAGAGCAGATGTTATGCTGGTTGTAGTTTGCCAAACCTTGGCTTTAAGCAATGCTTCTTAAACTATCTGCAACAAATACCAGTTAATTTTTTCTCTAATTTCCAATATATCATAGATTGATACTTTTATAAACTATAATAAAACGAATTCATAGAAAATGAAACAAAGAAGATATTTACATTCATTAAATTTTTTTTTTTTAGAATCAGTAGCCATAATATTACCCCATCATATTGCTAGAAAAGTTCATAAACAGTTACGATTTCTGTGCTTAACTCAATGTGGACCAGTAACAAACAGTTCATGGAATCACACCATGCTATGATTGATGCTCTGAGTAGCTATGCTTTAAGGATCGGAATATTTCTCACCGAACAATAAACCCACAAGGTGGGCAGTTCTGAATGTTTAGCCATGTTCTCAAGGACCCAGTCTTCTTTCATCTCTCCATTTTGTGATGCTCCACATTCGTCTCTCTTCCAGGTTCAAGATGGGGGCCCCTGTTATTGCATCTTCACACGTGATGTCCCAAGCAGGAAGACAGGAAGAGAAGCAAAAAGGGATTTCTTCTTTGGCTACTATCTCTTTTATTGAGCAGGATAAACCTGCGTCAGGGAGCAGACTGCTCCTATGTTTCACTCACTGTGAGTCACATGACCCACACCTACACAAGTCACTAGCAAAGAGCAGTAGGGATGCCATAGTTGGCTTAGCCTAGGTGGATTTGTTCCCTTGGGCTGGATCCAGAATCACCTGATAAAACTCAGGATTTCATAAACTAAGAAGGATGCCACCTTCAGGACTGTGCTTAAGGAAACCTATCTATTTGCTTAAGAGTTGAGCTTGCAGTCCTGATCCAGCCAATTCATAAACTGTGCTCCTTCCATTCCAGTAGTCTCTCCCAGGAAAATAATTTTTCTCCTACTATGGTTCTGGCTTTGTGATCCATGTACATTTAGTCATTCATGCAGAACTTTAAAATTTATAGTGTGCTTCCATGTGTATTATAAAATTTGAATGTTAATGTTTACAACCTGTTTGTACCAATTTTATCCCAGAGGACAGAATTTAGGCCCAGGGATGATGTCTGAAATCACGCAACAAGATGTGGGAACATCAGAGCCCTGACTCAGGGCTTCTGACACTCTTCAGTGAGTTCTTCTTCAGGTATTTGACCATTTGCTCTGTACTGATCAGAGCATCAAAATCAGCAGCATCAAAACAACAGCCAGCCAATCTAGGCAAAAGGTCAGTACAGACAATCACTGGTGTGAATTGACTGATTGTGCCAATAGAATTGACCCTCTTGATTGCATTGATATGGACATTCTCATGTAGGTAGCCAACTGTCCTGGTGTTCTTGGGACTGAGGGGCTTCCCAGAATGTGGGACTTACAGGTTTCAAACCAGAACAGTCCCACTTTTCAATTTCAAAACAGGAGAAATCATAGGAAAACCAGGACAAGTTGGTCCCCTTAGTCTCAGCCTCTGTCTGCTGCCAAAAACATGCTTTCCTGCATTCTTTGCCCTACGAAGTTCACAAGCCCCCAATTCTGTTAGCAAACCAACGTGTCTACTTTTGTTTTGTAAATGACTTTTTCACATTTAAAATATCTAAATAAAGAGAACCACAGGTGTATGTTAGATATTCTTTGCTTCTTTCACAGTTGAGAATTACCATGGGAAATTAGTAGAAATCGTTTTCCTTGGTTGTGAGGAAATACATACCAAGCCCAATGTAGACACATGGCAGCCAATGTCAGCACTTAACCAGTTGAGTGGAATATATTTAAAGATGTTCCATCCCCTCCACTGGTTCTCCATAGCTGGTCTTGGACAGTCTGTTAGAAATCACCTAGGACTCTTTAAAAATAAAAACTGCCTGGGCTCTCCCCTGGGCCTATATTGGGCAGGAGGTGGGTAGGTAAGGGATTATGGAATGGGTTTGGGGCCAAGGGACTTGTGCTTTTCACAGAGTTCCCCATGTAATTCCTGACATGCTGCCAGCTTCACAAGCAACTGGCTAGAATCTGTCATTCAACCTTTCTGAGTGACAACTGAAATTGTAATTACGCTGTTAAAAGAGAACCTTATAAAATTGCACAATCGCTTGTCTTTGTCTTTTTTCCCTTCTCTCCTTTTTTCTCCCTTTCTTTTCTGTTTCTTTAGTGGGATCATTCATAAGAACACTGGGGGCAATTTTGGGACATGTTCGTGAAAGGAAACTTACAGATATTTAAAGTGAATTTAAATATGCCTTCTAGAAACTCAGAAAGCTACTTGCTACTTAACGTCTGTAGAGTCATAAGGTTTGAACAAAATCTCAGAATAAAGAGATCTCTGGGTTGATCCCTAGCAAGGGGACATCTCTGGCTGTGTTATTTACCTACTGTTATCTGTTGTTGTCCTCCAGTCTACCCCATCTCCATGGTCTACACCCACCTGAGAATCAGTGGACAGAAAGAGATTTGATTTACATTGCTCGTTAGGCTACCAGCCTCTTGTCGGAGCCAGGCAACCGAGATGAAAATTAGTGACAAATCACAGCCCTGCTTCCTGTAATGTGACAAAAGCAAGCCCCATAGCAGTAAAGGTTCTCATTAGGGCCCCTTTAAATGCTCAGACTGATTCTACTTTTTAAGTCACCAGAATAGTTAATACAATGTGTGGGACAACACGATTTCCATTGGGGTACAATCAAAAAGAAAGCTACTTTCCACACTTTCTTTAATCTCTCTCCTCACATCAACCTGAAGCAGAGCGGAGGTCCCCCTGGGATTCTTGCTCATCAGCCCTGCCTCCTACAAAAGGGAGATTTTTGCCTAGACAGCTCCAAAGAGTCTCAATTCAAAGGTAAAACAATTAGTACACATTAATCATCACAAGGATGGTACTAAAAGCATAATCCTCTTAGAACTGGAACAAATTAAATCCAAAGTAGCAATATAAAATCAAGCGGAAACCAACCACCAAGTGAAGGAAGCTGAGAGGACCCTGCTCTGATGCTCCAATTCTTATTGCCTAAGAGGGTGCTCAAGCATCCCGCATCTTTGGTCTTTTCGCAAAAACTACACTGCCTTCTTCAGCTGCCTATAAAACCCAAATGCTCTTTGTGCTGGGGCCATGTGACCACCTCCTCACAAATCGAGAAGCTCTGTGAACACCTGCGAGTTGGAATTCCACAGTATGGGATCTGATCGATTTTCTAAAAGTGGACTGTTGCTCATAGAACCTGGAATAAACCCACCAAGGACTTGTCTGGGAGGAGAAGGAAAAAAAAAAAAAAACCCTTCTTTTTCTGCAAAGGAGAATCTGCTGAAACTTCTAAATGAGGCCTGGACTAAAGTTTGGTTTTAAACAAGGAATGGCTGCTCCCTTTCTACCCCACCTGATGACCCCTGCCTCCTTCTTTTAGTGTTTTCCTGAGCTTCAGTCTGTGAGGCTGGGAAGAAAAGCTACGTAATGAAATAACTAATGCTACTGACACCCTCCGTAACAGCTGCCAGGCATGTGGGATGGGCCCATCAACAAGAAAGACACAATGTTATCTTGAGGCCAATGATGAATGTTTGAAATCCAGGAAGGACGGAGGTATCTTTCTCACTTTCTCTTGGGGTACCTTTCAAGAGAACTGGGATGTTCCCTTGATTTCTTTCCCTCCTTCTTTTTTACATTTTCCCAGGTTCCCAGCTATATACTATAGTTTTCCTTGTTATAGAAACAGTCCCATTTCAAGTATGCACCTTTCTTCATGGAAATAACCAGGCTCTTTTTGTCTGAATCTTCGGGGTGTCAGAGGAACAGTAGGGCACTAACAAAACTCAGGAACTTCTCTCTTGTTCTTACATAGCCTAACTCATGCACTGTTATGTGAGAAGACGTCCTTCCCACCAAAAGTGAGAGAGGGAGGGTCAGAGGAAATGAAGAGAACACAGAGCCCATCCTGCCACCAAAGGAGCATGGAACTTGCTATGTTATTTGCACACTAAAAGAGAATTATAAAAGATAGGACCATGCTTAAAACAAGGAATTACTGGTGGACTTTCATGTCAGTGTGGGAAATATTGGAGATAGATGTATCTTCCCAGAGCCCATATATCCTGCTTATAACATTGGAACCTCTTCAGATATAATCAGATTTCTTACTATGAGAATAACCCAATTTACAAATCTAGTTCCTGTAATTTATGTTGAAGCTATTAATATTTACTTGCCCAGAATTTTTAACTATCCATTTTTTTCTCATCTTTCTCCACTTTCCTCCTCTCAGTATACAACCATTGGAAAAGAATTACATAATGCTAGGAAAAAGCCAAGGAGTCATTGGCCTGAGTTGAGACTCATCCTTGCAAATACCCCAGAGTTCTCCTATCTCAGTGCTGTTTGTCTGTAGGATGGATTCGGGAGGTGTTTGTTTATCTACCCATGGCAGAGTGCAGGTTATGTGATTGTGAACCTTGTGACATTTCCAGGATGGAACATACTCAGCTTTGGATGAGATTATTAGCTTTCCCCTTGTCCGAGCCTAACAAATGAAAACCAGATTTGCATGTATAAATAACAATCAAGCGCTGAAATGATTTACTTAGTAAAGTTACTGTTTTGGAAACTAAATCGATGTGTCATGTCAAGATCTGATCTGCCCTTCACTCACATGGCAAAGGAGACTTCTCCAGGGTCTACTAGAAAAAAAAAGTTGGAATCCTATTAATAGTTTACTCTTGTCACGTGAGAATCACAGTGGAGTTTAGCTATGAGAATAAAAGCTCAAAATAATGTTTCTGAAAACATCCTGATAGTAGCATGTGCTATTTCTTATTGTATTCAAGACACACATGAATAACTCTCCCCCAGAAGGAAACGAAACAAAGCAAAGGGCAACATATTTTCCCACTGTGTAAATTTCCTTCCTTAAGTAGAAATAGTTAGAATTGGAAGGCAAATCCTATGGTCATTACATTTCAGAATGCGGACATGATGACAGCTTCAAAGGTGTGTTGGGCTACACTTGTGCGTGCTCTTTTTTAAAAAGACAATAGGCATTGAAAATTAGGCACTGCATCAAAGCCTTTCAATTCTATTGAGACAAGTCTATAAAAAACTAAGGGATGCAGGGATGTTTCTGTGTAAATTACGTGGAGGGTTCAGTGTATGGGAATCATGGTCTAGAATGCTCCAGAGACCACATACAATTCTGCATCTGAGTGGTATTGTCAGAGATGATGACTAGAGCTAGCATGGAATCATCTGCAGTTAATTATAGTCACTCTCCTGGCATTAAATCAAGGCCTTTCGTTTGAATTAACTCTATAAATGTTCAGAGACCTCACTGTAAAGCCACTAAATATAAAATGAACTGGAATAGTTGATGGTACAGAACTGGAGCCCGTTTAGAGTCCAAAGACCAGAGGGCAGTGTAAAAGGGGAAAGGATCAATCATTTAGACCAAATCCCAGCTCTTTTCTTCACCAGCTGAATGGCTTTGAGATAGTCTAATATCTTTGAGCCCCAGTTTCTTAATTTACAAAATGGAAACAGTAATATCTAACTTGGAAGGGTACTGAGAACTTTAGAGAAACTACAAGTGAAGTTCTGGGCACATTGTAGACATTCAATAACTAGGATTATTTTATTTACTTACTTAACTTATTTATTTATTATAGCACTCAATGTACCTCTCTATACTTAAAAGTCCTAACCTGGGGACCTAAAGATATATGGGATCTAAGTCCAACCCCCTCTACTGAAATTATGTGCAAAGTCCTGGGCATATGGACATTTTCTTGAAGATGAGTGTTCATAACTTTTGTAATATTCTACAAGGGTCCATGATCAAGGAAAGGTTAAAAGCCACTACCTTCTGATTTGGCTTCACCTATGTGTTAACCCCACAGCATGGAATGAAAACAAAACAATTTGTACTTCCTGATTCTTTCCATCAGTTGTATGTATGCTGCACCCCGTTGTTCTATCTCCAATGTAAAGAAAAGTTCTGTGTGTGTATGGATACGTGGGTGTTCACATGGACATGCATGCTTGTGGGTTTAGGGGATGTTCATTTTATAATGAGCCACAAGTTTGCTGAGAAAGGACAGAACAATTGTGGGACTGAAAAGTTGATGACAGATGTGATTGTGGGGAGGAGCCTGGGATACCGTGGGAAGAACACCACGGGACGAGGCGGAAGGGACTTGGAGGGGAACAGAGTGGGGCAAAGCTAAGAGCCCTTAAGGGTTCATTTTGCCTGTGGACTTGGTGGACATAGAACCTAAGTGGACTTGTGGGAGGGTTGATACTAGGAGCGGGTGTCTGGGTGGCAGGCATGGAGAGGGAGTATGTGGCGAATCAGCAGGAAAGAATGTGTTCTTTCACTAAAGGAGTCACCATGACATGTTCTGGGAGAGAAAATAAATGCTGAAGATAGAGGCGAATCTTATACATTAGATAAAAGAAGTCTTCACCCAGTAGGCAAAAGACTCACAGAGATTTAGGCAGAAACAAGAAAAAAATCTTGAATGTGTTGCTTCCTATTTCAGCTGGGTTTCCTTGGTCCTAATGCCAGTAGTTTCACTCTCTCTAGGGCCTTGCTTGGCTTAGGGCACAGTGGTGAGGCAGGCTCATGTGACACTAGAGGATAAACATGTCACACTGGGTGGCAGATGAAGTCACCAACTGGAGTTTAACATATATGTACGTGGCCGAGCGTGGTGGCTCACGCCTGTAATCCCAACACTTTGGGAGGCCGAGGCAGGTGGATCATGAGGTCAGGAGATCAAGACCATCCTGGCTAACACGGTGAAACCCCGTCTCTACTAAAAATACAAAAAAAATAGCTGGGCGTGGTGGCGGACGCCTTTAGTCCCAGCTACTCAGGAGACTGAGGCAGGAGAATGGCGTGAACCTGGGAGATGGAGCTTGCAGTGAGCCGAGATCCCACCACTGCATTCCAGCCTGGGCAACAGAGCAAGACTCTGCCTCAAAAAAAAAAAAAAAAAAAAAAAAAAAAATATATATATATATATATATATATATATATATATATATATACACACGCACACACACACATATATATAAAAAATGTATGCATGCATACGTGTGTATGTGTGTATGTGTACTACTCAAGTTATTGATCAAACTTGATGAATCCCTCCCTCCCCAAGATATAGATATATATGTGCTTATATGCATATATAAAACTAACAGCAGATATGCTTTCATGTTTACTGTTTTCTAGACACCGTGCTAAGAGAGTTTTTTTAAAATTCCACTTAACCTTTAAAGCTACCTTATGAATAGGCATTATCATTGGTTCCCATTTGCAGATGAGAAAACTGAGGCTTACTCAGGGGAAGTAATTTTGCCATGACCACATGCATAGTAAAGTATTATGTTGGGACTTTAACTAAAAAAGTTTGATGTTGGAACCTGCAATATAAACTGACACCTTCTATATATTCCTGGGGAAGATGGAGCCAACTTACAAAATGCTAGGGCAAAAATTTAAGCAGCAGCAGAAGGGAAAGGAACTCAGATTTGAGGCTTAAGACTGATCCTGAGTCTCATGGTACCATTTCATAATACAGTCCAAAGTGGATGTATGACATTTTAACCCTGGACTGTACTCTGCCATGTTTTATTATTTCTCTGTACACCAGGCAGAGGAACTCCAAACAGAGAGGAGAGGTCAGCTTCAGAAAGGAGCATAAAACTATTGAGAGCGCTTTTATTTTTTTCTACACCAGTCCCACAGGTCTAAGAAAGTCAAGGACTTGATATTTACCATTCATTGCCTCTACACAAATGGAGATCTGCACTCAGAAGCCACAGAAAAAGAAGAAAATGCAGTTCACCACCTCCCAGCAGTCCTGGTGGTGTAGGAGGATGTGCCGAGGCCAATCTTTGATGGCTGCTGGTTATTTCCTCATGCGTAGTGTTAGGCTGGGGACAGCAGGCAGGAAAGGAGTGCTTGGAGAGTGTCTTGACCTTCACAGATGTCTTGCAAAAGGAAGTCAGTATATTGCGTATCTCTGAAGATGAGAATTTTGGTGAAGTTTCTGAAAGGTCACAGAGCTTCCAAATGCCCAACAGTTCATTCAGTATTACACACTCTTCCACCTCTCTTGCTTGTATCCCCTTTCTTCTCTCTAACTCCCGCAGTTTGCTCCTCCCCCTATATTGCTTCTCTTTCTTGCTCTCCTTTTTAGCGATCGAATGGCACACATCTGGGAATAGACAGCCGCGTCTCTGCTGCCAGAATACAGCTGCTGAGATGTTTGGGGCTTACTTGGAGACATTAGGACATTGACCTGGGTGGATGCTAGTAGCTGTAGACATACAAAATACTGTTCACTTCTTTGCTAAGGTATTGTGTACACTCTGAGGATATCAGAGAATTCGGAGAAAATCCATGGCACAGATTGGATGCGTAATAGACGCATGTACTTGGTTTGTGTGTTTATGTATACTTATTTTCTGGCCAGCATATATTCCCCATCATTCCTAAGTGCAGGAATTTCAGGAAATAGTCGTGCCTGTCATTTTTATCACTGTGTTCCCGGCTCCTAAAACAATACCTATCATATCGTTGCTAGGGCGGTGGACTTTGGCATGCCATAGGTCCTAAAGAAGTGTGGCCCAAAGCTAAGTTTTCCCTTGAGGATCTCACTAGGGCAATGGTTGCTGGGAAAGGATGAGGCCAAATGTCATTCCTGCTCTTTAGTGTCTCAGATTTACACTGGATGACACTACTTTTCCTTAATTCATCAGGATCTCCTCGCTAGGACCTCCCAACTTTACTTCCGCTATACAATGAAATCTTATTCTTGTGCCCACCACACCTTCTATGCTAGGAAATATCTCTATATTAACAAAAACTTCACCAATGCAGTACTTTAGTCCATATGAGAAGCCTTAAGAGCAGGCACTGCGCAACACAGAGCAAACCAACAGGGGAGAGAGTTGGAGGTAGGGGATTATATTCTGTTCTTACACTAATTCCCTCATTTTGATATTGTCTTGCTTTATCCTCACTCAAAGGAAGTCATTTCCTTAGTCTCTGTGGTGATACTTCCTTCACTGGAGGAAGAAAATGATCCACAGGCAAGAATCAGATCAGCCTAATTGAAAGAAATAAGATTCTTAAATAAAACCCTTAAGATCCTTCCCTTCCTCTCCCCACCGCCATTTGAAATCAGCATTCTTAGTAACTTCAGTTTTGAAGAGTTCTACCCGCCTTGTGATGTTTTATGAGGAAAAGCAATCCCACTTGAGGAAGAAAAAGGCACTGCAGCTAGCATATTTGAAGACTATATTTTATTTATTATTTTTTTAAAAACATACATTTTAACACATTTTTTGCTGAAGTTATGTTTATGTGTATCAGCCCTTAGATAAATTATGACCACGTGTGCACAACATAAATTAGTGAAAATCCCCACATGCAGGGTGGCAATTAATGATGTATGAAATTTATTGCAAGTATTTTTCCTTTGCATAATGCCTGCATCTAGAGTATTACCAGTTTCTTTATGTATATATTATGGTGGATGTCCTCTTATGTGGCTCTGAAAGAAACATTGGCCCAAGAGCTCTGAAGTTTCATCCTGGCTCTGTCTCAAACTTTCCCTAGGGTCTTGGGCAAGTCAATTAAGTTTTCAGAACCTTGGTATCTGAAAATTATACTATTTATAATTAGTTTTTAAAGTTATACTAATATAATTTAGGGAATAAAAGCTCTGGAGCTTGACAGTCTTGGGTTCCAGATAGACTCTTAGAAGCAACATGATTTTGTGAAACTCATTTAACCTCCCAATACCTGTGTAAAGTGGAGATAATTATAGCACCTATCTTTCAAGTTTACATATTAAGAGACATAATCTGTAGACTTCAACTTCAAAGTTGGCTAATCAGACATGGCAGGCCAAAATTCTCATTGCACCAACCAAGCAAAAAGGATAAATTACAAAAATCAACTTTTAAAGCAAAGAAAGGCTACAGAAACAAAGAACTAGACTAACTAAAACTCCGGGTTTTCTTTGTAGAAAATCTAATGGTCCCTGGCAGCTTCCTTAACTGGAGGCATTTGCAATTTCTGGGTGTACTAGTTTGGTTTGCACTGTTATAAAGGAATACCTGAGGCTGGGTAACTTATAATTAAAAGAGGCTTATTTGGCTCATAGTTTTACAGACTATAAAAGAAGAATGGCACCAGCATCTGCTTCTGGTTAGGGCAGCAGGAAGCTTCCAGCCATGGTGAAAGGGGCAGGGGAGCTGGCATTATATGGTGAGAGAGAGAACAAGAGAGAGAGAAAGGAGGTACCATGCTCTTTTGAACAACTAGCTCTCATATTAACTAATAAAATGGGAATTCACTCATTACTATAGGGACAGTACTTAAGCCATTCATGAGGGATCCTCTCCCATGACCCAAACACTTCCCGTTAGTTTCCACCTCCAAAATTGGGGAAGCCATTTTAACATGAAATTTGGAGGGGACAAATATCAAAGCTATTATCACTGCGAGTGGCCTAAGAACTGAACTTAAACCAAACTGAGGGATTGTATAAAGGAAAAACAAGTCAGCAGTTTTTTGGCAGTCAAAATCTGGAATGATAAACTGGAAAATAGAGGAGCTCAAATACAAGGGAAACTTGCTGAGTTCTAGGAAGGCGTGAGAGACTGGGGCCTGAGAAAGAAAGGAAAAGTGAAAACTCCTGCTGTCTTGTGGTGATTATAGTGTGACCGATTGTATTAATTTACCTGGGGCTTAGGGAGTTCCCAGAATGTGGGTCTTTCAGTTTTAACACCAAGAGAGTTCCAGGAAAACCATCATGAATTGGTCATCCTAGGGACTTAGGAGAAAAAGATCTCACTAGAGGGAATAGAATCTACAAAACCTACATAACCAATAATTTGTATAATATGTGAAGCTAAAGAACTCAGTTCAAAATCTGGAAATATTAACACTTCTAGAGTTGAAGAAATTGAGACTTCAAGGCTCCCAGTCAAAAGCCTAGGAGGGTCACGTCTGAGCAACCAAAGATGTAATACATCTTACTAAAACTCCAACCCAATCCAAACCCAACTAATTCCTTACAGGATTATAGAGATTTGCTTATCACTGTATCCGTCTACAAAATGAGAAGGGGAACCCCTACTGGTAGGAAATATCATATGAAGACCTTATAGTTCTTTTTCTAAATGTCCAGAATAGAATAAAAATTGCTAGACACAAAATAGGCAGAGAAACACAAGCAATAATCAAGAAAAAAAAATCGAGTAGTAACAGACCTGCAGATAATCCAGATATTGAAGTTTGCAAATGAGGAGTTTGAAATAACTATGGTTAATATGCTAAGGAAAATAGAGGTGAAAATTGACAAGGTAGTTTTAAAAGATGAACATTTTTAGAATTTCAACCAAGAGTTGTAGTATATAAAAACAATCAAATGAACATTCTAGAACTTCAAATACAATTTTCAAACAGAACTGTGGATGTAACAGAAGGCATAATTATTAAACTCAAAGACTGGCCAATGAATAATATCCACAAAGCACAAAGAGAAGAAAGAATGAAAGGAACAAAAGGGAGTTTAAGAGTATAAGAGCCATATGAAAAACACTAGAAAGGTTTAATACCTATAGTTGGTGTTACACTAGGAAAAAGGATGGTGAGGCAGACACAAACATATAAATACATAATGGTCAAGAATTTTCCAAAATTTATGAAAGCCATTACCCACAGATTCAAGAAGCTCAATGAATCTCAAGTAAGATTAAAAAACAAATTAAATAGGCACATCTCATTCAAACAGTTAGAAAACACAGAACAAGGGAAAAAAGCTCTTAAAAACAGCCAGAAGAAAAGGATACATTACCTTCAAAGAAGGAATAATTAGATTAACAACTAACTATTCATTCGCAATTATTAAGGCCAAAAAACAATGTAATTACATCATTAAAGTGCTTATGGGAAAAAATTACTAATCTATAATGCCATACCCAGTAAAAATGTTTTTCAAGAATTAATGTGAAATAAGGACCTTTCAGACAAACAAAATATGGGATAATTTATTACAAGCAAATAGATATTCTAAGACATAGTTTACAGGAAATACTTCAGGCTGAAGGAAAATGAACCCAGGTGTAAGCAGGAAAAGATGAAGAACACCAGAAAGGATAAATAGATAGGAAAATATAAACAAATATTGCTGTTTAAGGAACAGTAATAGTGCTGTCTTGTAGAGTCTATCACATAAGAGTGAAAAGATACATCAACAATAGCACAAAGGGTGGAGAGTAAAATAAAAGTGGTTAAACTCATAAGTGTCTTAAATAGACTGTTAAATTCAGGATTGCATACTGACGTATCTAGGGAAATTATTAAAAATAAAATACAAGAACATATAATTGAAACACTATTAAAGAACAAAATATGGAATAAAAGACATATGACGAATCCAAAAGAATGCAGGAAAGCAAGAATAAGGAACAAAAAAAGAAACAAAAAATAGAGAACTAGAAAAGAGAAAGCCCCAGTGAGTATCAGTAAATACAGTCAAGGTACATACCCTAATAAGATTGTCAAGCTAACTTTTTGAAAAAGACCTAACTATATGTCATTTATAAGAGATAAAATTTGAATATAAGATTGTAGCTAAGTTGAAAGTAAAAGGATGAAATGAAGATGCATCACAAAATACCAACAAAGGAAAGTTGGAATGGCTATATGACTTAGTCCATTTGTGATGCTATAATAAAATACCTGAAACTGGGTAATTCATAAATAACAGAAATTTGTTATTTACAGTTCTGGAAGCTGGGAAGTTCAAGATCAAGCACAGCATTTGGTACCTGGTAAGAGCCTCTTGCTGCATCCTCCAAAGAGGTCAAATGCCATGTTCTCACATGGCAGAAGGGACAGAAGGGCATAAAAGAGAGAATTTTCTCTGAAGCCTCTTTTCAAGGGCATTAATTTATTCATGAGAGTAGAGTCCTCATGAATTAATCATTTCTCCAAAAGTCTCAGTTCTTAATACCATCACAATGGGGGTTTAGTTTAAACATGAATTTTGGTTTTTTGTTTGTTTGTTTTTTATTTTACTTTTTTTTCGACTTCTAAAAAATTGAAATAGAGTCTCACTTTGTTGTCCAGGCTGGAGTGCAGTGGCGCAATCACAGCTCACTGGAGCCTTGACCTCCCACGCTCAATCAATCCTCCCAAGTAGCTGGGATTACAGGCTCATGCCACCATGTTCAGCTAATTTTTTTTTTTGTACAGACAGGGGTTTGCCATGCTGCCCAAGCTAGTCTCGAACTCCTGGGCTCAAGTGATCCGCTGCCTCAGCCTCCCAATTTTTCAACTTTTATTTTAGATTCAGGGGGGTACATGTGCGGGTCTGTTACCTGAGTATATTGTATGATGCTGACATTTGGGATATGAATGATCCCATCACCCAGGTACCGAGCATAGTAACCAACAGTTTTTCAACCCTTTCTGCTCTTCCTCCCTCAGTGTAGTAGTCCCTGGTTTCTATTGTTGCCATCTTTATCAACATGAATTTTGGAGGGGACCCCCACATGCAAACCACAGCACTATGTAGATAATGAACAAAATATCTTATTAGAATATAGTGATTATTCAATAAATGGTTAACTAAAATTGTTATTAAGAGAATGTTATAAAAAACCTTAAAATCTAGTGGTTTGGGATTCTATAATATTAACTTAGAGATGAATCTTAATTTTTTTTTTACCATTTCTTTCAAGTTAGCTTTCAGAATCTACCATAAAAACACCATGTCTTTTATTTGCTCAGGTAAATGTTTCAACAAATTATACGTATATTATATATGTGTTTATATATAATATCTATTATATGTGTGTGTATATATAATATCTATTATATGTGTGTTTATATATAATATCTGTTATATATGTATCTGAACATTTCAGATGGCATATATAATATACATGTTATATATCTCAGTTGAAACAAGAATATATTTAGATATTAAATATTTTCAATTTAAACTCCTTAAAATGTGCCCAGTGCACTTTAAGGAGAGCGTTGTGATGGACCAGCACATTTGAAATTCAGGCAGTTGTGAAAATTTCGAATTTGGAGGTTTAATCCTTTAAATTGTTAAATCCTATGTCTGTGGGAATTGAAACTGTAAGAGAGTTTAGATCTCTGTAGGTATCCACTTATTTTGCAAGGGGCATATGTGCAGCCCACAAAGGGTAAGAAGGATAAAGCGTAGATCCTTGGCCTCCTGAATCATTGTCCAATATTCTTTTTACTTTGCTATCGTGAAGATCTTTCTTAAACACATTTAACAAGTGTTTTAAGAGCATTTACTATGTGAAAAGCACTGAGCTGCTCATTGCATATACAATAAAGAAAGGCTCTGCCATCAATAGGTTTGCAGTCTAACAAAAAACATAAACCTCGAATTAAAAATGTATTCTTCTATTAAACTTTTGATGAGTGCCACAGCATGCGATGTGCTCTTAAAAGAGGGATTCAGCCTAGTAGAGGCTTCATAGAAGGCATTCCTTCTGAAGGGGAATCAGAGTTAACCAGGAAATGAAGAGACGGAATATTTCAGGTGGAGAAGAGAAAGTTGGTGACCTGTGATGGGAAGGAGCTTGATGCTACGGGAGCTGATAGAAAACCACTGTAGCCGGTGACCAGAAGATGTGCCTGTGTGTTGGGGGAGGGAGAGAGGGAGGGCGTCACAGTGTGATCTGCAGCAAGACTAGATATTGAGAGGCCAGATTGTGAAAGATCTTATAGGGCTCACCTGCTAAGATTTTGGAAGTTATTTGAGTATCACTAAAGAAAGGGAATAAAATGTTCAATTTATATATATAATATATATGTATGTATGTATATATACATATACATATATATTATTTAAATATTTGTCAAGTTTATCTATATTTATGTATATATTATATATTTATAAATATTTATGTATAGTATTTAAATATTTAATATAAAATATTGAAATATTTGTCATTTATATATAAATACATAAAAATTGGAACATTTCAGATTAATTTATATATATAAATCGGAACATTTATATATGTAAAATATATTTATAAATATATAAATATATTTCATGGAAGAAATAGCTATTAAAGGCTGGCATAGTGATCTTCACACAGATTGGAGGATGAAAGCTAAGAATATAACTGCAAAACTCCACAATGCAGCTTTTAATAAAGGACAATATTAGAAATGTTTAGCATGTAGACAACAATCTAACCCACATCGATAGTTTGTAAAGTTGTCTGTGTACTATGGGAACATGAAGGAGGTATTTAGGATTATATGAGTACTTTCCATATCTTTTATTTGGTATAAAGTTTTAAGGCACCAATGTGTATAATATAATTTATAATAATTACCATCAAAAATAAATCAAGTAGATTTGATAAAGTGTCAAGTTGATTTGTATAAATATATAATCTGAAATGTTCACATATATATATGAACATTTATATAGATATGTAACCTGATTTTTATACTTGTCTGTAAAATTTCATGAGGGCAAAGACAATATTTTTCTTGTTCAACATTGACTCCTCAAACTCTGGCACAGTGCCTGCATATAAACATTCCATAATTATTTGACAAAGTAATGGATGATAAATGGGTGGACAGACATATGGATGGATGGACAGATGGATGGATGGACAGATGGATGATGGATGGATGGATGGATGGATGGATGAATGGATGGGCAGATGGATGGACAGATGGATGGATGGACATATGGATGGATGGACATATGGAGGGACGGATGGATGGATGGATGGATGGATGGATGGATGGACAAACAGATGGACGAATGGACGGACTGATGGATGAAAAGAATAGTATGGAAAATGGGTTGGAGTAGGGTAACGTAGAAGTAGGAGACCAGTTCAGAGGCAATGAATGCCCAGGGAAACATACTGGTGGCATGAAATATATGGTGCAGTGAAGATAAGGTGAATTATACAGATTTGAGAAATTCTAAGGAGGCAGACCTTACATAACTTGATAATAAATTGAGCATTATTTCTTGAAAAGAGTTATGAGTGATGATTTCTAGTTTCTGTTATGGACACCTGGGTGGATGGAGGTGCCATTTATTTAACAGAGGAGGAACAGGTATGGAGAGAGATCATAAAAGTCTCTCACTGACTTTTCTGCTTCTCTGCAGAGAGTGAAGTGAACTCTCTAATCCCTCTTTGTAGCCTGAGGAGCTTACAGGGGCAAAGTGTCATCATTGTGGTCATTGTGGAACATTGCCCGGGCTGTAGATGAGATGCAAAGCAGAGCCATTTACAAATAAAATTGCAGTGCTATTTATTTATTTATTTATTTAAGTATAGAGTGACAGTCTTTGATATCAACCTGTTTACTTAACAAATTTGTCTTTTATTCTTATAAATTACCATACTTCATGATTCTTAGATGAAAATATTTAGCATCTCTGAAATTGGGGTATGTTTTACAATTCACAATACCTGCCTAAGACAAAGGTTTGCATGCAGGTAGCTTATTTGAGAATGGATTTCTAGGGCCAGGAGAGAGCAAGTGAACAAGAAGGGGGGAAAATCAATGCAAGGTGATGTTATTGAATGACCTAGCCTGTATGTGACTAGTAATTCACCCAGGACCTTCTGTGGAGAGCTTTATGAAATTTGGCTTAGAATCATCTGTTGTGAGGACGTTGTCTACAGTTGGTTGTGGGTTGCTCCATGGAGCATGACCTCCCCACATCCTTAAGTTGCAGGTGTGTAAATGTCAAGGCTCCTGGCATTCTGCAGTGCAGTGTCAGAGAAATTCTGGGGCAGGAAGCAATCAGAAGCAGGCCAAACACTGCACAGAACTGTCGTATGTGAAGTGGTGCACAAAGGATATGCGCAGTGTACGGTTTAACTGGCCATGCTTTTTCTTTCTTAGTTCTACATACAATAATGGTATATCTTACATAACACCTTATATCTTATATCTTGATAACACCTTAGATTTAATGGAACAGAATAAACTGTTGACCTTGCAAAGATGCATTTTGTTGAGGTGAGATTTGAATAAGCAACATCAGTAAAACTAAATTAAGCCATTGTCCACTAGGTAGAGACTGCAATTCTTATTTCTTATTTCTCTTCACTGGAACTATGTAGATAAGTTTCCAAAACCAAGACTTTACCTCTGCTATGGAAAATACTCTACCTGAAAATAACTAGTACAGTATTCCATCATATACACTGGTATAGGGGAGCATTTTTTTTTTCCTTTAAAGAATTGAATCTTTATTTCAAATGAAATCTTTTTCTGAACTCTGTTATATAAAACAGATAAAAATGGAAATGCACTGATTGAAGCAGAATTGGGGAGGGAGTATTCCCAGGACCCCACAGCTCTATTGTCTTTTTATCTCCTGTGTTGGCTTCTCAGGCCTCAACATGGAGCCTTAGAGTTCCAACAATAGGGTTAAGAATATGTAATAGACAGGGGCCAGGCGCGGTGGCTCATGCCTGTAATCCCAGCACTTTGGTAGGCCAAGGCCGGTGAATCATGAGGTCAGGAGATCGAGAACATCCTGGCTTATGCGGTGAAAACCCATCTCTACTAATAATACAAAAAAAAAAAAATTAGCTGGGCGTGGTGGTGGGTGCCTGTAGTCCCAGCTACTCAGGAGGCTGAGGCAGGAGAATGGCACGAACCCGGGAGGTGGAGCTTGCAGTGAGCCGAGATCGCACCACTGTACTCTAGCCTGGGTGACAGAGCGAGACTTTGTCTCAAAAATAATAATAATAATAATAATATGTAATAGACAGGAGATTTGCTGCATGCCACCTGCCCCCAAGGCATTTACGTAGTGTCCATTCACTCTTGTTTTAAAAACAATTCTAACAAACTCAGTAATATGGTTTCCCAGCTTGTAAGAGATTTAGAAGCAGTAATTTATATGGAAGAAATAGCTATTAAAGGCTGGCATCATGATCTTCACACAGAGTGGAAGCTAGAAGCTTAGAATATAACTGCAAAACTCCAAAATGTAGCTTTTAAAAAAGGACAGTATTCAGAAATATTTAGCATGTAGACAACAATCTGATCCATGTCGGTAGTTTGCAAAGGCGTCAGTGTACTATGGAACGTGGAGGAGGTATTTAGGATTATATGAGTACTTCTCACATCTTTTATTTGGCATAATTTTTGAGGCACCAATGGGTATAATATAATTTAGAATAATGATTATAAAAAATAAATCAAGTATATTTGATAAAGTGTCATTTCAGTTACATGGAACATTTTTGTGAGTACAATATTGTATTTCTCAAATTGTTGAATAAGTCATATATCCCTGTGTGTATCAGTATTCATTCACCTCTAAGGGGTAGGAAATGCAAGTAAAACCTGTATCTAGATGAAGGAGTTAAACATCAAGAAGCTTTAGATAGGGTTTGATCCAGCAGCTTACTATGTTACCAAGGACCTGATTTCTTTCTGCTTTCCATTTTCACTTTAGGCCCTTCATAGCCACAGTATGCCTTGTTACTTTCTCATTCACATTCAGCAGGAATGGGGAGGAAGATAATGAGGAGAGAAAGAGGGTGGGAGGTGGGGGGAGAGAGAGAGAGAGAGAGAGAGAGAGAGAAGTTGGTTCTCCTTCCTTAATCATTAAGCAAAGATACTATCTCTGATTGAACCAACACAGTTCATGTGTCCATCTCTGACACAATAATTGTACTATACTGTGCTATAGGGATAAGATTATATTAATCAATTTAGATCAGTCAGGGCTTGACTCTTAGCTGAAGATGGTGTTAATTCTTCCAGACCCCATGGTGACACACGTGGAGAAACAAATGTTCCTCCTGTTGCCTGGAAGAGTAACAGATCATGTCCACAACACTGTTTCTCAAGGTAAGTATTGATCAGCTGGACTCTGAGCTCAGTGATATGAGGAATCATCTCTTTCTCTGTCTGTTGGTGTAGCCCCAGCATGGGCACAAGACCTATCATCAGAGGAGTCCAATCAATATTTATTTATTTATGAATGAACAAATGGATTTTTTTTTTCTGTGTGGAGAAATACACAGATTTTTATTTCATTTTTGCACTTCTTGCTACTCCCTGGTTGCAGTTGTTGAGGAGCTATTTCTGGCTTGACAAGAAGCAGGAAGTATCAAGATCAGTCACTGAACAAAAAACATTTCCTCCTGAGGTTTTTAGCACTATTTCCAAAACAAAAGAGAATGAAATCGGTTGGAATAAGACAAGAAGAAGTCAATCATTTATTTCCCCGTGCTACGAATGTTAAAAAGAAGAACGAGGAGGAGAAAGAGAAGGGGAGGGAGCAGAGAGAGGGACAGGGAGAAGAATAAAAATAGAAAGGAAGAAAGAAAAGAAGAAAGGAAGGGAGAAAGGAAAGAACATCAGGAGAGAGGGAGGAAGAGAAGGAAGGAGGGAGGGAGAGAGGGAGGGACGGAGGGAGGGAAGGAGGGAGGAAGAACATATAAGTAGAATGTAGCTCCAGTGCAAAGGTACTTGGAAATAGTGGTTAGCTTATGACATCATTTGCTGAATGATAGTTCAGAGACTGTGTGTGTGTGCGTGTGTGTGTGTGTGTGTGTGTGTCTGTATTTTCTAATAAACTTCAAGCCTAATTTGAGGCTTTTGCATTGACCAAACAGCTATGAGAATGTGGATAGCAAGTTATAAATCACCCAGCCATTTGGGTGTGGATAAAAGTTGCAAGCCAAATACCTGAGTGTCCACTTCATAACGGGTATAATAAGGCTATTTGAAAGCATGACCTAGATCCCAAGCTATACTTTTCTTTTAGAGAACTTTCTGACATGTTTATATGCACATATTGGAATTGTATCCAAGGGGAAAAAAACAATTGACTTTCTGACTTTATAGTCTTTCACTGACTTTTAACGTATTTCATGAAATGAAGTAATAACTTCAAGATCAAGGACATTTTCCTTTGGGTCTTCATCAATTATTTCACTTTCTCTTGGCAATGGCCTCCACCCACTTCTTCCGAAATATCAACCACTGGGCTGACGCTGCACTGGAAAAAATTTCTTTCTCTCTCTCTCTCTTTCTCTCTGTCTGTCTCTTCCTTTCTGGATACATGTTCATGCCATTAAATTGTTTTAATCACTTCAATTTTTACTATAGTTTGGCAATTTGTATGTCACTGAATTGTATGTTCCAAGTTTAATGCTTTTAGAATGCATTCAAGTAGGTTCCAATGCACTTACTCATTGCTATTCAAATGAGATAACCATATTTCAAAAAACAGAGCTCAGGGAGAGGAATGAGGTGACTAATGGGTTATAGGGGAAAACCATCTATCAAGACACATTGGAGACTGAGACAGATGGTGAAGAAATACCCCCACGTCCATTCCCCCAGCCCTGGAAGGCCCACTGATTTTATTTCCAGCAAACACACACCTTGGCTAGCTTCCCCTCACAAGCTTCTGGCTAATTTTTCCTATATTAAGATCTTAGAGAAGTAGGAAACTTACCTGTTTCTCACACCGAAGCTCATGAAAAAGCCAACCTCATAAGGAGCCAATCTTAGGAGCCCTAAGCAAGCGCTGCCAGTTACAGAGAGAGCAGTGGCACAGCTCTCATACATAGTGCTGGTTTTTAATGAGTGTTAGTAGGACTAGGACAAAGTGGAGTTTGGGACAAACATTCAAAGTAAATAAAGCTTGTTCTCTTCACCCTACTTCCATTACTCATCTTTTAAGTCTCCAGGGCATCTTGTAACTCCATGAACGCCCAAGTTTCAGTGTTGAACTTCTCTCTTTCTTTGAGAAATTAAGAAATTGACCCAGCTTCAGGCCGGACACAGTGGCTCAGGCCTGTAATCCCAGCACTTTAGGGGGCCGAGGCAAGCAGATCACCTGAGGTCAGGAGTTCGAGACCAGCCTGGCCAAAATGGTGAAACCTTGTCTCTACTAAAAATACAAAAAAAAAAAAAATCACCTGGGCATGGTGGCCCATGCCTGTAGTCCCAGCTACTTGGGAGGTTAAGGCAGGAGAATCGCTTGAACCCGGGAGGCAGAGGTTGCAGTGAGCCGAGATTGTGCCACTATACTCCAGCCTGGGCAACAGAGCAAGACTCTGTCTCAAAAAAAAAAAAAAAAAAAAAAAAGAAAGAAAAGAAAAAGAAAAGAAAAGAAAAGAAATCGACCCAGCTTCTGAGCTTCCCAGCCCTTCTTTTATATCAAGTGACCAGGATGATACCAATTTCCTGAGAATGACATTTGACTTACACTAGACGATGTGCAAAAAAAGCCTGCAGGACCAGGCACATGTTAGGTGTGTTTCCCGCTCCACATTCTTTCTACCTTGACCTTTCTTGCAAGTTCCAGGGAGCTAAGAGTGAGCTTCAAGGCAGAAAAGACTACCCCACAACCAGATGTCTGGGACCTGAAACTTTAAAAGTAGCCTATCAGGCAATTTTGCCATTTTTGTCAAATCCTAAGTGTGAGTCATCCGAAACAATCCCATTTCTAGAAATTTACCCTAAAGAGACATTCACCTAAGTATACAAGATGTGCACAGAAGGATGAACATCGCGTCATTGCTAATAAATGATGAAGAACTGCAAACTACTGAAATGACTATCAAAAGGGTACTGGCTAAACATGGTATATCCATACAGTGAAATAGGATTCAAGTTTTTTTTAATGATGTGACAATTCTATTTTTATTGACATTAAAATTTGTTGATGTGATATTCTAAAATAAAAAAGAGGTTTACAAATCAGCATGTGTAGAGTGGTTTCACATGTGAATCTCTGTATCTACAGCTATTCCCATTCATACAGCTCTGCAAAATCAGATGGCTACAGAGACATATCTCAAGAATGTTAAATAGGATTTTAACATTGTTTTATCTCTGAGTAGTAGGGTCTGAAGATACAGTCTACTTTTTTTCTTTTACTTTTCTATGTGAATTTTTTTAAACAATAAGCTTATGCCATATTTATCCCCAAACATTAAAACTATCTTTCAACCTGTCCCATGAAACGCTGAGCATGGACAGCGTTTTCCACCCCAACTTGTATTTAACTGTACCTCATTTGCTCTCCACTGCTTATGATTACCTAAGGAGCTGTTTATTTTTCCACAAGACTGAAACCTCCTCTAAAATAAGGGTTGTACCTTTACCCCAGTCTCCAGTGCCACACACCATTGCACTAACAGAAACTCAGTGAATGATTTCCACTTTGAAGTCTAGACCTCTGGTGATGTGGAAGATGTTCCAAATTCTGACGTTGCCTGGCAGTGAAGCCATGGTGAACACTTTCTGAGATGGCTCGTGCTAAAACAAAAGTAGGATGATCTTGGAGGTTCCTATTTTTCCTAACCTCATCATTCTGCAACCTAACTTGTTCAATCCCCACAAAGCAAATGAAATCAGAGGATAATACATAGATCAGATTTATAGACTCTAAAATGCTACCTGAATGTAATATGAGATTAAAAATTGGAAACTCAGTGCCAACAAAAATCATAGCAACCCAAATCCTATATTGATCCTAATATAAAGAAAGACAATTCTAGTGGTATCTAAATAACTTCCTATTGCCCTTTGTCTTTCCCTGCCCTCACCTCTGAGTCTTAATTCCTTGTGGACTTAACACTGATACTCAGTTTGGGGATTAAAGCAGGACCTGACCTGGATTTGTTCCACATTGCCAATGCCCTAGATTGAAATGTTAAAGGACTTGGAATAAAAAAAGTTGCATTTTCAGTAACGGCTTCACAGTGGCTGGGGAATTAATGTCAGCCAGGCAGTGATTTCCCAGTGGTTGGGTTTGTAGCAAAAGTCTTCAACTTTTATGTGTGGCCTGTTTGAAGTTGAAAATTGTTGTTAGACTCTCCAAAGTTGTTTGAGGTGTCACTCATCCTTCCCTTTTGTGTTGGGGCGAGGATGAGAAGCACAGCGGCTGGGAATAGTTCTGTGACTGCCACCCCCCGAGGCAGGTCCCTGCCAGGGCCCAATTGAGCCCATCTCCCAGGGAATTCAAAGCTTTCAGTGCAATGCAGCTCTGCATCTGTCTGTAGTCTTATCACCCACTACTCTTTTGCAGGAACTCTCCACTCCAGCAAGAGTGAGGAGCTCATGGTCCCATGAATGTGCTGTGCAAATGAGCATCTCTAGCATTTTTATTCAACATACAATTTGCCCTCTTAGGATATTGTGTTTTGGAGAGGCAGCAGCACAGGGAAATAATAATAATGATGATGATGGCATAGCAGCAATAATAGCACAGCGAACATCTCATGTAGCACTGATTATAGGCCAAATGCTGGACATAAGATTATTTCATTTGGTTGTCTCAATAACCCCATCAGATAGATGCAAATACCTCCATTTTACATATGAGGCAATCGGGGCCCAGGAAGCTTAAAGGAGTTAACCAAGGTTGTGCAGCCCATAAATTGAGGTTGGAATTCTTGTACTCTGACTCTATAACCTATACCTTTTGTTATTTTCTTCACCTAGGAATGTCTAGTCTTGGGAGCAGAAAGACCTGCCTTCTGGCTCTGTCTCCATCACGTACTGACTGTGTGACTTTGATCAGGTGTCTTTACCTTAAAATCAAGACTCACTCATCTAAAGAATGTGGTAACACTGTTTTCCTTGAAGGATTGCTGGGAGAATCAGAGTTAATACATGCCAGGTGCCTAACCAATGAATGGTAGCCACGATATTTGACCTTTATTCAATATCATCCTAACTTTTTTCCTAGATCCTGTCCTATTGCCTCCTTAAAGCACCTCCTTTCCCCCACCTTTTTTTTTTTTGAGACAGAGTCTCACTCTGTCTCCCAGGCTGGAGTGCAGTGGCATGATCTTGACTCACTGCAAGCTCCACCTCCTGGGTTCATGCCATTCTCCTGCCTCAGCCTCCCGAGTAGCTGGAACTACAGGCACCCACCACCACACCCGGCTAATTTTTTGTATTTTTAGTAGAGACAGGGTTTCACCGTATTAGCCAGGATGGTCTCAAGCTCCTGACCTCATGATCTGCCCGCCTTGGCCTCCCAAAGTGCTGGGATTACAGGCATGAGCCACCCCGCCCGGCCACCTCCTTCCTCTCGACAGTGTCACTCATTAGAGGTTCTATATTCATCCTCAAGGGAGAAAAAAGAAGGCTATGAGGAGTCCAAAAATCTAAAGCTTAGGTGTTCCTCTGCTAGTAAACCTGGAAGAACCACACATCTCAAGAATTGTGGGCCTGAGGAGGCTAGAAAATACTGAATCCACCCAGTAACTTCCAGTATAGGGTAGAGTAAAAATTCAATTCATGGGCTTGGAATTTAGAATTTAAATCCTGGCTCTTCTATGCTCTGAGTGAAGCAAATAGCTGCTCCTATAAGACAGCACACTCAGTGCCATTCCCATGCCCTCCTGGTGTAACATCCACATCATAGAGGCTGGGAAATGAAAAACTGCATTGCCCAGGCTTCTTTGTAGTTAGGACATCTCTACAAGACTTAGAGACAGCCATGAGCATTGTGAGGTGACGGCCATGCGTAAGGAGAGAAGATCCTCATTGTAAAGGGGGCTCCCATCCTCACACAGCTGTGGTTTCATTCCTAGTGTCCAGTCCCTAGTGTCAGAGGTGCTGCTGATGGGCAATGGAGGCAATAGGTGGTGGGCCTTTCTCCTTAATGTGTCCATATGTGGCCGTGCAGGACCCAAACCCAGTCCTCTGGCCCTCTGAGAGCTAAAAAAAAAAAAAAAAAAAAAAAAATTCCCTCCAAAATCATGGTGAGATCTAAAGTACGACTCTCAGAAAATCATATGCAAGGGAGATGGGGAGGGGAAATGGTAGGTAACTGAGCCTGTTTCAGAAGAAGGAACAGGGTTTGTGAAGGTTCATAGAGAGCAAAGAACATGCTTTACTTGAGGAACTGAGTGTGATGTCGTGGAGACTGTAAGGAAGGGATGGGGAGAGGACATAGGTAAACCAGATAGCAAATGACCTGGAAAATAGCCTAGAGGTGTTTGGAATTTATTGGGTTTCCCTCAACCTGTCACTTAAAAACCACCAGTCTGGACATACCTAATTTTCCTCACTCAAACCACCCTTTTGCCAGTATACATAAGATGAATCCAAGAAGACTGCAAGCTTCAGGGAGAAGGGGGAATGTATTCCCTACCTCTCGAGGGTACTGTCTTGCCTGTGTAGCTTCTCCACAAATACTTGTCAATTGCACTTTGTGTTAAGTAAAGTTGAACGGAGCATGTACTTGTGCCTGGAATTTGTGGTGAAATAGCAAATCGCTTCTATTTGGATACAGACCTCTGAGTCCCACCCAACACTCATACAGAGAGTTTGTTCTTTTGAACTAGCATGTGCCCTGAGCAATGAATGCTGTTTACAGTGTGAAGGACTTATGGACAGGGTGGCTCTCTCTTTTGACCTTGTTTGTTCTTTTTCTTTCCTATTATGACATTAATTATTTCCTAACCACATGGCCTCTTTTTTTTTAACTTAGAAATTATGCCATAAGGTTAAAAAAGTCATGGGCAGATCTTTTTTTGTTTACTTTTGTTTTGTATTTGAGTCCTAAGACTTTTGTTTCACAAGATGGTATTTCAGCATTCTGGAGAACACTCTTTAGCCCATTTGGACATTTCTGACTGCAGGGTGTGGAGCTAGTATGGAATCACACTGGCTATAGCCCTGCGGACTTTTGGGGACATCCTGGAAGGACTTGGTGGATTCCTGAGGAAGGATTGAGACTAGAATCAAGAGCCATTTAATGGCCACTCATCAGGAATCTATGTTGCCATTTCTTGGACTAAACAGTAAGCTAAAACACTTGGATCTTCAGTCGTGTGCTAGGGCTGGCTCAAACCAAATTACGAAAACCAGTAATTAAGTATTCAGGATTTCTTCAAGTCAGGTGTCAAACAATTGGTAGCTTGAAATCATCCACAGTGGGAGTATTTATACCATGTAACTCAACAAGTATTACAAATCAGGGCTTCTTCCTCCCTCCCTGCTTCCAGAGAGCTGGTTTATCAGCACATCACTGCATCTATCCTGTCTAGAAGAGTAGTGTTTGGTATATACAGATTTTTTTTTCAAAAGGCCTGTACTCAGAAGCACTGGGAGAAAATGTATGATGGCTTAAACTTCATGCAGATGAAACCCACGTGTATATGTTTTCCTGGAGAATACACCCCATGATGGAGCGTAGCACAGGGTCTGGCACCTAGTAGGTGTTCAATAGACATCTGTTGAATGGATGAAGTTCTGGTGGGTTGACAAGCATCCCTGCAGCAGCATCAGGGAAGCTCAAGCCAATCTCCTACAGGAATCCTTCCTGAACCACGAACATTTGAAAGTAGCCACAAGACTCCTGTATGAACTATGAAAAGGATACAGAATTAAGCATAATGTCTAGAGTTGCTCTAGAAGCTAGGTTGTCACACATATAATACTTATGTCACTTTACTTTAAAAAACTTACAACTCTATCCATGTGTTCAGCAACCATATTACACTTTAAGCTCTGAGAACAGAATTTGTCTGATTTGTTGCTTTAACATAGCAGGTACTCATAAATTTTTTTTTTAATGAGTGAAAAATTAAAAATATGCATAATAATCCTGCATGAAAGTGCAACACTTTGTGTTTTCCAAAGTGTTTGGTGGGTATCGCCTTATTGATGCTCACAATATCCCTGTGAGTGGGCAGAATGCAACAATTATCCTTCCAGGCAGGTAATATAGTGCCTGACATGTCGGGGATACTAAACATTCATTGAATTAATTATGAATTAATCATCCCCTTTCATAGATGAAGAAACAAGCTTTCAGAAGTTACCTGACACAGCTCAGTTTTCATTAGTATCACTTCTGTTTACACTGTGCTGCCTCTCTTCATAGTCCCTTAACTTTAAAAAATGCTTCATTGTGCACTCTCTCATCTATCACCATCACAGTTCTATCAGACAGGCAGGTATTTTTATTCATGCTTTAGGACGTTGTAATACAGTGGCACAGAAAGTTTTAGTAACATGCTTGAGATTGCATAGGGATTTGAGGGTAAAACTTGTATTACAATCTATGTTGCCTAAGGATTCTGAAGCTAGACTGTACATTGCATAAGATTGTATCGTATTTTACTGACTCATCCCTTCAGAGAAAGATAGATTGGTGAAAACAGGCTAACAAAAAGCAGTGAATCACAGCACATTCAGAAAGAATTTCTAAATATCGTTATGAACCCTCCGAACTTATTTCTTTCACTTGAAATATCTTAAAACATGCTGATTATTAGATTTTCTGCTTTGCCACTTAAGTGTGCTGAAGATTCCAATCGAAGTTTCAAATATAAAATTACAGGAAATTACCAACTTTCTCTTTTGTGAAGGGAATTTTGATTTTTTAAAATAATCTGAGGAGGTGCTGATTTTCTACGAATATGGAAATTCCATGATTGTTCTTTGCCTAGGACTCTAACATTTCCAAATGGCCACAAGACCCCTGTATGAATTATGAAAACGACACAGAATTAAGCATGATGACTTTTGCATTTAGGTTGTAAAACAATACTATTCCCAGCACAGTGCCTCATTTCCGACGAAAAGTTTGCTGCCAGTTTCCCACTTTTTCTGTGGATCGCATCACCACTCGTTTTATTAAATCCACCAGAAACTCCTGGAAACATGCATGATGTCGGTTTTTTTGCTTTTTTTTTTCAATGTGGGGGAAAAGAATTTTGGATGTGGGAGCTGGTTCACATTTCTAAAACATGTTTTTTCACTCTTGCTGTTCCCTTTTGACCTTCCTGAGGATGCATGTGGGTGTTAAATTGTTACCAAAGGGAGGGGCCCTTGTAACTACAACGAGATCCACACACACAAAGACACACTTTCCCACACACAAGACTTGGCTCCGTTGCACTTTCATGGAATGCTGAATGGAAAAGATGCAGGGTGTTTTTGATCTGCAAAAAAAATTTAGCCAGTATAGTGGCCATCATTTTCTGTTTTAAAAGAGCCAGCTTAATATTTGGGTTGGAAGGCAATATGTGTGAGGGGAGAGGGTGTGGCTGGCAAATGTTTCCTCTCTCTTAAAAAAGTATAAACATGATATATTCTGTTTATAAACATTTAAATATTACAAAGAAATATAAAGTGAAAAGTAAAAGTTTCCCCTTTCTCCCATCTCATCTTACTCTTAAGAGTAACTGTTGTAAGGCTTATTGTTTTGAATTTTTTCTGTTTAATCAAGAATTGAGATTATGTAATTTGTGTTATTTCTTTTGAAGAAAGTTTATCACAAAAATGTATCTTACATACATATCCTACAACCTCCGTTTGTTTTCATTTAAAAATGGATTCTGGGTAATTATTTCTGTCAGGATAGACTTCCAGGACTTCACTTATTCTTTTTTTAAGGGCTGTATAGTGTTTCATTGCATTGGCTGTGCCTTTTTAAAAAACTGATCCTCTATTGGCAAGCGTTCGGATGGCTTCCAAATGTTCACTATTACTCATAGTGTCACCTTGAACCTCCGTCTTTACACAGTGGGGTTGTATTGCTCTAAGCTTGATTGATGGCAGTGGAATTTTTAGAGGGAGCGTATTATTAACACTTGTAATTCCAGGGAGGAATATCTGTATTAAAGAAAGAATTTCCATTGTTCAACACAAGCCAAGGCTCAGTTGTATAGAAGACAAGACCAGAGCCAAGATTTACTCCTATTGTAGTATGCTCAATACTGGTTACTCATTAAAATCACTTTGAGAAGGGGAACTTTCTGAAACAAAGCAATGTCTACACACCACTCTGACAAATTACATCACAATCTCTGGTATGGGGCCCAAGTGTCTGTATATTTTTCTAAAGCTCCTTAAGCCAGATTGGGAGCCACTGTTCTAGTGAAAGTGCCTCCAACATAGCAATGAATGTGCCATTGTTCTATGTCTCTCTAAGCTCATATGTTTCATGGCCAAACATAGAGAAGCATGTGTGTTTTATATAGTTAGAATAATATGTTTTTGGGTTTTTTTCTTTTTCTTTCTTTCTTTTTACTTGGCTATTTGGTACATTTGGCCTCAATTGCTATTAGATAGCCCAGAAACATAGTATATGTTATGTACAGCTCTGCATACAAATAAGATCAGGAGAATGATCAGAGAGACAAATGGGAACTTTAATGGGGGAATGGTGAGAAGTCCTGGATGTGATTAAATGGAAGATAAAAGGGCCATTAAGCAACTGTGCAGAGTAATTTTTAGACTGAAAAATTGTAGACGGTCCTGTATAAATAGAATCCATATAGGGCATTAACTACCAAGGTAAATGACCCTTTGTATTCTTCTCCTATATTTCTTCAACTCACAAAGTTTGGTTGGCAGATGATGCAAGGTATCTGAATATGTGCATATAGACAGAAGGTTGTCTTGTGCTGGCCAGGAGCTACCACCTTATAATACTATAGATTTTCAGTATACTCTACAATGTGCAAATTGCATTCATGTGCATTATTTTATGTGACCCTCACATCATACTTGCAATGTTGGCAGAGAATACGATAGTACCTTTATTATACAGAAGAAACTGAGACTTGGAGAGAAGGAACAAGACCAAGATAATAGTGTTGGTACATGAGAAAGCTGGAAAAACATTTACTTCTAATCAATGCCCCTGTGGAATTAGCCGCTAAAGTTTCTGGCTCCTAGGCTGTGCTCTTTATGTTAATGTACACATGTCAGCAGGGGCAAACCAGATAGAGTGGTGTGGACTGTGGCAATTAGAAAAGAACCCTGTGTAGGCCTGGCACGGTGGCTCATGCCTGTAATCCCAGCAATTTGTGGGGCCAAGGTGGATCACTTGAGGTAAGGAGTTCAAGACCAGCCTGGCCAACATAATGAAACCCTGTCTCTACTAAAAAAAAATACAAAAAATTAGACAGACATGATAGTGGGCACCTGTAATCCCAGCTGCTCGGGAGGCTGAGGCAGCAGAATTGCTTGGACCCAGGAGGCAAAGGTTGCAGTGAGCCAAGATCACACCACTGCACTCTAGCCTGGTCAACAAGAGCAAGATTCAGTCTCAAAAAAAAAAAAAAGCAAAGCAAAGCAAAGCAAAGAACCCTGTGTCAAGACACTGAAATTTTAAAAATTGTAAGTACAGTGTAAGAAAAAAATTTCTGTATATGTGATATAATATTATATATACAATATTATATATACACACCCACATATATGTCGGGCCAGATTCAGCAGAGAGGTTTTCAATGCGACCCCAATTTCAGAAAATCTAGATTTTAAATTGTAGAAAACTAGAGAAAGAATCTGCCTTAGAAGTTGATAGAAATATTTCATAAAGTATTAAGAAGATATTGGAAGTATTTTAAGCATAGATGAAAGTGTTCTGGAAGTAGAGACCTTCTAGAATCTTTTCTTTTTGTATTTCAAAAGTATATATTAAGACATTTATCTGTAATGCCACTTTCCTCCGATCTCCTCTTTGTTACAAGACCTTGACATTGCTAAGCATGGATTTGACAACCCCAGTGATTTTCAGGAACATAACTTCCATGGTGGTCAAGAGACTGCTCTTTGTTGCCCAGAGAGAAAACACATTATGACCCATTTCCTCACAAGTTTGGATTGTTTTCGCAATTAGTCAGTAATCATCTTGCTGAAAATGTACAAGGCAGTGTGTTGGGATGGACCAGTAACTAGGGAATTTCTGGGCCAGAAGAATAGGAGAAAATTGATGTTGGAAAAGGCAGCAACACTAAAATCAAAGCAGAGAACGATGGATAGACAGTGGGTACAGTTCAAGGCTTGAACTCTAAGTTTGAATCCTTTTAACCTTATACATCAAGAAAGTACTTTACATTTTTTCCTTAGCATTTTCTTCTGTTGATTTTCGCAACCATCTTGTGAGTTCAGTGGGGAAGTCAATATTGGTTTAAATGTTTTAGATGAACAGCAGCAGAAAATGTTTTAATAATTGCCTAAGGGTCTGAGTACAACATTTAATAGTCCAGCTGAGACCAGAACTCAGGACTCTGTACAGAAATCCTTGTCTCTGTATCTCATACTTCCTATTTCCAAACTGGATCAGGGCTTGCCTTGTGGTGGTGTGTATCCGGCAGCATATGCTTCAATAAACAAGATCTGCCATCAGGTTCACGTTTGGGGCATGAAGAAGAGGAAGGGAACTACTTCAGCTTAGCAGATGAAAAGGAAAATGACAGAAAAGTTGAAGATTTCTGTGTGAGAAAAGATATTTATTTCTCCTCTGACTGCTAGAGAAGGGAAGAGCAGGGAGAATCACAACATGTGTGTGGGTGTAGATATGAATCCTGTATTATGTTGTTAAGTAAAGCTGTTTGTAATCTTTGAGACTGTTTCAGGAATAAGATCCATGAGGTAATGCTAGAAGCAAACAGTTTTATGATTTTTTTTAAACAACAAAAGACAGGAACTTAATTTTAACTTGGCTTGACCAAAATACTAGGACAGGCAATTGACTAGAGAAGCACTGAAGCCTGAGCAAAAACTGTGGTGATTTCTAAGAGCCAACATGGATTCACCAGCAATGAACACTAATTCCTTTTTTAAAAATTGCATAATCACATCCAGAGATCAAGAAGACATAAATAAAGTCAATCTGAATTTTAGTAAAGCTTTGGGCAGACCTTTTTTTTTTTTTTTTTTTTTGGAAAATTTGTTCCCTCCAAACTCATGTTGAAATTTAATCCCCAGTATGGCAGTATTGAGAAGTGGGACCTTTAAGAGGTGATTGGGCTGTGAGAGCTTTGCCCTCATGAATGGATTAATCTATTCATGGATTCATGGGTTCATGGATTAATGGATCATCATGGAAGTGGGACTGGTGGCTTTATAAGAGGAGAAAAATAATCTGGAACTAGCATGCTCTGCCCCTTAACCACGTGATGCCCTGCACCACCTCAGAGCTCTGCAGAGTGTCCTCGCCAGCCATCACCTGAGGTTGGGAGTTTGAGACCAGCCTGACCAACACGGTGTAATCCCGTCTCTAGTAAATACAGAAAATTAGCTGGGCATGGTGGCACATACCTGTTATCCCAGCTACTTGGGAGGCTGAGGCAGGAGAATCGCTTGAACCCAAAAGGTGGAGATTGCAGTGAGCCAAGATTGCACTGTTGCACTCCAGCCTGGACAACAAGAGCGAAAACTCCATCTCAAAAAAAAAAAAAAAAAAAAAAAAAAAGAGTCCTCACCAGCAAGAAGGCTCTCACCAGATGCAACCCCTCAACTTTGGGCTTCTTTGCCTTCGTAACTGTAAGCAATACTTTCCTTTTCATTATCGGTTACCTAGTTTCAAGTATTCTGTTATAAACAACAGAAAACAAATGAAAATATTATCAAGGGAAAATTATCTTGGTCAACCTAGAGGAGGGTCTTTATTGGCACGCCACTTGGCTCTACCATTGACTGAGTTATATTGAAAGTTTTATCAAGTCTCTGCATATATTCTTATGAAACTTTCAGATGAAGAAAAACCCCAGGGGACTACTGATAGGATGTTATGCAGATTTATCAGACATCCTACTTAAAAATTTGAAGTAAGACAATTAATGAGAAAATAAAAAGAAATATGTGTCTGGGGGGATAATGGAAGGGGCAGGACTTCCCATGTCTTCCTTCATCTGTGTGAAGTAAGTTGAGGATAGGTGTTATGAAGCCCTTAGATCCTCCACCTATCCTTAGGTAGCCCAATGTGTCTGGAAACTGAACTCTCAGCAGGCACTTTCTATTTAAGAGCAGGAGCACAACTTTGGGAAAAAGAGAAAAGATATTTGGGGAGGAAGCAGCATTGCAGTAAAGAACTATAGAGCAGAAAAGAATGTGGGAAGTCAGAAAGCAGGACAGTTAGAACTTCTGAGAAGCATTTTATATGCTACTCCACTTAAACTCACAGTAAGAATTTTCCATTCTTTCTCAAGATTTCTAGAGTTGTATCTTTGCCACACAGAAAAGACTAGGCTATATGGGGGCTACTGCAAGTAAAAAAATTAAGTTTCACAGTGATATAATAAAGGGAGAGGCCAAGCGCAATGGCTCACACCTGTAATCCCAGCACTTTGGGAGGCCAAGGCAGGAGGACCACAAGATCAGGAGTTCAAGACCAGCCTAGCGAACATGGTGAAACCCCATCTCTACTAGAAATACAAAAATTAGCTGTACGTGGTGGCATGCATCTGTAATCCCAGCTACTCAAGAGGCTGAGGCAGGAGAATCACTTGAACCTGGGAGGTGGAGGTTGCAGTGAGCTGAGATCATGCCACTGCCCTCCAGCCTGAGCAACAGAACAAGACTCCCTCTAAAAACAAAAACAAACAAACAAAAAAAGGGGGGAACCTCCAGATTTCATCTTCCCTTTATGTTTTCCCATCTTATATTTTCATCTTATATCATCTCCTTTATTTCCATGAGTTGAGCTACCAAGAAAAATATCAACGGCCACTGAATGTATGGCTCCATCTGAAACCTCTCTCCTGAGTTTCAGCTTGGAATTCAAACTGTCCATGTGGAATTCACAACCACCTCAAGCTCAGTGTATACAATAAGGAAAACGATAACTCTTCACATCCTTGGAGAGGAATCCTGTAGAAAAAGTACTCCATTTTCTTAATTGAAGAATGAGAAGCCTCAGTAATGAGATCCCTAAGTCTCTTTTCAACTTTAACATTTTTCTGAGCAAATGGAATCATCTTGTTCTTCATTGTTCTAAAAAGGCCAGGGTGAAAGTTAACCAAGAGGCAGATTTAGATGTCAGATAAAAATGTAGAACTTTTCCCATTAGAGCGACCTCTGAAGGTGGTGAGGCTCTCATCATGTGAGGTAGTTAATTCAGATCAGCTGGGGGAATGCCTTGGTATGGATTTTTCCCTGCAAGAAAAATTGTTCTGGATCTCTGAAATTATTTTCAACTCTAAAAGTCATGCACCCACACACACACACACACACACACAAACACACACACATTTCATATATACACATTTTAAATTAAATGTGTAATTTGAATACTTTGCACAGTCATAACTGCAAATTTCGCATAAAAACCCATCCCACTTGCATGACAAATTTTATAAATTACTATTTCTGTTGTTAATTTTTCCTCCTTTTCTTCAATTAAAAATTAAGTGTACTATATATTTCATCACATTAGACCTCTTAAACTACCTCATTTCTAAATCTCTTTACAATTCTACATAACAAAGTTGTCCCTTTTATCAACTACATCCTGTCCAAGAGTTACTAATGGAGTTGATAATGCAGTTCTTGCTGCAGCCGACTTTGGCACTGTGAAAAGTAAGGACATCATGCTAACCGATCCAAGCCTGTCCCAAGTAACCTTGGTCACAGGGTCTCATTAATCACAATATATTTTCCATAGCAACAAAATCGCACATTCAATAAAAAGCAATTGCTCTTAGCAAGAGTGAAGCCCCAGGAGGTGGAGTAGGAGAGCATTATTTTTTATAGCAGCTAGAGGACGTAAGTTCTATTAGAGGAAAAGGCAGTAGGAAAGCATAGTATAAAAAATGATGCCTTCCTTAGAGCAGGTCCCAAAGGGTAACTGGGCATGTTGGGTGTGGGAGGGGTACACTTTCTATGTCTTTCAAGGTAAGGGAAAATAGTCATGTTTAGAGCTCTGGTGATTGGTCCCATTTGTCACATGGCAGTGTCTCATCCTAACAGTGCAATGAGAAGAATCATTATAATAATAACAATGGATAACATTTAGTAAGTGCCTACTGTATGTCAGATACTGCACTAAGCACCATATAGATTTTATCTCATCTAACTTCACAAGAACTCTTTCATGTAAGTCTTATTATCACCATTTTTAAGTTGAGTGAACCAAAGTTTGGTTTGTCCATTATCACAGATGGAAGAAACAGTCATCCCCCCAACTCCAGGCCTCACATTTTCAGCCAGTTGGCTCTATTGTCTTCCAAGTTCTGTGCTCCAGTTTATCTCCAATAATGGAATCACTGGGGAAAAATCATTATTAAAGGTTGTTATATCTCTTTGCAATTCATCTGGAGGCTTTAAGCCTTCAAACCAAGACTTGAAAACTTGTGAAAGAGAATGAAAAATGTTCTCAATGAATCAGAAATTGTGGAGTTGTGAAATATGGCCTTGGCCCAAGAAGCTTAGTCTTCTTTAGAATTTTCCACATATGCAACATAAATGGAAATCAGTTTTTCTGGTCCAAATCCCAAGTATTCTGAAGTAATGAAGTTCCAATTGAGCTAGTTAGGGAAACTGTTGTAGAATGTCCTATACAATATCTGTATTGGAATATGATCTTCACATATGAATTGATAATTGTATAGATGCATTGATGGATGCACTTAGATGATGGAAGGAAAAGAGTGTACTTCAGGTTGGTCCTAAAGTTTGGACAGGATGTGGATAGGTGTGGAAATAGAAGTGAAGCTTGAAGTCGCTGATTCTCCTGCATCTCGTTGAGCACAGGGGTATGAATCTCAGTTTGGCTGTTTAGTAGCTCTGTAATTTGGGGCAAGTCATTAATTCCTCTGTGCATCACTTTCATTCTTCAAAAATGTATGGTAATAGGCCAGGCACGGTAGCTCACTCCTGTAATCCCAGCTACTTGGGAGACTGAGGCAGGAGAATCGCTTGAGCCTGGAAGGGTGAGGTTGCAGGGAGCCGAGATAGCGCCACTGCACTCTAGCCTGGGTGACAGAGTGAGACTCCATCTCAGAAAAAAACAAAACAAAACCCACAAAAGTGCATGATAATAACTTCTACTCTGTTGAAAGAATAAAGTGAAATAATGATCTTTGCAGATCAACTCATGACTGGTTTCATATCACTCAGGGCTCGTATCAACTGTGAGCTCCCCAGTGAAGTCCTTCCTGACCTCCACATGGGGACTCTTAGCTCCTGGCTGCACCATTTCTCTGCTCTATTACCCTGTTTTTTTTTTGTTTTTTTCCAGATATTTGTCACTCTCTCCAACAGTCATATATTTATATTTGTTTAGGTGCTTATTGGCTTCACTCAATAAAACGCAATCTGTTGGAGGTTGGGGAGCTTGTGCTTTTGTTCACATCTATATCCTTGGTGCTTAGAACAGTGACTGCCAGAGAGTAGATGCCTGATAAATGCTTTTCAATGCATGCTTGAATGAATGAAAACATGATAACCACTGGGATGTTTGTTAAAAAATACAAATGCCCTGGAACCCTAGAGACTGATTCAGAGGCTCATTCTGAGGACTCCAGGAAATGGGAATGTTACAAGTTCTTCATGTGATTCCAACGTGCAACCTGGTTTCAGAACTTTCACATTATAAAAATTGTCTTTGCCCTCAAGGAACTTTCAATTTTAAAGGGCAGACAATATCACTGCTTAGTGAAGGAATGATAAACATCTCTACCAATTTGATCACCATAGGACCAAACTTGGGCTGCTTTGGTCTTCTGGAACTACAAAGAAAAAAAAAATAGAAGGACAAAATGCTTTAAAAGAAAGAAGAGAGAGAATAGGGGAGGAAAAAGGCAAAGATCGGGTGAGATGAGGAAGTACACAGTAAGACGCCCCTCTGCAGAGGTCTGTTAGAACAATGATAAAGAAATAAGAAAAAAAAATGCAGAAGAAACAGATGTAGCTGCCAGAAGTTAAATACACATCTGTTAAGAATGCTCTTCTCATATGCAGGGTCAGAAAAATATGTACAAATGTAGCACCTCTCTGATTGACAGAAAAACCTCAGTTCTGGCACTGGGAATCTTGTTTTCTTGACAGCACTTTGTTTTAAAGCTGGAGGCAGAGAAATGTCTTATGCATGTCCTTAAACTGGAAGGCCTTTTGTTCAGGATACTTATACCATTTGCAGATAATGATGTGCATAGCAGTTTCAGCTGTCTGCATATGCATTTTTATGTTTTTTTATGACAGCTCTGCGTACTGAACTAAAAGGCCATTTAGAACTGTCAGGCACTGACAAGCATTACCCTTTACATTTACAATTCTGTTAGCGTGCATTGTCAGGTGGGCTCACCAGACTGCAGAAATGTGATTTTCTTTGAAACCTGTGTATGACTTTAATTTAATACAGCAGCCTCAAAAAAAAAAAAAAAAAAGAAAGAAAAAAGAAAAGAAAAAAAAAAGAGAGAGTGTGAGCCAAAGAGAGCTTTATTAAGTATTCTTTTTTCATTAATCTCCTACTTTTTTGTTTTGTAAGACCCTTCCTTTATTCCTTATTCTTTCTTCCTTTTCTCTTTCTCTTCCCTCTCTATTCTTTCTTCTTTTCTTCCTTCTTCTCTGTAGTTTCCTTCATGTTAAGCAGAAGGCAAGTCAGACTACGGAACTGACTATACCTATCTGAGCCATGCCAGACTCTCTCTCACTTTCCATTTGGCCTGGGGTTAATTTTTAGTCAAACCAATTTGTAAAAGATGTTTGCCACAATGTAATAGAACGACTATCTGGATAATGGGAACATGGAAGGAATTCATTTAATCCAGCTAATGACTTATCGTTCCCCACCTGTCTTTGAGAGTCCCTTTTCCTCCCTCAAAACATTTATCTCAACAGTCTGAAAAGCTGTTCCTATAAAAGACACTGGCAAGCACTGGAAGAGAATTGAAAGCAACGTGAAGAGGTGGTTTCACACTGCAGGATTTTACCATCCACCTGGGGTAGCTGGCCACGTGCATGAAACAGAGAAGTTTCAGCTCAAGCTAGGCTGAAATGAAATGCTGACATGTATATGCTGACCTGAGACAGATTTGCCAAAGAGTGACGAAGCTTCAGTGAGCCCCTCTCACTTGCCTGTCTCCTGTGCATTCCGGAGGTGGTTGGGAGCAGAGGCCAAGTCATAAACACAATGCACTTTTTAATCAACATTGCTGTTAAACTGCTTCAAGAGACCACAGTGAAGGGAAGCGGCCTGAATTTTCAGTTTCCTTCTTGTACCTTAATTTTGCATTCATAATTTTGTATCCTTTATCTTATAAAGGATTCCCCAAATGGTATAAGCCTCAGGTTCCATCACCCTGGACTTGTCTCTGCTTCTGACAGCAGCTTCTGCAAGTGATTTAGTGAGCAATGTGTTTGGGGTGGTCAAGGTGAATTTTCTTTAAAAAGCTCATCTTCACCTGGCCCTCCATAAAGCGCAGGATTTGGCTCTGTGGAGAGGGCCACGTTGTATCGGCACATAGAGTTTTCGGAAAATACTGGTTAAAGGGTAAAAGCCTAAAAGCCGGCATTTTAGGCAATTGACAAGTATTTCTTTTAACTTTTTAAAATTGAGAGATACATAAAGTGCAATGTGCACTAATCTTAAGTGTGTGACTTGACAAAATTTACTGTCCATAAAACCATGGAGCCACATCCAGATCAACATCTACAACCGTTCCAGCTCCTCAGAAAGTTCCTGACTTCTGAGTATAAAATGTGTAATCCCCTCCACCAAATTTTTCAGAAAGGCCAGAAAGACAGGGTAGAGCATACTGGGCATGCTGAATTTGGTATCAGGAGAGCATATTTTGTGTTGACCCATGAATGGAATGGCTGTTCAGAAAAAGAATCCAACCCAGAGGGGTGGAGAGTTACCCCCCTCCTTCCTTCGCTCTAAGAATAAGAAACACCCTAGCACACAGTTAATGCCCTGATGGCAATGGCCAGCTTTATGTGTGGACAGCAAAAAGTGTCACCTGTTATCTGGATGGTGACTTGCAATTTTGCTTGTGCCTACAGTTATACAATTAGAATTGTGTAACTTTGGGTTAAGCCTTGCCCTTTGCATTAAGTTATTTGAAAAATCATATTTGCCATCTTCAGTGTGACTGACTGGTGTCATATCAAATTCTAAGACCTTTCTTCAAATTTGCTAATCGATAGCTTTTTTTTTTTCTCCTGCCAAAGCAGTTGGGTGAGGCCCCCAGGCTCCTGATAGCAGATAGAGGAGAGAACCAGAGCGCAAAGAGGGAAGCCGAGAGGAGTGATGAAGACTCTGGCTCTGCCATCTACTCAGGCTGTCTTCGCCAGCCACACTGTGAGCCCAGGCTGGTTAACGCTTCCACCTGGAGGAGAAAAGCTAAGAGAGAAAACAAAATCCATACAGTGCACTCCCCCTCAGCCCCTCCTCTCTGTCTCCTCTGTGCACTAACCTCCAATGCCCTGCGGGAACCAATTACAGTATTCTAATGAGTGCAGTTTCCAATAACTGCATTTGATGGGCCTGTTACCTCCTCATCTCGACTCACCTTTCCCAGCCATGAAGCAGGTGGCCCAGTGCTTGCTCACTGGCCGGGCTTCTCCCGATGGAGTCACCAAGGATGCAGGGCCATAAGGATGGCTGTGTGAATCCTGGTGTTCCCAGAATACAAAGGACTGTGGACCAAGTCGGCAAGGAAATAAGCCAGGCAGGTTGGTGGCTTTGGATGAACATGGTTCACCTGCTTGAAATAGTCTTTGGGAACCAAAATGAAGAGCCATGTTTTTTAGAAAGCCGCTGTGTCCTGGATTTGCTTGTAGAAAAGGGGTAAACAGTGGGTTAGAGCATGAACATTGGAGTGAGGAAGACTTACCTGAGACTTATTCCCCATCACTTACTAGCTGCCTGACCTCCAGCAAGTTCTTTCATGTCTGAATGAGCCTGGGTTTTATCATCCATAAAATGGGAATGATAATAACCCCTACTTTGTACAATTGTTGTAAATATTTAAAGAATAGTGCATGCAAAGCCCTTGGCACTTTTTCCCTTGGCTTGCTGAATAATATGGAGCTATTGTTATTCTAACACAGGTTGGGCTAATATAGATGGAAAGAAATATACATTTTTATCACTCACTGACAAAGCCCTGCCCCTTTTCCCTGGTTCTGCTCTTGTCTCTCCCCCTACTGTCTCAGACTCCACTCAGCCCTATGGTGTCACCTCTGTTCTGTGTAGCCATTATAAAGCGTGTGACTTGGACGTACAAGCACCAAGATACATTAACTGAGAAGGTAAGTTTTTATCTATGATATGCATGTATATCTATATATGTAGGTATGGAAATGCGTGAAAAGGCACTTACCAAGTTAGTGGCACTCCAAGTTATCTTGGAGAAACGGGAATAATGGGAGTAGAGTAGAAAGGAAGATAATTTCACGGTTTACTCTTGGCTACTCCTGGATTGTCTTTTTTCCTTTTTTTTTTTTTTTTTTTTCTTTTTTTAATTTTTGAGACAGAATCTTGCTGTGTCACCCAGGCTGGAGCACAGTGGTGCACTCATAGCTCAAGAGGAATCTTGAACTCCTCGTTTCAAGTGAGCCTCCTGTCTCAGTCTCCCTCTTCACTAGAACCACCAGTGCGCACCATCACGTCTGGCTAATTTTCTTTTCGTTTAATTTTTTGTAGAGATAGCGTCTTGCTATGCTACCAGGCTGGTCTCATATCCCTGGGCTCAAGCAATCCTCCTGCCTTAGCCTCCCAAAGTGTTGGGATTACATGCATGGGCCTCGCAGATTGTCTTTTAAAATAAGAGTGTATTCAGGGATTACTTGTGCAATTAAAAAAAAGAAGCAATAAAGATGTGTTTAAATGGTCCAAGGTTAGAGGTTGTGGTTTTGTTGCTGTTGGGGCCCTGGAGGTTCCCCATACCCTGCAGGGTCACCCCACTGAGGCACTCCACACCTACCTCTTCCAAAGCACAGCAGGTACCCTCTGCCACTCTGTCATTTATTCCAAGTCTTTCTTTCTTGTCTATTCTCAAGGGACTGTGTCACTCAAGCCTCTGACCTTCTACCCACTGACAGTAAGGGTTTGGGCATTTTATAATCCTTTAAAGTGTTTTTTAAAAGTGAGAGAGGAAGAGAAAAATTGTCTCCAGATTGTTTGTAAGAAAATTCAGATTTACAAATAGGTAAAGTGGAAAGTGACTATTATCTTTATATGAACGTTTGAGAATTCATCCAAGCAGTTCTTTAACTATTTGACTCCCTTATGCATGTAGAAGAGCTTGCTTACTGCTCATTAGCCATGGCAAGAAGTCAGGGAGGCAGTCAGTTCCCACAATTAAAGATCAATACCCAGTGCAGATCAACATTCTCCAGTGCCAAGCCAAGTCATGAGAACTAGAAATGGGTCTGGAGAAATCTGATGGAGCCCCTTTTGCATAGTGCTTTTTGCAGTTTGCAATGATACATTCGAAATTACTCAAGAAATCAGCAGCATCTTTCATAAGAAGTTTGCATCCTGTCTGGTCTTCTAAGTATGTGAAAAAGACCACAAGCCCCTTTAGGTGCTTGTTGTCTGGAGGAGAGGGAAGACTAGATGCACAGAGCCATGGTGCCTGACCTAGGTCTATGCCCAGGGTGCAAAGCTAAACTCAGAAAGAGGAAGAAATTAGAAAAGTGGAGAGATGGCTGGGCTGTCTCTGAGCCTGCTGAGGGTAAATCGAGGCTTGCTTCCCTTCCTCCATTGTCTGACTCTTTCCTTCCCACTCTCCAGTCTCTTCGTCTCCACCTTCCTGACCCAGAAGCTTTGCACAGGCTGTTCCCTATGCCTTAAATGCTGTTCCCTATGCCTTAAACACTCTTCTCCAGTTGATTGCCTCGCTGACTCCAGCTCACCATCTGGGTTTCAGTGCCCTGTTCAGGGATGCCATCCTTGACCTACCGAAGTGCCCTCCCATTATAAGTTGCTCCTTTGTTATTTTTTCTCATAAACCTGTTGTTTTTCCTCATAGCACATAGCAATCACATTTATAATCACATATTACTTTGTCCATTGAATTTATTTAATCCCTGTTTTTCATGAGATTGTAAGCTCTTTGAAGGTAGGACTGTCATGTAAATTCCCTGTTCGGTGCTTGGCACAGAGTTGAGTATAGTAGACGCCCAATAAATATTTGTTGAATGAAAGGATAAATTAATTAAATTAGTGAATTAATCAATGACTCTAGCTATTCCACAACAAATACTTATAAATCCTCATTTACTTTGCTCCTTTTCTCTGAAAGCTCTTCTTCCTTTTCTTTATTTATCTAAATCCTCATCAGCCTCAAAACCCAATAACAAAGATGGTGATAGCGTTGATGATATTAACCTCCTCTGGACCACATACTGAGAATTCCATATAAATGGAATTTTATTCGATCTTCATTACTCTATTGTTATTACCAAATATCATATGGCAGCCACTCCAAGACCCTGCAGCGATGCAAGGATTCTGCAGCCTGCATCTTGGAGCCCAGGGGTGCTGGGGAATTGAAAGGTGAGGACAACGCCCCAGCTCTTTGTGATTTGCACTTGGCATCTCTCTAGGGTGTCTGTGTTTTAAGCTGAAGGGCTGTGGCTGCTGCTGCGGCTTCCTTGCTTTTGTAATTCTCTCCAGCACTCTGGGACTGCTGGATTCTGCTGAGGCGGGAAGAGCAGAGAGAGATTTGTTATTGCTTTTCTGATGCTTTCAGTTACCTGGTCCTTGGGGGGTTGTAGGTAAAGAACAAGAAGCCAGAGATATGCAGTAGACCTAGACTGTTAAAATATAAGGTGGCTGATGAAGACAGTGGTATGATTTGCGAAGCAATAAAAATTGTTATTTCCACTCTCACTCATGCACTCCATCCCCATCTTCTCCAAAAGCTCCCAAAGTACAGAGGTGAAAGGCAACAGTGTTCTCAGAGGCCAGGCTGCTGTGTTCAAGCAAGCTAGCCGGTGGAGCTCAGCATTTACACTGAGAGCCTCAGTTTCCTCATCTCTAAAATGGACATAAGAATGGTTCATACCCAATAGAGTTTCATGAGGAGTCAATGAGAAAACGTGTGTGAAACCTTCACGTACTGCCTAGTACCACATCACATTTTTAGCAAGTACTAGTTACTATTTTTATTATTTATTCACTAAATGTCTAAAGTTAAGCACCAGTCTGAATCCAAGCCCAAATGTTTCTGATTCCTAACTGTGTTCTTCTAGAATCACCCCTGATCCATTACGTGACTGTTTGCCTGCACCGTGAGCAGAGAGGGGGAAGAGGAAAGATTAATTAAGAAAGAGTCATAAAAAAAATTCACTGAATATCGAATGGATGTAATATTAACATACGTAATTACTTCTCAACTTCAGGAGCTATAATATCAAAGATAAAAATCATGTCAGCTTCAATCTTTTTCTCATTGTAGATTCAGACCATTACATTAATGACTAACTTTCTGAGCTGTGTAATTTTCTCTTGGAAAGATACCTTTTTTTTGAGCTTAAGCACAGAAGCCCTTTCCCAGGCACACGCCGGACTTGAGGGTGGCAGAGAAACCTCCCTGTGGAGGCCGCTCCCCTCCCCTCCTACTGCTGCCGTTGTCAGTGGGTCGTCTCCCACTGGGAGGAAACAAAAGGCAATTAATCACACAGGCAGCCAAGCCTTGCCTTTGGCCTGGCTGTGGAGTTGGCTCCCGGGACTTCAGCAGGAGGTGGGAGCTATATGTGAGCAAGCTACTCAGTGCCCCTTATTCAGAGACTGTTCCAGTAGGCACCAGAAACCACAAGCCTTCTGGGCTGGGCTTGTTCCTAGAGAAGAGGTCCCCGTGTCACTTGAAACTAGGCTCTTGTTCATTTTAAACAAGGGCTGTCACTCCCACCTCTTGTCTTGGATCTCCAACTATATGCAACAGTTGGCCTGGACCCTCTGTCCAGGACCTGGACCCTCCAACTATATGCGACAGGACAGAGTCTGTCTGTGGGAATTACAGTGTAGAATCCTCTCCCTGGAACTAAGTCACTGCCTCTTCCTCAGAAGTAAGAAATGAAAAGCATCCTAAGGGTTTTTGCCATATAGGGTGGAAGCATGGAAGGATGTTTCCTTTTCAGTTCTTCTCTTTTTACAGCACCTCAGGATAGAACTGGGGCAAGGAGGAAGACCCCATTCTTCAGATAAAGAAATCATCCAATGTCAACATTGTTCCTAAATAGAACAAGAAGTTCAGTGGTCTAACTCCTTTTGTAGCCCCCTGAAACAGTGAGTCAAAGGGGAGGGAAAAAAGATTTTTTTAAATTTATATTTTAGTTTATTTTGGTGCCCATCTCTACTCAAGGCTGTCCCTCTAGTTCCTCCTCCTTTCATTAGGTGGCCAGTTCTGCCCCTGGCTGCTCAGAGCACCTCCTCCCCAAAGAAGCATCTTTCTTTCTTCTAGGCTTCTCTCCTCTTGCTATTCCTGTGTCAGGTACAAACTTTTTTCCTGGCCTCTTTGGTTCTTTTAGCTCTGACTCAGGAAACTAACTGTAGAAATATAATTTTCCATTGGTTCACCTATTGCCCCATCACATAGAAATGCCAAAGAGTTTAAGACGGGCTAGCTGGGCGCGGTGGCTCACGCCTGTAATACCAGCACTTTGGGAGGCTGAGGCGGGCAGATCAAGAGGTCAGGAGTTCAAGATCAGCTTGACCAACATGGTGAAACCCCGTCTCTACTAAACATACAAAAATTAGCTGGGTGTGATGGCACATGCCTGTAATCCCAGCTACTCGGGAGGCTGAGGCAGGAAAATCGCCTGAACCCAGGAGGCAGAGGTTGAAGTGAGCCAAGGTCGCACCACTGCACTCCAGCTTGGGCAAGATGGGCTGACTTATAATTGGGGGGCTACATAAAACACAGTCCTCCTCAAAATTAGAAATGTTAATGGAAAGCAGCTGAAACTGAATTTTCCAGAGCAGTTTGTGTGATTTTACCTGGGATGGTGTACCCTGAATCCTGAGGTATTCTGCACAGAGAAAAGAAACAGTGCTTCCCCCACTCCTTCAAATCAAGTCTATCCCCAACTTGGAGCAAGTGTAAAAATGGAGACTCGTGTGCTGTATGTCCAAATATTTAATAACTCCAGCTAGCTACTAAATAAAATTATCCTGTTATTACCTTCATAACATCCTATAAGGCTACATTCTAAGGTAGAATCCTTGGACCCCCTGGAATTTGCATCAGGTAATGAAAAAGCAAAGAAAGTTGACTCATGGCCCCTGTTCCCCAGCCCCCATTACCATCTCTTCACTCACCCAGTTTGTTCCGCATTGTGAGAGTCTTCATGTACACCACATATAACCTAGTTTAAGTCCATTGCCCCAACACCTGCCCTGGCTCAGGCCTTGTGATGCAGATGCTTGTGCATATGTTCCGCTCAAGAGAACAGACTAAGGAAACAGGCCTATTCAGGCTCTGAAGGTGGGCTCAGTCATTTGGGCAGAAAATTCTAGTGTCCCTGGTATCCACAGTGTGGCCCGGATGGTAACGTGGCATAGGCTGCAGATGGGTACACTTTCATGGCTCTGTGGACAAGGTCCAGGAAGGCACCCTCTACAGCTCAGGGCCCAGAGCAGGGTTTTTCTTGCCTAGGTCTAATGACAGTATGAACTTAAAGGGTAGATATGCCATGTTATATGCATGCATTTGCAATCCAGCTGCATCTCATGTGTGCAACTCTACATAGGATAGTCTAAGTTGTTTAAATGCAGAGACTTTTTGATTTGACAATGATAAATGAGTATACTGGGCAAACAAGAGGTGGATAGGCCAATGAGCTCACACTAAGATAGGTTGTAACACTCCCAGATAGCACTGACCAACACATAGTTGGCACTTAATAAATGCATTATGTGTAAATAAATGAATGACCAATAGGAATTTTATAAAGGGTTTCATATATGAACTGAGAGATCTCTGATGGATATTTCAGGCACTAATAGCAGACAAAAGAAATGTTGATTGATTTTCAAACTTCAAGAAGCACCTCCTTATTAGAGGAGATTCCTCTATATTACCAATAACACAAGCTTTTTCAGCTAGTAAAGCATTTACAACTGCACTGAGGGCCCAGAGAATATATGCATGATGCTACCAAATAAGATATATATATATATATTTGTTTGTTTGTTTGTTCGTTTGTTTTTCATGTTTTTTTGTTTTATTTTGTTTTTTTGTTTTGTTTTTGAGACGGAGTCTCACTCTGTTGCCCAGGCTGGAGAGCAGTGGCATGATCTCGGCTCACTGCAAGCTGCGCCTTCCGGGTTCACGCCTTTCTCCTGTCTCAGCCACCCGAGTAGCTGGGACTACAGGCGTCTGCCACCACGCCTGGCTAATTTTTTTGTATTTTTAGTAGAGACGGGGTTTCATGGTGTTAGCCAGAATGGTCTGTATCTCCTGACCTCGTGATCCGCCCACCTTGGCCTCCCAAAGTGCTGGGATTACAAGTGTGAGCCACCGCACCCAGCCCCAAATAAGATACTTCTAAAGCAGGGTTTCTTGACCTATGGTCACCATTGACACTTTGTTATGGGAGACTGTCCTTCATGTTGTGAGATGTTTCGCAGCATCTTTGGCTCCCACTCACTGGATGCCAGTAACATTGCCCTCCTATTGTAACAACTAAAAATGGTCCCGGGTATTGCCAAATGTTCTCGGGGGGGCACAATCACCACTGCTCTTAACTGATTCTAGATAGCTTGGCATCATCACCCAGCCAGAGTAAATACCAAGCTGGAATCACAGCAGGCTTCGGTTGCATCCAGGTTTATTGTCAATGGAAAATGAGAGTCGGGGGAAGTCAAACTAATGTTGTGGTTTTCTTTGTTTCATCAGTCTCCTAGATAGTATCACAAATGGTTATTTTAAGTTAAAAAAATTAAAATGAAGAGTAATGATGTTTAAATCTCTTACAACCATAGCGCTACTAATTTCTGGTTTTTGGTTTTTTAGTGCTAGGGAATGAGCCAGCACTCATTGAATGTGCTAAAAGTTCAAATGTAGAATGAGATAAACAGAATGAGAAAGCATCTGCCAAAAGCATCTCTATTCGAGTCTCAATTCTCAATGATGCAAGCTTTTTTGGCAGATTCAGGAAGGGTTATGTGGTGCAGAGGCAGCCCCCCATTTCCATGGACATTCGCTAGGTCTTTTTCTTCTGCTGGCCCTTCATTTCTGCTTCTTCCTATATCAAAACAGGAAGTTGTGACTTAGTGACTTCTTATATGCACATGTGTGCCTGTCATGACATGCTGGAACTTCATGAAGCTGTAGATGTTGTTTTGGGTTCTAGAAATCCCCAGGATGTAATTAGCCATATTTACTTGTATCCCAAGAACAAAATTATTTATGCATGAGAACACACCATTTTACCTCTTCCCCACTTTTTCTGAGCAGGAAAAAAACATTTCTTGCTAAGTTAGCTTCCAGAATCTTTTTGTGGTTGAGAATCTAGTTAGTAAAATTAAAGGAGGAGTTAATTTGAACTATATAATAGAAAGCCAGAGTGGGTAGGAGATAGAAAAGCTATATTGACTGCGTATCGATGAAAATGCTTAGAAAAAGAAGAGAAGGGAGAGATATCTGGAGGAATTGCTGCCATACACATGGAACATACTACTGATGGTCAGAAATATTTTTAATTCTTTAAAAATATTTTTAATTTTTAAAATTTAAAAATATTCTTAGGTATTTTGCCACACATTAAGACCACTCTGATTAAATAATAGAAGTGCTTAAAATTATAATTTAAGGCCAGACGCAGTGGCTCATGCCTGTAATCTTAGAACTTTGGGAGGCCGAGGCAGGAGGATCACTTGAGATCAGGAGTTTGAGACCAGCCTGGTCAACATGGTGAAATCCCATCTCTATTAAAAATATAAAAATTAGTCAGGCTTGGCGGCAGGTGCCCATAATCCCAGCTACTCAGGAGGCTGAGGCATGAGAATCGCTTGAACCAGGGAGGTAGAGGTTGCAGTGAACTCAGATCATGTCACTGCACTCCAGCCTGGGTGACAGAGTGAGACTCGGTCTCAAAACAAACAAAAGCATGAATAAATAAATAAATTAAATTACAGTTTAACTGCAGAATATAAGGTTTTTTCTTTTATTATACTTTATGTTCTAGGGTACATGTGCACAACATGCAGGTTTGTTACATATGTATACATGTGCCATGTTGTTGTGCTGCACCCATTGACTCGTCATTTACATTAGGTATATCTCCTAATGCTGTCCCTCCCCTCTCCCCTTACCCCACAACAGGCCCTGGTGTGTGTTGTTCGCCTTCCTGTGTCCAAGTATTCACATTGTTCAATTCCCACCCATGAGTGAGAACATGCAGTGTTTGGTTTTCTGTTCTTGGGATAGTCTGCTGAGAATGATGGTTTCCACCTGCATCCATATCCCTACAAAGGACATGAACTCATCCTTTTTTATGGCTGCATAGTATTCCATAGTGTACATGTGCCACATTTTCTTAATCCAATCTATCATTGATGGACATTTGGGTTGGTTCCAAGTCTTTGCTATTGTGAATAGTGCCGCAATAAATATACATGTGCATGTGTCTTTATAGCAGCATGATTTATAATCCTTTGGGTATATACCCAGTAACGGGATGGCTGGGTCAAATGGTATTTCTAGTTCTAGATCCTTGAGGAATCGCCACACTGTCTTCCACAATGCTTGAACTAGTTTACAGTCCCACCAACAGTGTAAAAGTGTTTCTATTTCTCCACATCCTCTCCAGCACCTGTTGTTTCCTGACTTTTTAATGATCGCCATTCTAACTGGTATGAGATGGTATCTCATTGTGGTTTTGATTTGCATTTCTCTGATGGCCAGTGATGATGAGCATTTTTTCATGTGTCTGTTGGCTGCATAAATGTCTTCTTTTAAGAAGTGTCTGTTCATATCCTTTGCCCACTTTTGGATGGTGTTGTTTGTTTTTTTCTTGTAAATTTGTTTGAGTTCTTTGTAGGCTCTGGATATTAGGCCTTTGTCAGATGAGTAGATTGCAAAAATTTTCTACCATTCTGTAGGTTGCCTATGTATATATGGTTTTTTTAAAAAAAATTAAATAATGCAATGCAGAGACTGAGTCCTGCGGTCCTGGGCTAATGAATGGACATCATTTGGAAGTGACTGTACTAACTTCCCTGTCAGGTGAACCTTCACAGCTACTGTGAGTCCAGTATTTTACATGTAGTCTCTCTCTCTCTTAATTTGGTGCTTTGGACAAGAGGGCTGGGAAAAGATTTCTCAATCAATATGATATCTACCACATTATTCATCAATTACAAATTCATTAAATAACTACCATGTAACAGTACTGTGTGAGATCCTGGTGACACAAAGAAGAGGGAGACAGAGCCCCTCTCTTCAAAGAGCTTTCAGTCTTATCTGTAATTTATTTAAAATATGTATGCTAACATACATACAAGCTAAATGTGTGTTGCCAAATGAATCTGGTATTTTAATAGTATTAAAACCTATTCCAAAAGTAGAATTTTCCAACCAAATTAGATGAATGTATACAATGTGAATAACTTCATTAGGAACTATTTCAAACCTCACAATTTCTGGATATATCTGGAATAACAGGATTCAGAAAGATGTTTATTACGTATTTATTACACTCTGTACTTTCCTTGCTGAATCTGATACCACTCCAGAAATGAACAACAGACCTTTCTAACATGGTGACTCAGAGTCAGAATCCACACAATTTCAGGAGCAGAGCAGGCAGATGAGAAAGCGCCTCACTCTGAAGCAATGCCTTCCATTGTTTTTCAGGCAGATGCCACATCAAACTCAAACTCTTCAACTGATCCCTAAATTAACTGTGCGAAGGAACTTTCTGTCTTTTTCTCTCTGGATCTGGGGACATGTTATATTCTATTAGCAGCCTCTCTGATTTTTCATCTAAAGCCCTTCCCTTGCCTTGGATATTGGCTAACATTTTCCACTGGTCAGAAACTTTGTTTATACAGCTGATCAAGTTAATGGTTCATCTCCTCTGCTCCGTAGGCACTCCAATTCTACCGTCATCATAACTAGGACTGGTTATTTTGTTCGGCAGAATTATTTCAGTAATATAAGATAACCAAATTAGATTGGTGATCGATTAGTTTGTTCAGTACTCATCCCAGTAAATAAAACCAAACAGGCTCCAAATGGCTGAAATGCTATTGCAGCAGAGATGCAGTGTGAATCAAAGCTTAGAGACCTCAGGGAATTTCATAAAATCCTACTCTGCAACCAGATGATTGTCCTATAATAAATACTGTCTGCCAAAGACTCACACATTTCCTCCTGTTCTCAGTAGTATGGGTTAGCATTCTATGCTACATAGATTAAAAATACCACCATTTATAAAATTGCTTTTGAAAACCACTAGATTCAAAGAGGAGTTCAAAGGCCTAGACAATGCTGCCTCAAATTGATTAATAGCTGCTCATTTTTCTATTCCCATTTCTTTGTAAATGCTGATATAGGAAAAATTTGGAGAGTCATCACGATCTCTGTATTAATGAATACAGCAGATTGAATATCTGCTGAATCATAAATAACTGAATTTTGTTTTTAAATATCTTCCTCTCATTTGAAGGAAAAAGAATTTCTTAAAAAAGAAAAACATCTAAGATGCAATGGAGAATGTATCAATAAACTTTGAAATGTATTTTCTTTAGTGAAAAAAGAAGTCTAAGTTTCAGAGAGAGCTTTGCCACTGACTTCCTGTGTGTGCTTAAAATATGTAGCTTCACACTGTATGTGGTAGCACTTTGCAAAGTCTAAGAAGACATTATAAAGCATGAGACTGCTAGCGAAGCTTCTTAAATTGTGGGATGCATTGCTGGTGAGATGAGAGACACCTCTCAGTGTCCAGGGGTTTGCTTTTGGAAATGAATATTAAATGGTATTAAACTACATAGTAGGAAAGTTATTCCTTTTTCAAATCTCAATTACTCTTTCTGATTTCTTCAAAGAGCAAGTCTTCCTGTGGTGCCAACATGTCCTCACTACCTAAACACTGGCTAAGCTTCCTTACCGTAAAGAGAGAGCGGACCTCAACCTCAGGCATGGAGCCTTGAATGAGAACATGTATTTAACTAGATTTCAATATCACAGTTTAGTTTTCCTTGCTCATGTTTTCATGGTTTTTGTTTTTAGGTTTTGTTTTTTTGGGGGGGGAGGGGACGGGGTCTCTCTTTTTTGCCAAGGCTGGGGTGCAGTGGCACAATCATGGCTCACGGGAGCCTCGGCCTCCCAGGAGCTCAAGCAATCCTTCCACTTCAGCCCCCTTTGAGTAGCTGGGACTTACAGGCACACACCACCACACTTGACTAATTTCTTAATTTTTGTAGACACAGGATCTTACTATGTTGCCCAGGCTAGTCTTGAACTCCTGCCTCAAGCAATCCTCCCACCTCAGCCTCCCAAAGCTCTGGGTTTACAAGTATCAGCCTCCCAAAACTCTGGGTTTACAGGCATGAACCACCGTGGCCAGCCTGCTCGTATGTTTTTGTGGTAAACTCCTTAATGACCAATGGTAATGCCTTCCCATTAATAGCAGTTATATAAAGTTTCATTTCTATGTAAAATTATCTATGTGAAAAAAGAGTCATTTTAAAGAAAATGTTGAATAAATAATAGTCAAGTGATATGTGAATTTGGCAAAATTTGTGAATGTGATATGAATATGTTTGAAGCTTGGGAGCACATGTGGAACACATAGGCCAGGACTTAATATGTGTTGTTTTGAAGATAGTTAATCCTTTTTTAAATGTTGCTTCGTTTCATCCTTCACCATCCTTAAACAGTTCTTACAAAGAAACATTGGAAATAGAGGAAGGAAATTGGAACTTTCAGCTGCCATTTTAACTTTCACTGATAAACCCACTCACTGGGAGAATTTAGGCACTGGAATCCCACTTAAATCTTCTAAACTTTTCAAACACTAAAAATTGACAGCATTGACTGAGCTAAAGAGATATTCTCCTCCCCAAGAGTCCGGTTTGTGTCATTAACCTTGGAAAGGGACACATACATGCAATATATCAACCTTGGACAGAATGGACTTCAACATGTGGATGAAATTCATTTTGTTCTGTTCTCTAGGGACCACGTGAATTTGTGAATAATTACAATTTTGAAGAAGTTGTGGGTAAGCTAATCCCCTGTGATCACAGCATTTTCTCACCCATGTTTCTTTTCTCCCTCTCTCTCTCTCCTCTTTCTCTCTCTCTCAATGGGGAATGGAGTAGAAAAATATTTTCAAAGAGTTGGGTTGGAACAAGAAGCATGGAAAATTTGTTCGTAGGTTTTTAAAATACTGTTTCTGAAAATTTATGGATGAGCGCAATTTAGAAAAAGTGAGGAAATTACATGATGACATTCAGGCAACTTGTGAGCCTATTTTTTTCCATATAATGTTGTGCTGAATAAAATCACAAAGTAATGATTTCCACTTGTTAATAAATAATTCTTGCTTGAAGTGAGGAAGTCTTTAAGAAGGAGAAGAAATAACCATAATCATAATAAAAGTCAGTAGGATCATCTTCATTCCTTTTAAATATGTTCAACTCCAACCCTGGAAAAGTTAACTAAACCTCATCTCAACATTAAATGCTGCCTCTCCTATGGGTTTTTTTTTTTTTAATTGGTGTATCTTTTTTCCTACAGTCTTCGAGCCTGTGTTTATATAATTATTGTCACAAATGTAGGTATTTGACACTTTAATAACATATTACTGCACTTGAAGGAAAACACGCCCTTCTGCACGATTCTTCTTGCCTGGGTGTAGGGCTCTTCTTTGGAGCAGATGTTCATTGCTGTTACGAAAGGGCTTTAGAATGCTGGATTCAGATGAAGCTGGGAGGCGAGCGCCAATTATGTCATATGGTGTCAGTGCCCAGTTACAACACTCACATAATCATCTTTTTTATATTTTTAATTTTTTAGCCTTAATTATTCCCATGTATACTTCAGGGCTCTCTTTATGGAAAGCTGGGATTTGAGTTGCTATTATGTTTTTCACCTAAACAGGACAAGGAATGTTTTCATGGTCTGATTTTTAAAAGAGTGTTGGGAATGTCTCGCAACAAACAAAAACCCAAACCTGTCCTATAGCCTGGTCACTGAGGGCTGATGCTGTTTTTTATGTCTAGTATGCCTAGGTTTCAAATAAATTTGTGTCAAATTAACTAATCAAATAAATAAACCAACAACATTTTTCTATTTTTTTAGTCAGCTTAATGATACACCTTCCCTATTTCTTCCATTCTTGGAGACTGGAACTATTCATATTCACATGACCTGGAAAAATGAAATATGCCTGGTTCACTCAAAGCAGGGCTATTTAATCTTTAACTCCTAGCCTCATGTTCTTTGCACAGCATCCTTTCTTTCTTTATTTTTATTATACTTTAAGTTCTGGGATAAATGTGCCGAACATGCTGATTTGTTACAGAGGTATACACATGCCATGGTGGTTTGCTGCATCCATCAACCCATCATCTACATTAGGTATTCCTCCTAATGCTATCCCTCCCCTAGCCTCCCACGCCCCAACAGGCTCTGGTGTGTGATGTTCCCCTCCCTGTGTCCATGTGTTATCATTGTTCAACTCCCACTTATAAGTGAGAACATGCAATGTTTGGTTTTCTGTTCCTGTCTTAGTTTGCTGAGAATGATGGTTTCCAACTTGCTCTATGTCTCTGCAAGGACATGAACTCATCTTTTTTATGGCTGCATAGTATTCCATGGTGTATATGTGCCTCATTTTCTTTATCCAGTCTATCACCGATGGGCATTTGGGATGGTTCCAAGTCTTTGCTATTGCGAACAGTACTGCAATAAACATACATGTGCATGTGTCTTTATAGCAGAATGATTTATAATCCTTTGGGTAAATACCCAGTAATGGATTGCCATGTCAAATGGTATTTCTGGTTCTAGATCCTTGGGGCATCACCACACTGTCTTCCACAATGGTTGAACTAATTTACACTCCCACCAACAGTGTAAAAGCGTTCCTGTTTCTCTACATCCTCTCCAGCATCTGTTGTTTGTTGACTTTTTAATGATCACCATTATAACTGGCATGAGATCATAATTCATTGTGGTTTTGATTTGCATTTATCTAATGACCAGTGATGATGAGCTTTTTTTCATATGTTTGTTGGCCACATAAATGTCTTCTTTTATATAACAGAAGTGTCTGTTCATATCCTTTGCCCACTTTTTGATGGAGTTGTTGGTTTATTTCTTGTAAATTTGTTTAAGTTCTTTGTAAATTCTGGATGTTAGCCCTTTGTCAGATGGATAGATTGCAAAAATTTTCTTCCATTCTGTAGGTTGCTTGTTCACTCTGATGATAGTTTCTTTTGCTATTTAGAAGCTCTTTAATTTGATCCCATTTGTCAATTTTGACTTTCATTGTCATTGCTTTTGGTGTTTTAGTCACGAAGTGTTTGACCATGCCTATGTCCTGAATGTTATTGCCTAGGTTTTCTTCTAGGGTTTTTATGGTTTCAGGTCTTACGCTTACTTCTTTAATCCATCTTGAGTTAATTTTTGTATAAGGTGTAAGGAAGGGGTCCAGTTTCAGTTTTCTGCATATGGCTAGCCAGTTTTCCCAACACCATTTATTAAATAGGGAATCCTTTCCCCATTGCTTGTTTTTATCAGTTTTGTCAAAGATCAGATGGTTGTAGATGTGTGTCATTATTTCTGAGGCCTCTGTTCTGTTCCATTGGTCTATGTATCTGTTTTGGTACTACTACCTTACTGTTTTGGGTACTGTAGCCTTATAGCACAGTTTGAAGTCATGTGTCCAGCTTTGTTCTTTTTGCTTAGGATTGTCTTGGCTATATGAACTCTTTTTTTTGTTCCACAATATTGATTCTTCCTATCCATGAGCATGGAATGTTTTTCTATTTGTTTGTGTCCTCTCTTATTTCCTTGAGCAGTGGTTTGTAGTTCCTGAAGAGGTCCTTCATATCCCTTGTAAGCTGTATTCCTAGGTATTTTGTTCTCTTTGTAGCAATTGTGAATGGGAGTTCACTCATGATTTGGCTCTGTGTTTGTCTGTTACTGGTGTATAAGAATGCTTGTGATTTCTGCACATCGATTTTGTATCCTGAGATTTTGCTGAAGTTGCTTATCTGCTTACGGAGATTTGGGGCTGAGATGATGGGGTTTTCTAAATAGACAATCATGTCCTCTGCAAACAGAGACAATTTTACTTCCTCTCTTCCTATTCAAATATCTTTGTTTCTCTTGCCTGATTAACCTGGCCAGAACTTCCAATACTATGTTGAATAGGAGTGGTCAGAGAGGGCATCCTTGTCTTGTGCTGGTTTTCAAAGGGAATGCTTCCAGCTTTTGCTCATTCAGTATAATATTGGCTGTGGGTTTGTCATAAATAGCTCTTAATATTTTGAGATACATTCCATCAATACCTCATTTATTGAGAGTTTTTAGTATGAAGGCATGTTGAATTTTATCAAAGGCCTTTACTGCATCTATTGAGGTAATCATGTGGTTTTTGTCATTGGTACTGTTTATATGATGGATTACATTTATTGATTTGTGTATGTTGAACCAGCCTTGCATCCCAGGGATGAAGCCAACTTGATCGTTGTGGATAAGCTTTTTGATGTGCTGCTGGATTCAGTTTGCCAGTATTTTATTGAGGATTTTCACAATGATGTTCATCAGGGATACTGCCCTGAAATTTTCTTTTTTTGTTGTTGTGTCTCTGCCAGGTTTTGGTATCAGGATGATGTTGACCTCATAAAATGAGTTAGGGAGGAGTCCCTCTTTTTCTATTGTTTGGAAGAGTTTCAGAAGGAATGGTGCCAGCTCCTCTTTGTACCTCTGGTAGAATTCGGCTGTGAATCCGTCTGGTCTTGGGCTTTTTTTGATTGGTAGGCTATTAATTACTTCCTCAATTTCAGAACTTGTTATTGGTCTATTCAGGGATTCGACTTCTTTCTGGTTTAGTCTTGGGAGGGTGTATGTGTCCAGGAATTTGTCCATTTCTTCTAGATTTTCTAGTGTATTTGCATAGAGGTGATGGTAGTTTGTATTTCTGTGGGATCAGTGGTGATATCCTTTTATCATTTTTATTGTGTCTATTTGATTCTTCTTTCTTTTCTTCTTTAGTAGTCTGGATAGTGGTCTACCTATTTTGTTAATCTTTTCAGAAAACCAGCTTCTGGATTCACTGATTTTTTTGAAGGAGTTTTCGTGTCTCTATTTCCTTCAGTACTGCTCTGATCTTATTTCTTGTTTTCTGCTAGCTTTTGAATTTGTTTGCTCTTGCTTCTCTAGTTCTCTTAATTGTGATATTAGGGTGTTGATTTTAGATCGATTCTGCTTTCTGTAGGCATTTAGTGCTATAAATTTCCCTCTAAATACTGCTTTAGCTTGTCCCAGAGATTCTGATATGTTGTGTCTTTGTTCTCATTGGTTTCAAAGAACTTATTTATTTCTGCCTTAATTTCATTATTTACCCAGCAGTCATTCAGGAGCAGGTTGTTCAGTTTCCATGAAGTTGTGTGGTTTTGAGGGAGTTTCTTAATCCTGAGTTCTAATTTGATTGCACTGTGGTCTGAGAGACTGTTTGTTATGTTTTCCATTCTTTTGCATTTGCTGAGGAGTGTTTTACTTCCAAGTATGTGGTCAATTTTAGAATAAGTGCGATGAGTGCTGAGAAAAATGTGTATTCTGTTGATTTGTGGTGGAGAGTTCTCTAGACGCCTATTAGGTCTGAACAAGCATTTATTTTTAAGGGACAGGGTTTCAGTCTGTTTCCCAGGCTGAGTACAGTGGCAAGATCATAACTCACTGCAGCCTTGACCTCCTAGGCTCAAGCAATCTTCCTGTTTCAGACTTCCAAGTAGATAGAACTAGAGGCATCCACCACCACACCATTCTACTTTTTATCTTTTAATTTTTTGTACAGATGGGGTCTTACTGTGTTGCCCAGGCTGGTATCAAATTTCAGGGCTCAAGCAGTCCTCCCACACTGGCCTCCAAAAGTACTGGAATTTTAGGCAGAAGCTACAGTGCCCAACCCGCATTAATATATTTACTTTCTATTCAATTTAGTGAACACTTTCTATAGGCTGCCTAATATTTAATTTTCATTCATATAAATCCTCACAACTTTACTGGAACATCCTAGAGGGCAGACACAAGATCATATACTTTTGATGACTTCATGAAATGCATCAATACTCAAGTGAAAGCATTTTACACATGCTTTTACTTTCCTATCAGAAACAGTTAAAACAAAGCTTTAAAAAAATAAACTAGGTATTGATGGAACATATCTCAAAATAATAGGAACTATTTATGACAAGCCCACAGCCAATAGCATACTGAATGGGCAAAAGCTGGGAGCATTCCCTTTGAAAACCAGCACAAGGCAAGGATACCCTCTCTCACCACTCCTATCCAACACAGCATTGGATGTTCTGGCCAGAAAAATCAGGCAAGAGAAAGAAATAAAGGGTATTCACACCCCTTGTAAGTTGTATTCCTAGATATTTTACTCTCTTTGTAGCAATTGTGAATGGGAGTGCACTCATGATTTGGCTCTCTTTGTCTATTATTGGTGTATAGAAGTACTTGTGATTTTTGCACATTGATTGTGTATCCTGAGTGAATTAAATCTTTCCCATAATTAATAGCACTAATTGAGTCTTACCCACAATCCAAGAGTATATGGCTATCCCCATTTAAAGATGAGGAAACTGAGGCTCAGAGCAGTTAAGTAGTCCAGGGTCACACAGTTGATAAGTTGCAAAGCAAGGATTTAGCTCCAAAGACTTTGTTCTATAAAATGCTGGATAAGGGACTTGTTGCGGAGGAATGGGTTTCATGAGTCAGTGATGTCATTCGACCCCTGACCTAGAGTTGTTCAATATGAAAACCAACACTTTGAGGGAGTTGTACTAGAAAACCTCATCCGGAAAGAATTTTTGCTCATTTCAGTCTAGGTACATTCTCCCAGTCCATCTGATTTGGCTTTCCGCAGAAACCTGGGCAACTGTTTGGTATATAACAATTGGTACTTTTCCAACAAGAGTCAACCCTACATCCTAACAGGATGGGCACAACTGGACTGCCCTGCTTTTGACAATACAAAAGATTGGGTCAGATGAGGCTGGCCAGCAAAACCCAGCTTTTCAGGGGACTGGGAGGCAAGGCAACCCCAAGTCTCTGGCTCAAATGGGAGACTTCCTAAGCTTCTCAAAAGGCCTCTCCTTGAAAACCTATGCATCTACTCCTCCTAAAAAGCTGCAGGGAATGCTGGCAGGGCATCTAAATAGGGAAATGGAATCCAAGGATCAAAGGAGAAATGGCACAGGGTAGAAGGGAAATGCACACACACAGAGACACACACATTCGACAAAGTAAGGAATCTCTCCTGGAACACTGGCCTAGGAATGAAGCAGTCAAAAAAGAGGAGGCAGTGCTGACCCTCATAGTGTCCCAAAGGGGCTGTAGGCTGTGGATGATTCCTTAATTCCATGTTAAATTGTCAGGCTGCTCACCTGTATCCTGGGTCTTAGAAAAAACTGTGATTTCTGAGGAGCAACCAGAATCTTCTTGGGCCCCTGAGAAAAATGATAAAGGAAGCTGTGGGGTCTTGGAAAAGGCCTCTAATCACCAGGACTGAGATTTTTTCTTTTTCTTCCAGAAGAGAGAAGGAGACACTGACTGTTTCTCCCAAATAATCATTACCATCATTATAATTCACACTGAGCCTTCTTAGCACTGATCAGCTGATTAGCTAGCATTAACAGATCATTCTGTGCCAGGTAGTGTGCTCAGCACCTTCCAAACATCAAATCCCAAAGACTCTAAAATGTAAGTTCTAAGGTTATGTTAATTTTGCAAAGAATTTTTGAAGTCTAGGGCTGCCTGTCCCACACAGTAGCCCCCAGCCACATGTGGCTTTGAGCTCCTGACATGTGCTGTGTGTGTTAATACAAACAGGTGTTCAAAGACTTAGTACAAAAAGGAAAAAAAATGCAAAATAATTTATTAGCAAATTTTAATGATTACTTATTCAAATGATTTTTAAATACGTCAGATTAAACAAATCTATTAAAATTCATTTTATCTTTTTTATGTTTTTGTTTTACTTTGTCTAATGAGGCTACCAGACCATTTTAAATTACATATGTGCCTCAGTGTGTGGCTTATACTTTATTTCTGTTCAATAGAGTGGCAGTCTAGAACAGAGGTCAGCAAACTACAACCCTCAGGCCAAATGCAGCCCACAGCCTGGCTTTGTACAGCTTATAAGCTAATACATGACAGAATTATTTTTACATTTTTAAAGGGTTATAAATTTCTTTTAGTGTGAGAGAGACTGTATGTGGCTTGCAAAACCCAAAATATTTGCCATCAGTCCTTTACAGGACTGACCCTGGTCCAGATGATTCAGTGGCAGAGCAGGCGTCAGACCCAGGACCACCAACCCCAAAGTCTGTGCTTTTTTCACTATGAACATCAGCTGTCATACTGGGTGCTGGACATGGCATGGAACCTTTATATACATTGTCTCATTTAATCCAGAGATTAAATAATGTTAATCATTAACATTTATTAATAACACTAATATGATACTACATGAGATTAATGATGTTATTATGTCCAATTTAAAGATAAGCAAGCTGAACATTGTAGAGATTTACTAATTTTTCTTAAGTCACATAGCCAGTAAATGATAGGACTGGGATTTGAATCCACTTCTTCCTGAAAGCTACAACTGCAGGCCCTTGATACCTCCTGCTTCTGAATCCCTACTATGTTGAGGCAGGGCCAGCCTCTTCATTGATGAGCACTGACTTATCTACTCTTGAGTCTTTATCTGAGGTGTTGTGATCTTTCCAGGTATAATCCAATCCGGGAATCTGAAAACTATTGCCTACAGGCCAAATTTGCCCCCACAGACCTAATTTGCTCAGTTGGGGCAAAACGCTGGCCTCAGTATGGCTTGAGAAAGAACTTGGCAAGCAATTGTACGTGAAACAAAAGTGGTAGTTCCAGGATATTTTGGGTAGACTCATGGCAAAAACTGTTCCGTAAGGTGGCCACGTGCCATTTCCAAATGATATAATAATAGCTCTCATCACCGAACACAACCCTGTTGTTTTGTTACGTATTGTCTAGGGGTGCTTTTGTGTTACAACGGCAGAGTTGACTAATTGCAACAGAGACCGTGAATCCCACACAGCCAAAAATATTTACTATCTGAGCCTTTACAGAGAAAGTTTGCTGACTTCTAATCTACTTTGTTCAGGACAGGGATCACGTTGACCCCTTCTGTACGAGCAGTGCCCACTACAGTGTGGAGTTAGTGAGGGCCCAATAAGCATGGAGTGGTTGGGTGAGTGGTTGACCAGTGGGTTGGAGAGGAGAATCAGGAGGTCTCATGGCCTCTCTTCCTTGTACAGAGGTACCTTAGAACACATGCAGCACACACACCTCAGATGCTGCCATCTCTGTAAGAGATGTTGGGATTCTCCCTGATTCTTTCCCACTTCCCTCCTCAATAGTTACTTGACCAGGAACACGTGGATTACATTTCACTTAAAAACACACAGGGAATTTCAAATTAGCGGGAAACATGTCTGGCAAAAACTAAAATACTTTGCAAACCATCTGGGATGTTCTCTTGTTAGTACTGGAGCCGAGTGCCACTGTCCTCCATGGAGAAATGATTTTTTACAAAATCCACATTAGTTCCAGGACAAAAGGACTCTGCACATTTAAGCAAGACCAACGGGAGTGAATAATGTTGGCTTCACTATGTCTTGAGAACGGAATTGGCAAGCAATTGTATGTAAAACAAAGGTGGGAGTTCAAGGATATTTTGGAGAGACTCACAGCAAGAACTATTGCATAAGGCAGCCATGTACCATTTCCAAATTATATAATAGTTACCATTACTGAGTATTTCCTATGTTCTAGGCACAAGCACCTTACACCTTTACCACAAGTAATCCTCCCAACAACCACATGAAATAGGTCCTATTATTGTCCACATTCCAATTAAAGGAAACTAACAATTAGCTTAAATAATTTTCCCCCAGGCCACACAGCTGCTAAGTGGTAAAGGCAGGGCTCAAACCCAGATCTAGGACTAGCTAACTCTGGGCTCTGTGCCTCCTACCATTATTCCACACTGGACTCCCCATAAGTTTCCTCATGGCATTAATTATGTTTCCCATACCCTTTGAGTACAGCAGTGCTGGGCATATGGTAAGCATGCAATAATTACTTATTTTCTCATTCATGTATTCAAAAATGTGTATCAAAACCTACTATATGCTAGGCACCATGATAGGTCATCGGGACTCAATGGTAATGTAAGACAGATGGACTTAAATTAAATTTATTAATTTTTTAAAAGGCATCCTGGGATTTTGTATCGGCTATCTCTGTATGTAGAAGATGTTAGACTCTGTATCTAGAAGATGTCAGACTTCCCTTTGCTTATCCATTCTTTCTTGTTTGGAGGAAGACTTATTTTTCTGCCTCATATCTCTGTCCTTCTTGCCCCACTGCTTTCCCCCCTTCTCCAAAAATCCCAGCTCCAAAAACATTCTACACATTGTGAAAAAGATTTCTCAAACCACAAGGGTGATGTAACTTTAGGCCTGTGTTTTCTCTCTCACATACACAAAATATTGGATCTGAGTGAGATTTAAAAAAATTGGTTTTTAAATGTGATGAAAAGAGTGTCCTTTTCACCAGAACAAAACAACCCTTAATGCTGAAGCCTCCTTCCTTATATGGTTGGCTTCCAAAAATGAAGAAATCTGTGCATTGGGCCACAGGCTCCAGACAAAGTCTGAGGACAAGGAAAACCTGTGGACTGAAAAGATCGTCGATGTTTAGAATGAACTGGAGGCTCCCTTCAGGCTTCGGAGACCGTGGTTAAAGACACAGCCTATATTTCGATGGGCAGCAGCCCAGCAAGGCTCCTTTGTAATCCAGCTGATACGACAGGGTTTTTGCCATGGGAAGTGTTTGCATTTGAGCGTTTCTCAGCTAGTCACTAGGCATCAATTACTTAGGAGTCAGATCTTGGCCAGAGGCCCCCGTTCCACAAAGTATGTCATTCTGTGTTCACAGAAATGGAGTTTACAGTCCTGCCACTAAATTAAAACTGGTGCTTCCAAATTAAAAGCAGACAGGACAGATGTGCAGGGAAGAAACGGAGACTCACATCTTTTGTGAATCAGCTAATCCTTGTGCCAGAACTTGAAATCAGCTTTTCCTGTAGAGGCCTTGACTACACCACACCTATGTAAGCTGCATTAAATGAGGTGGAATTAACATTTTACCAGATATTTCCTCCGCTCTGCCATCTGGACAAGGATAAAGAGCTCAGTGAAGCCCAGAATCCCAAAAACTGTGCAACATGAGAACATGGGGCCAGCACCTGAGGGTGGCCACATCCAGCCTGTCCCCTCATTGAGCAATATGAAGCCATGTAGGACACCAGAGGGTGGACGAAAAGCACGTGAACCAAGTATGCTGCTCCTAAGGATGAGGGTTCAAGCACAATCTCTAAACTCCAGTGTCTGCACTCCTCAAGGGAAAATGATTTAAAAAAAAAATACGATTTTCACTATTCTGCCTGCCTCGTTAATCACCTCATGATACAAATATTAGCTTTATTTTATAGGGCATTTATGATATTAAATTTGAAAACCTCAAATATGATCAGGCAACTTCATGCTTAAAAGCCTTCAGTGGCTTCCCATCGCCCTCACGATTAAGAGCAGCATCCTTTATTGGGTTACTAAGACTTGCAGGGTCTGGTTTCCACCTCATCTAACACTACTTCTCTCCTCTACTCTGTGCTGCAGACACATTGACTTTCTTTCCATTTCTCCTGCACACCATATTCTCTTCCACTTCAAGTTGTTCCTTCTGCTGCAAAGCTTTTCCAGTCACCCTCTTTTATAATCTCATTATTAAGAAAAAATTTACATACACACAATTCACCCACTTAAAGTGGACTATTCAGTGGTTTCAAGCATATTCACAGAGTGGTGCAAGCATCATTACATCTATTTCAAAACGTTTTTATCACCCTTAAAAGAAACCCCTTTACCTATAAGCTTTCACTTTCCATTTTCCCTCAACCCTAGGAAATCCTTAATCTACTTTCCATCTCTCTTCTGTCTCCTGTTGCAGACATTCAAACAAATGGGATTATCCAACATGTCGTATTTTGTGTAGGACTTCTTTTACTTATCATAATGTTTTCAAGGTTCATCCATGTTGTACCGTGGATCAGTGTTTTGTTCTTAGTCATCAAGTAATATCCTATTGTATGGATATACCACATTTAGTTGATCCATTCACAGGTTGATGGACGTTTGAGTTACTTTCACTTTTTGACTATTATGAACAATGCCGCTATGGGCATTCATGTACAAAGTTTTGTGTGGACGTATGTGTTCATTTATCTTGGGTTTATACCCATGGATAGAACTGCTAGGTGATAAGGAAACTATGTTTAACATGATGAGGCAACCACCATAATTTTAACTAATGTTAACTACCACTCATCCTTTGAGTTTCAACTGAAATGTAACTTCCTCACAAATGCATCCCTGTCCCTTCCACTTCCTCCTAAGGTCCGCTGTTAAATGTCTCTCATAACATACTGTAACTTTTCCTTCATTGTCTTAGCCTAGTTGGTTGTTATGTATTTAGGTACATAATGATTTTATATATGTCTGCCTCTCCTCTTAGACTATAAGTTAGATGGCCCTTTAGCTCATGGCTATATCCCCAAAACTCTTACTAAGGCACTGTGGCAGCCAGTCTTCAAAATGCCCTCCAAGGATTCCACCTCCTGGCATTTGTGCTTTTACGTATACTTTCCCCTGGGTGCAAACTTGTCTCAGTGATGGACAAATAAAATAGGAGACTTGGGTACTAGGTTCTCTCTCTCTCTCACTCTCTCTCTGTCTCTCTCTCTGTCTCTCTCTCTCTCTCTCCTTGCTCTAGGGGAAACCAGTGGTTAATTCATATGGACACTGTATAGAGAGGCCCACTTGGCAAGAAGCTAAGACCTTTTGCCAATAGCCATGTGAATGAACCATCTTGGAAGTAGGTCCATCAGCCCTGGTCAAGCCTTCAGATGACTGCAGCCAGAGTCCACATATTAATGGCAACCTCTTTAGGGATCCTAAGCCAAAACCATCCAGCTAATTCCTTGAATTCATGACCCATAGGAATTGTGGGATAATAAATGTCTGTTGTTTTAAGTTACTAAATTTTGAGGGTAGTTTGTTATACAGTAATAGAAAATGGCAATCATTAAAAAGTCAGGAAACAACAGGTGCTGGAGAGGATGTGGAGAAATAGGAACACTTTTACACTGTTGGTGGCACTGTAAACTAGTTCAACCATTGTGGAAGACAGTGTGGCGATTCCTCAAGGATCTAGAACTAGAAATACCATTTGACCCAGCCATTCCATTACTGGGTATATACCCAAAGGATTATAAATCATGCTGCTATAAAGACACATGCACACGTATGTTTATTGCAGCACTATTCACAATAGCAAAGACTTGGAACCAACCCAAATGTCCATCAGTGACAGACTGGATTAAGAAAATGTGGCACATATACACCATGGAATACTATGCAGACATAAAAAAGGATGAGTTCATGTCCTTTGTAGGGATATGGATGCAGCTGGAAACCGTCATTCTCAGCAAACTATCCCAAGAACAGAAAACCAAACACTGCATGTTCTCACTCATGGGTGGGAATTGAACAATGAGATCACTTGGACACAGGAAGGGGAACATCACACACCGGTGCCTATTGTGGGGTGGGGGGAGTGGGGAGGGATAGCATTAGGAGATACACCTAATGTAAATGACAAGTTAATGGGTGCAGCACACCAACATGGCACATGTATACATGTGTAACAAACCTGCGCGTTGTGCACATGTACCCTAGAACATAAAGTATAATTTAAAAAAAGAGAGAAAATGAGCATAGTTATGCAGCCTGGAACATAACAGAAGCTAAGTAAGTGATGAATGAATAAGTGAAGGAATAAACACCCTAGGCTTCTCAGAAATAAAGAGAGTAAAGGCTACATTTATGAACACTTCCTAGATGTTAACTGTTTGCATGGGCTGAATGTTTATGTCCCCTGCCAAATTTATATATTGAAGACCTAACCCCCAATATGATTGTACTTGGAGGTGGAGCCTTTGGGAAGTAAGAGAGTTAACATTAAGTCATTATGGTGGGACCTTCATGCAAGGATCACTGCTCTTATGAGAAGAGGAAGACAGAGATCTCTCTCCCCGATGTGAGCACACAGCTGGAACGCTGGTATCTACAGCCAGAAAGCAGACTCTCACCAGGAACCAAATCTGACAGCAGTTTTATCTTGAACTTTCCAGCCTCTAGAACCATGAGAAATAAATGCTGCTTAAACCACTCAGTCTATGGTATTTTGTTATAGCAGCTCAAAGTGACTAAGACAGTGTTTATATCAGAATCTCATTTAGTGATCACATCAATCCTCAGTGGTACAAACAATGACCTGCATTTTACTGGTAAGGAAACTGAGGCCCAAAAAAATCTAGGAATCAAGAATCAGCCTATGTGGTTTTTACTGGGTCAAAGCATGAAAAAAATCATACCATGCTCCCAGCTGGCAGTGCAGACAACTCACTCAACCATCCAATAGAACCTTCAGAAGTTCCAGGACCTGAAGCAAGATGCAAGATGAAAGATCACTGGCATAGAACCTTGCCATTTCATTTTCAACTTTGTTGCTTAATTTAATTATTGATATTTTAAAAAATTTTTTATTAAGGTTTAATTCATATAATATTAAATTAACGCCTTTGAAGTGTACAATTCAGTAGCATTTAGTACATTCACAATGTTGTGTAACCATCATGTCTAATTAGTTCCAAAATACATGAATTTATTTTAGTCCTTGGTACGGAGGGTTGAATTTTAGTGACACACCTTAGTTCAAGGCATATCAATATCTTCATCAGGGCAGGGCCCTTTCTCCAAGTCACTTATTTATGCCTCCCCTTCATCCTTCATCCCAGGAGCTGTGGCCCTAACCACACTAAAATGTCTAATGCCTACCTTCTTGTTTACCTGTGCTTTGTTTTATAAAACCCTCACGGTTTTCCAACTTTGATCTTTCATTTTCCCTTAACATTAAGAAAATAACAGGGCTTTACAATTCGTCTGTCTTCAGGAGGCAGCTTTGCTTTTGTAGAAAAAGTGCTAAATAAAGAGTCAAGGATCCTTTGTTCCAAACTAGAGTGCCACAAATTATCACCCATGGGTCAAATCCAGCCATCAACCAGTTTTATAAATAAAGGTTATTGGAATACAACAATGTTTCTTTTTTTACATATTGTCTGTGGCTGTTTCTTTACCACAATGGCAGAGTTGAGTAGTTGTGACAGAGCCTGCAAGGCCCACAGAGCCTAAAATATTTACTATCTTGTCCTTTAGAGAAAAGGTTTGCCAAGCCCTGCTCCAAACCACAGTCTGTCACCTATAACTCTTCGTATGATCAGACAAATCTGTTCACCCCCTGGGCCTTAACGTCTAGTTCATAAAATCGAGACCATGATACTAAAACTATAGTTTTGATTTCTCTCTCTCTCTTTTATTTTTAACCTTCTTTTTCTCTGTGTTATGTAGGAGAATACATTTTTAAAACAAAATATTTACGTGCAAATCTAGTACAGAAAGTACATAAGTAGTTTCTCTGGTAGAAGAAGATCGGGACCCTAGAATCCTGCCTGGCTAGCTTTAGCCATCCCTTTCTCTCCATCAGCCTCTGAGGTGCCATACTGATATGCCAGGCCCATGAAAAACTCCGTGAGAAAGCAACCCACCTCTTGGATACTGTTAACATCAGTTCCCTTTCATAGCATCCTGTTGTTCTACGATAGTACAGAAAGTGATGAATTTTGGAATTAGGTCAAATTCCAACTCTGACATTTGCTGTGTTGCTTGAACCAGTCACTTTAACCTCTCTGAGCCTCGGTGTGCTCACTTGCTTGGGAAAATGGAGATAAATAGTCTGGACATCACATGCTGGTTGTAAGGATTAAAGACCCCAATTATTTCTAGAATACTTGGCATAGAAATCTGCATTCAGTGAATGGTAACCACAAAGGATACAAAATAATTTTTGTGTGAGGGAATCCATGTGATGCTTTTTTTGGGTGTGAACTCAATTTGAATTTTCACTTTTTGGATACTGACACACACTGGAAAGGTCAGCCTTTTTATTGTAATAGAAATCTGTTACTTATGTGCTGTGATTTGGAGACACTTCTGAATATCTACCCCTGCCTCCGAATGGCACCTACCATGCCTGGCTGAATGCTTGACACCCACCATTAGTGGTCAGCAGACCCTGGGCTGAGACAGTGCCTCTTTAGCCATAAAAATCTCAGACAGAAACAACAGGTTAAGCCATTGTCTTCTGTAAGGATTTAGCTTGAATTAATCAATTTTTCAGGTTTAAGTCTTTGAAGAAAAAAAGCATAAATAAGGCTTAGAAAAGACGGAAATGTGTAATGACTTCCAGAGAACAGACAGAAGTCAACTGCAGAGGCCTCCCAAAGAGAATGGAAAAGCCTCTGCATGGGGAGACACCTTGTGCTGAGTCAGCCTCACCTCCTCCAGGCTGTGTGACTTGAGGCAGTCTCTTATCCTCTCTGAGCTTCCACTTGATATCCAAAATTAAGGCCAAGAAGACTGACTGGCCTCCAGGGGACAGTGAGTGTGAATGCCTGGTCCCAGTCCTGGCACAAAGCAGGCACTGGGTTAAGTCTTCCTGAATGAATCAGTGCAGCATCACACTAGACACTATGAAAGTAATTGAACATCAAAAATGATCATGTAACCTTGAAACAGGCATGTGATGGAACACCAGAGTGTGGAGTGTTAATGAGTTGTGGATCCACCTGAAGGCACTGGAAAAGGAAAATGGGGCACAGAAAGGCAGGGAAAGGTTGATAAAGGTAAAGGACAAGCGTAACTACTAAGAGAACCTAGGACCCACCACAGTCTGTGGTGTGGAACAACCGGTGGTTTGATCCAAGTCAGAATTGCCTTGAATCATGTCAGATGGGCACTGAATCAAAAGTAGTAACTCTCACAAGAGACAACGGGCACTAACCATGTGCCAGCCACAGTGTGAGCATGCCATGCACATTGCCATTTAATGCTTTTACAGCACAGTGTGATTTGGGCCTAAATTACCAGAAAGGCTGTTTCCTGTGCAGTAGGCTTTGGGTTCTCGAACTTGCTGTGGCTGATGGACTGTGAACAGGATTGCCAAGAGAGAAAAGAGCCAGGTACCCCCCTCCCCATCTCTTTCTCTGCTGTGATGAACTGGAACCAACCGCTGTAGGTTGATTGACATAGTGATGTCAGAAGAAGAAAAGATCCCAGATCCCTGAGTCCCCTGACATAGAAGAAATTTCTCCACCTGCGTGAGAAATAAATGTTTATGGTGCTAATCCACTGAGATGCCAAGGTTTATATTTCACTGGAGGATTACATGGAACCCATGCCACCAAATACAGCAACTAACATTTATTTAGTGCTCGTTACTACTTGAAAAACTTTATATATTTTTAAAATTTCATTTCATTCTCATTTTCATTTTACAGGTAAAGAAAGAATAAATTATCTGAGAATATGAGAATATACCAGATGTACCAGAGCCTGAATTTGAACCTAGGCATTCCGGCACCAGAGCTGCCTTCTGCATTTTTTTTTTTTTGCGGGGGCAGAGTCTTGCTCTGCTCTGTTGCCCAGGCTCTGCTGGAGTGCAGTGGCGCAATCTTGGCTCACTGCAACCTTTGCCTCCCGGGTTCAAGCAATTCTCCTGCCTCAGCCTCCCAAGTAGGTGGTTAAGCTGCTTTTTTATAGAAGGAAAAGTTGAGAAGTTAGGGGATTTGCCTATGATCACAGAATTCGGAAATGGTAGGGCCATGATTCAAAACTAGGTCTGTTTGGTTTGGTTTTACATTATGGGAAAGTCACAGCTATTTTGTGTTCTCTTCTTTGCAGTTTTGGTCCAGTGGGTCCACTCACTGTCCAGTGTGCAAGATGTGAAAACACTGTAAAAGTTGAGAGTAGGCGTTTCCAGCCACTGCATCAGTGTAGGAGTAGGCAGGGGCTGTCTGGCTTGCCTGGTGCTCAAATCCCCATTTGCTGTGGAGGCCGCAGATGCTCTGGCCTGACAGTAAGACAGCCCCTCTTTTGGACAGCACTTCCCACCACCACGAAGCTTCTCTGTGCCGGGGTTGCAAAGCTCAGCAACACCGCTGTGGGCGGTCCCTGGAGAGGCAGTGAGTCTTGCTATCGACAGGCGTATTGACTTTCAAAACCACAGTGTTCGAGCCTCAGGGCACTCTTTGACTCATATTTCCTTTTTCAGTCTATAATGCCGCACAGGTCCACAGAGACAATGGGAAAGGCAGGCACAGTTCTGCCCAAATGGTAATGAGGAGTGGCTCAGAGGGAAGGAAACGAAAGAAATGGTAACAGTAGTGAACATTCAGAGGACACATGTGCCAGGCAGCATTTAAGCTGCTCTGTGGGCATAATATCATGGAATTCTCAAAACAATGCTAAGAGATGGGTATTACTTGATTTTGAAGGGCAGAAAATTGGGATTCAGAGAGATCATGCGACTTACGCACAGTCACTCATCTAGGCGTTAGAAATGATATTGGGTTCCTCTGGAACTAGGAATCTTAATTTGCTTGGCTCCTTCAATGTTAATTTGCTTTATAAATGTTTTTCCATATAGCTTCACTTGACAGTTTTGCTGGAACAAATAGTCCATTGGGGTTCTTACCTTGCAAAGAGCATTTGTAAATGTTAATATATTTGATCCTCATGAGAGCTTTGTGAGGCAGGCGGGGCATGCCGGATTTTCATATTTAAGGACACCAAGACACAGACATTGAGACATAGCTCATCCCAGGTTAGGCAAGGTGAGGCAAAAATCTAAAATCCGTATGTCTGAAACCTGGTTGGATATCTTCCCATGAGCTCCACAGCTCTCTTCTTGGAAGCCCAGTGTTACTAAGGGTCCAAGAATATAGGCTTAGACATTAGAACCATCTTCGATTAGAGTCCTGGCTCCACAGCTCAAGTGCCATGTGACCTGTAATGCACAAAGTTCTTATGAGTTTAGGTGTCCTTGGACAAAAATTAAGACGAATAATAGTAACATCTACTTTATGGGTATTGTAAGGTTTCAGTGTAAGTCCGTGTGCTTGGTGGATAGAAACTGTTATTTTTCTTATACTATAGAATCTCTTCATCTGATTGTTTCTGCCTAAGAACAATCACATTGAAAAAAAAACTCATCATGACTGTGATAGAGCCTGAGACTCCTACCAGCTTGTGTGTGTTTCATCCTTTGAGATTTCCAGGGAACCGAACTGTGCCCAGTGCCAGTTTTGTGAATTCAATGGAAAAGCGTGCCCTTCAGTCCCCGCTCCACTGGCTTCTGGACCTCCAGGAGGAGATGCTGGGTTAGAGCTGAATGAAAGACCCTACCCATGGATGGCTCCACAGTCTCCACAGTCCTGGGAGCCACTGTCCCTCTCAGCAGCTTCAGCTGCTTTCCTGATAACAGTGTTATTCTCTTTGGTCTTCTGGGAGTCTCACCGGCATCATTAATCAAAGCACTACGTTGCTTCCTTGTACTGAAGTATCCTCACCGCCTCATCAATCATAAAAGCAGCAAAGAGTGTGCTTTGGATTTCTAAGGAAAGCTCCAGACAGCACCAAAAGAAAAAAAAAATTGTATGGGGATGAGGGAGCTTAATTATCAGCTGGTCCTTGGTCCATCACTCACGCTGGAAATGTCTTTACAGCTTTATTTGGGTTGTGTCTCTTTTTAAATCCCAGTAAACAGCCGTTAAGCTAAAAACCCTCATTGCTCGGCACAGGGAGCCCCACTGGTTTTCAAGCTATTATTTCAATAAGGCCTATTTTACAATTAAGGCACCATGGGCTTTAAATTACATATAAAATAAAATGTGGAAATTGAAGCATTAAGCGTGTGACTGTCGTTAGAGAAACAGCAGCCGTTCTTTCCGGTAAAATGCTGTCTGGTGCAAAAGGAATAAAACAGAAGGCTGGGGGTATGTGCCACCATGATAAAAACAAAACAAAACAAACCCACAATACACACATACTGCATCTGAAAGCCCTGTTCACTCTTCTCCAGTGAAGATTGGGGTCATGTCTAAATGGAGCTAAATAGTAACAATAACAATAAGATTACAACTAATATTGTTAATAGTAAGAGTCCTGGCTTCACTTGACAGTTTTGCTGGAACAAACAGTCCATTGGGGTTCTTACCTTGCAAAGAGCATTTGTAAATGTTAATATATTTGATCCTCATGAGAGCTTTGTGAGGCAGGCGGGGCATGCCGGATTTTCATATTTAAGGACACCAAGACACAGACACTGAGACACAGCTCATCCCAGGTTAGGCAAGGTGGGATTGCCTTTTTGAAGCAAGCACCAGCTTCATCCCAAGCACCAGCTGAGAATTTTCTCCTGCACTGTCATCCTTCCACCAAATTCGAAAGGGAAGTGCCATTCTTATCCCTGTGATAAGGAAGGAAATGGAGACTCAGAGGGGAGGCCACTGGCTGGAGGTCTCTGTGCTGGCAAGGGGCAGAGCTAGGAGCTAAACTCAGGTCCTTGTGAATCCAAACCCTTTATTGTAGGCACTCTCCTTGGAGGCCAAACCATTAATTTAATCAACAATTATTTTTGTGCTGGGCACTGGGCCATCCAATCTGCAAAGGAAACAGAGCCACGGCCATGCCTGGTGGTGTTTACAGTCTAGCGGGAGGTTCAAGCGATAATAAGTAAACAGTTGCATGGATTTGTGACTATGGGCAGGGTAAGAGTTATGATGGAAGCAATCAGGGTGTGGTGAGGGAGAATAAGGGGGTAAAGGGGCTCTGCTGAATTGGGGTGGTCAAGGAAGGCCTCTCTGAGGAGGCGATGTTGAAGCCAAAGGAGAAAAGTGAGGAAAGAGGAGTCCACTGCAAGATGAATGGTTCCCACTGTAGCCTGGCAGAGGGAAAACTGCTGGTAACTGGAAGGGAGACATGGGAGATCAGAGGGCAGTGAGTGAGAGAGAGCGGAACTAAATGGGGATGGAGAGGAAAGCAAGGGCCAGGGCAGCCACTTCATGACCACACTAAGGAACCTGTTTTGTTTGTTTGTTTGTTTGTTTGTTTGTTTTTTGAGACGGAGTCTCGCTCTGTCACCCAGGCTGGAGTGCAGTGGCGCGATCTCGGCTCACCGCAAGCTCCGCCTCCCCAGTTCATGCCATTCTCCTGCCTCAGCCTCCCCAGTAGCTGGGACTACAGGTGCCCACCACCACGCCCAGCTAATTTTTTGTATTTTTAGTAGAGATGGGGTTTCACCATGTTAGCCAGGATGGTCTTGACCTCCTAACCTTGTGATCCACCTGCCTCGGCCTCCTAAAGTGCTGGGATGACAGGCGTGAGCCATCGTACCTGGCCAGGAACCTGTTTTATTTTAAGTCTTAGGAGAGCATGAGCTGAGAGTGACTCATGCTCCAATTTTAAGCAGATTACTTGGGCTGCTCATTTGAATGGACTGGAACTGGGCAAGAGTGAAAATAGGGAGACAGTCAGTAGCTTCTTGCAGTAGCGCAGGAGGGCCAAAAGGGTTGGCAATAGACATGGAGACTAGATGCATTCAAGGTATATTTTGGGCCTGTAATTCCAGCACTTTGGGAGGCTGAGGCAGGTGGATCACCTGAGGTCAGGAGTTCGAGACCAACCTGGCCAACGTGGTGAAACTCCATCTCTACTAAAAATACAAAAAATAGTCAGATGTGGTGGCGGGCACCTGTAATGCCAGCTACTCAGGAGGCTGAGGCAGGAGAATCACTTGAACCTGGGAGGTGGAGGTTGCAGTGAGCCAAGATTGTGCCACTGCATTCTAGCTTGGGCGACAAGAGCAAAACTCCATCTCAAAAAAAAAAAAAAAAAAAAAAAGATGTATTTTGGAAATAGAAATAACAAGGTAATTGTCAACCATTCAGTCCCCACAGGTTTCCAGCAGACACCCTGTGTTGTATGATCATCTGGTCTTTATCCTTCAAGAGAAGGTTCTGTTTGCTCCCTTAAGCAAGTTTCCATGTTCCAAATTGTTCCACCCTCTCTTCCTGCAATGTCCATAGATTTACCAAAGAACTTCCCTATCCTTGCCAGCCAGCTCCTCCGCCCTCTTGTAAAAAATATCTATATTTATGCTGAGCTACCACTGACTCCTCTCACACTCCCTGTGGCTGGCATTTCCTTCCAGGGGACTTAAAAAGGTTTGGAGGATTCTTCCACATGTAAATGCACCATATGCAAATCAGACCTGTCTGCCTCTGTAGACAGCTGTCAATGGAGGGTGTGCCAGAAACACTTATTTGCCTTTACAGAACATCACAGCCCCAAGGCAGGAGGTCTTTAGGGAAACAGCAGTGGGGAGATCTACAGGGGCTGCATCTGCCCCAGTGGCCGGGGATACTTGGCGGCAAGACTTTGTTCTCCCTCAGAAGATGAATCTCCTTTAACAGGACCAGAGGGTGTGACCAGCTATGTCATCAACTTGGAGGCTTTTCATTTTTTGTCCACAAAATCTTGCTCCTGGGTGGTACTGAGTCAACTTCATTAACATCTAACAGCTGCTCAGTGGCTTATGGAAAATGACTTGCATCTTCATGGTCTGAGTCCCAGTTTGGAACTTCATGGTCTGAGTCCCTTCACAGCTGGAAGCCTCCTTGGCAACCACGACAGAGATCCTGGGATGGGGTGAAAGACCTTCTGAAAGGAGTGGTCCTTCTGAATGTGGCTTGCATCTCAGGCCAACCGGAAACCTGCAGAGGCCAGCCTTGGCCAAGCAGGGCCTCGGGCCTTGAGAAAGATGCTCAGTGTAGGTTTCTCTCCCACTCCTCCCTGGAAGCGTATTGGGAAGATTCTGAGCAGAAATATCTTCCAGTTGTTTGTCAGGCCCACCCTATGTAGACTGTATCCTCCATTTTCTAAGAACTGATTCTCTCACCCCCTTGATTCATGTGCTTCCTGCAGGCGAAACCATGTTTTTGCAATTTGACCTCTGTTCTGGCTTCAGTTAATGGAAGACCAATCAGACTCCCTCCTCTAGGAAAGTAGGATTGAGATTAAGGTCTCAGTGGCTCTGGTCTCTTGAGTAAAGGAAATGAAATTCTACTAGCTGGAAAAGACCAAGTTTTTCTGAGATTTGGGGCTTGTCTATTGTGACAAGTAGCACAAACTTCAAATATCAGTGGCTTAACACTGTAAAAGTGTATTTCACATTCGTGCTTGTAGGAATGCCACATGAACACATGACCACCAGCTTGTCACAGCAAGGGAAGAGAGAGTCACAGGGGATGGTTTTCAGGGTCAGGCTGTATGTCAATTTCATGTGCGTTCTGCTGACCAGAATTAAATTAGATAACTCAAACATAACTGTAAGAGGAGCAAGGAAATTAAGTCTTTCTTCATGCCAAGGAAGAGAAAAGGTTATAGAGAGCATGCTGTGTTGCTTCATGACATACATGAAACTACAAACAAGAAAAGTCAGTCCCCAAAGAGAAAAGGAAGTGAAATAGGCACATGCTACAAACAGCCTCCCTGCAATAAACTCCCATTGTGGCCTGAGTTAGTTCAAGGGGGTTCTCTGTACTCGCAAACAAAGAGAAGTGTACAAATACAGTCTTCAGTATACACTGCATGATGACTCTCAAAAAGACTTGAAGACAGCACTGCCCAACTCCTCACTGTGATCAAAAGGTAAAGTTCTACATGCTTACAACTCGGGGCTTCCAGCCAAAAATAGTCTTGAGGACACAGGTGTTCTGGTGCTGTGGTCTGTTGGCTCAGGTTTAAAGACGAAACTTTTCATACGGCCAGCTGAGAGATCACCCTTCGAGCAGTTATGATTCTTTTCTGAATGGGTATACACACTCTTGCAACAGTCATGTTCTGTTGCATTTCACACAAAGGGCTGTAGAGCATGGGGAAGGCTCAAGTCCAAGAGCAGAGCAAAGGAGGTAAGTGCACAATTAGTATCAGGGCAGTTCTGTGTGCAAATGAACTAGGTGGCATCTGGGGGCTGTGATCTCAGTGGTTTGAGGAGAATCTTGAGCTCCTAAATGTTCCTCCTACTCCTACTGCTCACCTCATCCTAGGAACTTCATTGATTCCCCTGGCTTAAGTCCACAGATCTTCCCCACCTCGTGTCTTGCCTCAACATTCCAAAGCTGCTGATCCCCGTTGAACTCTCCAGATTCACTCCAGTCTGCCATTCTGTGCTCTACTGTACCCTTCCCTCTGCTTAAAATACCCTTGGCCTTCTCTTCCTCATGGAAGATTCCCCTCACTTTCCTCCACCTTCTGCAGAGCCTTTTCTGTGCAACCAAAGGTGATCACTCATTCCTCTGTGGCACCATCACCTCTATTCCTGCTCTACCAAGTAATTATTTGCTCCTCAGTTGCCCCCACACCGTTCCTGCCTAGCCCCCTAAATTTCAACATGGGAACTCCTTTAAGGTAGAATTTCTTCTGATTTGTATTTAAACTCCTGTGGAACTGTCTATTATCTGACACCTAGTAAGTGCTGAGAAAATAATTAACTACATAAAGAAACAAGCGAATGAATGAATGAATGAATGAATGAATGAATCTATAAAAATAGCGACCTCAGGCCGGGTGCAGTGGCTCATGCCTGTAATCCCAGTACTTTGGGAGGCCAAGGCGAGCAGATCATGAGGCCAGGAGATCGAGACCATCCTGGCTAACATGGTGAAACACTGTCTGTACTAAAAAAATACAAAAAATTAGCCAGGTGTGGTGGCAGGCGCCTGTGGTCCCAGCTACTCGGGAGGCTGAGGCAGGAGAATGGCATGAACCCAGGAGGTGGAGCTTGCAGTGAGCCGAGATCGCGCCACTGCACTCTAGCCTGGGCAACAGGACAAGACTCCATCTCAAAAAAAAAAAAAAAAAAAAAAAAAAAAGAAGAAGCGACCTCAGTGAAAGGTAAACAATCAAACCTTAACAAATATATGAGCAAGTACTCATCAATGTATTTGACCTTTAGGGTGAATGAAGATGGAAATGCTGGAACTATTTCTTCTTCTCTTGGATTTCCCTATGGAGTGTTCAGGCTCTCAGCTCCTCCTCTGGACTTTCCAAATCAGGTTTGTCCCGTATGAATTTTCTTTCCTGTATCTTGCAGTACAGTTCTCTTGCTCCCAAACTTGCATACACAAACTCATTGGCATGCTTACCAGTATCAGAATATGAGTTCCATGGGAGAAGGGGCCATGTTTGTTATGCCCATCAGCATTCCCAGTGCCCAGAACAATATCTGGGTACATAGTAGGTGCTCAATAAATGCTTGTGAAGGAAGGAATATATAAATCAATCAATATGTGAAAGAATAAAGGCCTTTCTATTAATATGTTATTGGTTTTTTAGGAAGCAGTCTGGGTTTTAAACAGCATTTCTTTCCTGTTATAAGATGATAAATTGGTTTTATCTCATTTTAAAGCTCTGATCAAGTGGCAGTGGCTAGCTGGAACACTATTAATGAGAAGGGTTCAAATTGGGATCAGCGGAAAAAAAGGACTGTGATTGATTAGTAATGTCTGTCATGGCAAAGGTAAAGAAAGTGGTGATGCATCCCTGAGCTAGAGAAAATTTTAGTTTAATACGTAAGTAATACTGATCCTATAGTTACAAACAATAGATGTCAGTGCAGAGTGGCAAAAAATAAAAGAGAATGGGAAGGATGAGAATGCCTACAGCACCCAGGTGAATTGTTTTAGTGGTAAGAAGTTTTTAAAGTAAATTTATCTAAACTCTCATTGAAATAGGTAAATAAATTCCATAATCAACTTAAATTGCCAAAGCACCAAAATATGAAACTGCAAAAAACTACTCATCCAGTCATAGTATACATAGACTGAGGCAGTTGTTTGGATATCTTGCAAAAAATTACCTTCAGATTCTCTGTAGTCTTCACGAGTGCCATTCATCAAATATTTCTAGCATCTTTTCTGTTAGGTACACAGTAAGACTGCATCTTTCCTGGCTCCTTGAAGTTGGATGTGATCATAAGATTTGCATTAGCCAATGAGATGTGGGTGCAGGTGACCTAGGTCCCCTTTGGGCAAAAGCCATTAAGAATCAATGTATGATTTGCTCTTGTTCTTTCCACCTCTCAGGGAAACAGGCAAAGCTCCAAGCCGTAAGGGCTTCTTCAGTCTGAATCCCTGGCCGAGGACAGCTTGGAGTAGAGCAGGGTCCCCAGAGGATCTGCAGTGGTCACATAGCATGAATGAAAATAAAACTTTTGTTAACTTTTTCTTTCTTTCTTCTTTCTTTCTTTCTTTCTTTCTTTCTTTCTTTCTTTCTTTCTTTCTTTCTTTCTTTCTTTCTTTCTTTTTTTTTGAGAAAGAGTCTCGCTCTGTCGCCCTGGCTGGAGTACAGTGGCGCGATCTCAGCTCACTGCAAGCTCCACCTCCTGGGTTCACGCAATTCTCCTGCCTTGACCTTCAGAGTAACTGGCACTACAGGTGCCTGCCACCATGCCTAGCTAATTTTTTGTATTTTTTGTAGAGATGAGGTTTCACCATGTTAGCCAGGATGGTCTCGATCTCCTGACCTCATCATCCGCCCACCTCTGTCTCCCTAAGTATTGGGATTACAGGCGTGAGCCACTGCACTGGGACAACTTTGTTAACATTTTCAAGTCACTGAAGTGTGTGGGTTGTTTATTACTACAATATGACTGAGCTTGTCCTGACTGATGCATTCTCCAAATTGGGAATTACGATATGTCACAGCACAAGGAAGCGATAAGACTAGTCACTCAGGACCAGTTACTTGGTTAAACGCCTCTTTCTCTAAACTGTGGCTTCTGCTCATCTGAAATATTTAGGAAGGGAATCAATAGAGGAAGAAATGAAAGCTCTGCTTCCCACTACTCCTTATCATGAACCTGGGCTCCAGCAGAACAAAGCGAGGCACTGTTCTTGATGATCACCCCCAGGTTTTCTTGGTTCATGCCTTTGTTTCCACTGTCCTCTCTCCTTAGAAACCTTTCCTTCACCTTGTCTCCAAGTCACTCTCATCTCTCAAGGACCAGCTATAATGCCAACTCCCAGAAATGCATCTTCCTGTCACCTAGATGGGATATCTTCCTCTTCTGAACTCCAAGAGTACCTTTTCAGTATCCTTCTTATTACATTTTTCATTGTCTACCATAAAGGTTGGTTGAATGCTCATATGAAAGAGTCAAGGGATGGAGAAAAGGAGAAAAAGAAGAGATGGAAGCAAATTCAGGGAATCATGGACAGCCGTGTGGAAATAACATTTGTCAGTTTGGAAAGCTTGTCTTTGCTTCTGTGTTGTATATTTTGGGCTTTCACCACAAGCCACTCATTATTCTCGTCACCTTTTATGGGCTGTGCCACTTCTCCTGTACCCCAGTTGCTTCCTTTCAACTATGACTTCTGATCAATTATGTCAATTGTTCACATAGATGTATCCTTGCTGACAGGTAAGGAAACCTATGATTCCTCCTGATTAACATAATACATACTTCTTCATCTTGCAGTGGCTGATAAGGTTTGGCTCTGTGTCCCCACCCAAATCTCATGTCAAATTGCAATTCCCATGTGTTGGGGGAGGGATCTGAGGGGAGGTGATTGGATCATGGAGGTAGTTTCCCCATGTCATTCTCATGATAGTGAGTGAGTTCTCACGTGATCTGATGGTTTAAAAGTGCATGGCAGATCCTCCCTTGCTTTCTCTCTCCTGCTCCACCACGGGAAGATGTGCCTTGCTTTTCCTTCACCTTCTGCCATAATTCTGAGTTTCCTGAGGCCTCCTCAGCCACACTGAATTGTGAGTCAATTAAACCTCTTTTCTCATAAATTACCCAGTCTCAGGTAGCTCTTTATAGCAGTGTGAAAACAGACTAATATAGTAACTCATAGTGTATTTTGATAGCAATTCTAGGTCTCTGGGATGCACAATTTGAAAAATTATAACCTCAGCTCTTTTAGTGACCCTTTTGAAAGACACAAGCCAATTTGTGCGACCTGGTACAAAATAAAAATTCTGGGGCCCTTGTTTAAAAGTTATTGAGAATTTCAAGATGGCAACAGCAGAGCACTAAAGGGTAAGGCCCTTCCAACCACAGAGCACTGTGCATCTGCAAAGGTCACACACTCATGAAGTTGACCCTGATGTGGAATATGGGAGTTCTGAATGCCTTCGAATCATACAATGTAGGTGACAGTCAGTTCTAGTCAAATACTAGATCCTCTCTAAACGGGTGATACCACCATTTCCCTCCTCCTGTCTACTAGGCATGTCCGACACTGACTTCCAGGAATCAACTATCTAAGGAGTCTGACAACCTTCAGGAATGTTGCCTGCTGAGTCTTTGTTCTCTGCAGAGAAAATGGATACATTCCAGCATCAAAGTAGCAGCTTCACACAGCTTCACTCCAACCACCCTTCAAGATGCCAAGGAAGGGTTTTGATTTGCCCTCATTTACCTTTAACTAATGTGTTCGTCTACTAGACGAATTACCTATTTCTTGATGGAGTTGAAAGTTGGCCCACATCTTCTAAGAAGTGTGATGTGATGGCCTGGGAGTATATTTTATTTTATCTTAAAAAAACCTTTTTTTCTACCAAAATCAAAGGGAGGTTGAGAATACTTTTAGCTTATGTTGTCTAACTCCTTTACAGTTCAATTTCACATCAAGGAAACAGAGAAGCTGTGGAATGTTCTCCAGTAGGGCAGGCCAGCAGGAGTTCCCAGCATGGATCTATGATGCTCTGTGATCCACTCACAACCTTCAGAGAGTACACCACACACAGGGGAGGACTACTCCTGTTTAAAATTCCAGGAAACACCAAAAGATTGCTATGAGGACCTGGAAGTCAGATTGCTGTGGTTCTTGCCCCACCTTTGAAAAACTAAGTAAGTTTGGTAAGTGAGAGCACAGGACAGGTGCTGTCACTTACCAAAGATCAAAGTGGTGGCTTAATCCCCATGCAGCCAGAGCCATGATGCTTAGACCAGCATCCATTCTGACGGACTGGTACCCATGTCATATCAGTTGTTAAACTTTATTTACTGTCATCCCTGGCACAAACCAGATGCCCATTTTTATTTTGGTGTCTCACAAATGTGGGACAGTGGTCTGGTGGAGCCAGCTTGTACCAGCTCAGACAACCCTTCCTCACTCCTACTTCACCGATATAAAATTGGTAGCCTGAAATCAGTCACAGTGAGAGTTTTTACACCACACAAATCAGCCCTTAGAGATAAGGGCCTTTTGTTTTCAGAGAGTCAGTTGATCAACTCATCTCATATCTCAGATGTGATAGATACGTGAATCATTGGTTAGTCATTCATCCATTATTTCACCCATGATACAGTCAAAAACACTTACTGCTATATAATTCATCTCCCAAACTGGGACATTTTCAAGAGTAAAAGGACGTGCTATTAAAAATTACACCAGAACACCCCAGAGTAAATGGAGACCGTCTTGAGCAAACTAGAATGTATTGCCACTATGTTGTATTGCCTCTAGGTAAGTATTCTTGTTTTGGGGGACAAAACAGTCATTATGAGAGACATGATCTCTACCCTTCTGACATTACAGCCTACTGGGTTAAACAGATACATTGATAAATAGCATTTTTTTTACCGATCCATTTCCCACGCATAATATCAAAGTATTAAATCAAATGTTTTAAGAAAAGTTAGGTAAAAACAGCTTTTATCTTAATGATCTCGCTCCAAGAAATTGTGAGTTATGACTCTACAAGCAATTTGGCTATCTTAAAAAACAAATCATATGAATGCTACCATGTTCAAAGTGGTCACCCTGAGAGGTTGTGTATATAACCCAGTGAGACTGCCATTGCTAGACCATTGGAGTCTCAAGGATATTTTGCACAGCGTTGATTGCAGTCAGTTTTCATCTTTGCAGTGTGATTTTAACTTCTGAAATGGATCAAAAGTCATTTGGCATCAAGTATGAGGAAGAAAGAAAGTAACCAAGCTGGGTAGAACATTTTGGTTTAAATCAGGGTGAAATTACAGGTCATGAGATGACGTTTCCTGTGTGGTTAGCTAAAGTGGCTCCACAAATAGACATTCCCAAGAAACATTGTAAAGTTATACTCAATTCATTTGGATAAGTATTTCTAATTTTAAAAATAATTCCAAGAGCTTTTGGCCACATCTTATACAGTACAGGTATAAAGAAGAAAAACGAGGCTACAGTGGAATGAAGAATTTGGGGTATCTGATATTTATGTCACAGATTCACAAAACGCTTACTGATATATATATATATATATATAGGTAAGCTTTATATAATATTATATGTAAAATATTTTGTAAAGCTTACCGAAATTTATGTGTAAAAGATTACTTATATATATATTTAAAGCATACTGAAATATATATATATATATTTTTTAATCTGCTACAAGCATTGGAATAGCTAGTCAAAAGCCAAAATGTCATAAATATGGTTAATCTTAAAATGCTGCTACAGAGAGAAAGCACTTGCTGGTTTATTGATCTTTAGATGGTGCTACTTCTCACACAAGTTCTTATTGGTGGAAACTGAGTTCAAATCCAGGTCCTGTCCTACATTCATTCACTCAACACAGAATGATGGAGCTCTGAAGACAATTCAGGGCTCAGCCCTGGGCATAGGGCAGTGAGGAGAAGTCACAAGACTCCCATTCTTGTGGAAGCCTCAGCCTACCAGGGGAGATAGACTTTGATCAGATAACACACAAATAAAGGATGTTTTTGTTTGTTTGTTTTGAGACGGAGTCTCGCTCTGTGGCCCAGGCTGGAGTGCAGTGGTGCGATCTTGGCTCACTATAAGCTCCGCCTCCGGGGTTCACACCATTCTCCTGCCTCAGCCTCCCAAGTAGCTGGGAATACAGGCACCCTCCACCACACCCGACTAATTTTTTTTTTTTTTTGTATTTTTTGTATTTTTAGTAGAGATGGGGTTTCACCATGTTAGCCAGGATGGTCTTGATCTCCTGACCTCATGATCCGCCTGCCTTGGGCTTCCAAAGTGCTGGGATTACAGGTGTGAGCCACCACACCCGGCCATAAAAGGTTGTTTTTAAACTGCTGTGCTAAATGCCATAAAAGGAAAGCAGAGGACTCTATAAGAAAGGATAACTTTCTTGAGGAAGTAGGATTCAAGTCAGGACATAAGGAATTAACTGGTCAAAGAGAACAAACTAGTGTGAGGAGAGAACAGCTTGCAGAAACACAGAGGCTGAGGTCAGGGTCAGAGAATCCATCAATTTCAGATATCACATGGCCAAACTCCTGGTTAGGTAAATGAGGAAAGTGAAAAGGGCAGGTCTAGAGACCAGATGTCTTGACTCATCTCATTCAGGGTGTTTCTTAGCACCCACCCATCTCTTCTTGAATTCCAAATGTATCTGGAGCATGTAGAGAACCTAACAGCTGAAGCAGTCAATGGGGTGTTGCTTTTGAGGTTAGCGTCTGGGTCTTGTATGCACTCAGATATGCGTGCACATACACAAACACGCATGCATGTATACATTTGTGTGCACACACAAAGACATATATTCTTACATGTATACACACAAACACACGTATGTTTATATGCATGCATGCATGTATGCACATGCAAGTACATAGCTAGTTGTATTTTTTTGTTTATGAAAATGGCTCTTTTTCTGATTGATATTGCACAGCGAGGTAGACTAGCAGAAAGAACACTAAATTCCAATCCTAGGCATATGAGAACAAGTCACTACATCATTCCACACCTCTGTTGCTTTGCCTGGAATATAGACATAAATCTTCTGGTCTAAATAACGCATTGGGTTGTAGCGAGGTGCCAATCAGATGGCTAATATGAAATTGTTGAATGTGCACAATACAGTATTGTATTACTATTCAGCAGTCAGAAAATTAAATGGTGGTTTGGAGAGGTCTCCTGTTTGGTGTCTATGATTTTGCCTTTTTTTTTTTTTTTTTTTGCCTCTTAATCTGGACATTCTTCACCTCTCCATAGTCACTTGGTGCAGATTCCAGAGATCTAACACCAAGAGAACTGCCCCACCAGGCGAGGCTCAATGCCCTTGCAAGTAGGGTTCAGAGTCATGAGTTGTGGAATCAGAAAAATCCAGCTCACTTCTTCAGCTCCATTACTTTCCAGCTCTATTGCCCCTGGGGAAGGCCACTTAATCTCCCTGAGTCCCGGTTTCCTCAATTGTAAAATCTGAACTCTAATATTTCCTTCATAGACTTGTGAGAAATAGAGGCTATTTTTGGAAGCCCTGGGGTCCTGTCTGGTACACAAGAAACCTCAAGAGGATGTATTTGGCAGGTCAGTGCTTTGCTTCCAGCATTGGCTCCCAACATTGCCAAACATGCAGACGTCCTATGCATCTGTTGCACCACAATGGGTCTGTCATTCTGTGAATTTTAGCAAGTCTTTTGGGGAAACAATTTGTATTTTCACTCTGTTCCATGTTTTGGGGTTGATTCAGTTATTTATTCATTCAACAAACATTTATTGATCACCTCTATGTGTCAGACGCCACTCTAGGTACTTGATATACATCATAAATAAGATAAATGAAAACATTACTCTAGTGGAGGAAGACAGATAATAAACAGCAAACACAACGTATTAGTAAAGTATATAATGAGTTATCAGGGATGTGGGGAATAAAAGAACAGTGTAAAGATATCAGGAATGCCAAGGGTGGGGTGGTAGGTGTTTCTTTACCAAGAGTCATCACCTTAAGTCTAATTGCAAAAAGGTCATTTTAGTAAAGATTTGGATGGGGGACGAGAGAATGAGCCTGTGGCTATCGGCAGAGTGGGGTGGGCAGAGAACATTCCAGACAGAGGGAACAGGAACATGGATGACATGCAGAAAGGACATCAAGGAAGCCAGTGAGGTTGTTGGGTGCTCACTACAGAGTGAGCAGAGGGAAAAATGGATGGGAAGGGGGCTGAAGAATGAACAAAAAGCCAGATTATTTAGGGTTTTGTAGGCATTACTTAGACTCTGGATTTTGCCTTGAATGTATTGATTTGATAAGTATGTATCAGGTGTCTGCTTCATGGACAGCCACGTGTTAGAAGACACGGTGGCCAGGAAGAAGCCAAGCAAAAAGAAAGAAGAATTTCTTGGTCCCTTTTCTGTTAAAACTAGTGGGAAATCAAAAATATCTTAATTCACCATCTCTTTTGTTTATCTATTGAACATGTAGAGTCCACGCTTTGATGGTTGTCAGGACATAAAGGTAAGAAAAGCCAGAGAGGGTCTTTACCCACATGGAGCTTTCAGTCTAACTCAGGGTCTCTCCATCATGGCATGACTAACATTTGGGGCCATTTAATCCTTTGCTGTTGGGGGCTGTCCTGTGCATTGTAGAATGTTCAGTGGCATCCCTGGCATCTACTCACTAGACACTACTAACACATCTTCCAGTTGTGACAACCAAAACTGTCTCTAGACGTTATGAATATCCCTGAATAGGGATAAGCAAAATAATTCCCAGAGAATCACTGGTCTAACTAAAAAGATGTTATGTGCTTTTTTCATTATTTTCAGCTGTTAACACCTAAACACTTTTGTTGTTATTTTGGGATCCTCCAACTATGAGATTTCAAGGCAGTCACAGTCCACTTCTTTTATGAATTGAATGTCTGCATCCTTCCCCAAAAGTATATCGAAAGTCCCCAATATCATGGTATTTGGAGGTGGTGTTTTTAGGAGGTGCTTGGGTTTAGATGAGGTCATGAGGGTAGGGCCCCCGTAATAGCACTGGTATCCTTATAAGAAAAAGAAGAGAGACCAGAACACACACACACACACACACACACACACACACACACACACACACACACTTTCTCTCTCTCTCTTTCTCTCTCTCTCTCTCTCTCTCTCTCTCTCTCTCATTCTCCATCTGTCTCTTTGCCATGGGAGAACACATGGAGAAGACAGCCACCTGGAAGCTAGGAGCAGGGACAAGGCCCTTACTAATCTTTACTAATCTTGGACTTCCCAGCCTCCAGACCTGTGAGGAATAAGTGTCTGTTGTTTAAGACACACAGACTATGATATTTTGTTATAGCAGCCTGAGGTGAAAAATATTATACAACCTCCTTCTATCAAATCTAAAACTGCCAGAAACTTGCTTTCAAGACTCCACTGACAGTAAAGGCATGGGCCTAGGCTCTGCCAATCATGTGTATCCACTCCTGGCTTTGCCTCCAAAGGTGGGGCTCCAAAAAAGCAGGACCTGAAGATAGTTATTTAGCAGTGATACTGGGACAGCAAGATGTAGTTTCCAAGAGGGGAGGAAAGAAAATGATGGTCCCCCAAGATAGCCTGATCCAGAGATAAACAAGTCCCAGCACCAAGTGCTTCACTTCCAGAGCAAATGCTATTTTGTTAACTCCATTTTGTGGCAAAATGGGGTCTTTCTCCAGGATAATAGTTTTGTACTTTTGGGTGGTTTTTTTTGTTTTGTTTTGTTTTTGACCGAGCCTTTATTTATTGCCCAGGCTGGAGTGCAGTGGCTCCATCTTGGCTCACTGCAACCTCCACGGGTTCTCACTGCAACCTGCCTCAGCCTCCCAAATAGCTGGGACTGAAGGCACACACCACCACACCCAGCTAGTTTTTGTATTTTTAGTGGAGACAGGGTTTCACCATGTTGGCCATGCTCATCTCAAACTCCCGACCTCAAGTGATCCACACGCCTCGACCTTTCAAAGTGCTGCGATTACAGGCATGAGCCGTCATGCCTGGCCTCAGGATAATAGTTTCTGAACATGGTTTTCTCTGGTATTTTATTCTATCCTTTTGATAAATTATTTCTTTGCATAAGCAGCCCAATTCAGTTTCTGTTGCTTGCCCTCAAGAACATTGCCTGAGACGAAAGATAGTACATTAAACAGACAGTAGCTGATTTCTGAAGATAGAGACTGAAAGGGAGTTGTCAACCACTCTATGGACATAATGAGCTATTATTGAATAGTTGGAAGTTGAGTGTTTTTGTACAATTTGATATTTCGGCATCCTGCCCTTAGGGCCTTTAGGTTTTTTCAAAAAGAGAAAACACTCAAAAGCCTGAAGATCTGAGACCCTCCTCAGGTCGTTTCTGTAAAGAGACTAATAATTGGGGGAGGGGGTGGGGTGGGAAGTTGAACTACATGTGGGGACTTGGGTTGTGGACTGAAGCTTTGGAGAGCTGCACTGAATACTGTCCTTCCAGTCCCCAAACTTACCTTGAACTACAGAGTGATGGAAGTGATGTTTCACCAGATTGTTCTGGTGGTTTGACTTGAACCATTAATAGTTGACCTTCATGACCCCAAGACCTTCTTGGTATCTCTGCTAGGTGGACACTGTGTTTGTCTGAGCCACTCCTTCCCAAACCAACATTCTGTGAGAGAATTAAACCCTTATGTCTTTTTAATGTGTTTTACTTTTAATTTTTGCAGATACATAGTAGATGTATCTATTTATGAGGTACATGAGATGTTTTGATACAGGCATGCAATGTGAAATAATGACATCATGGAGAATGGGGTATCCATCACTCAAGCATTTACTCTTTGTGCTACAAACAATCTAATCACACTCTTTTAGTTATTTTTAAGTGTACAATTATTATTGACTATAGTCACTCTGTTGTGCTATCAAATAGTAGGTTGTATTCATTCTTTCTATTTTTTGTACCTGTTTAACCATCCCCTCTTGCCCTTCCCCAGCCCCCCACTACCATTCCCAGCCTTTGGTAACCATCCTTCTATTCTCTATGTCTATGAATTCAATTGTTTGATTTTTAGAGCCCACAAATAAGTGAAAACATGTGATGTTTGTCTTCCCATGCCTGGCTTATTTCACTTAACATAATGACCTCCAGTTCCATCCATGTTGTTGCAAATGACAGGATCTCATTCTTTTTTATGGCTGAATAGTACTCCATTGTGTATATGTACCACATTTTCTTCATCCATTCATCTGTTGATGGACACTTGGGTTGTTTCCAAATCTTGGCTGTTGTGAACAGTGTTGCAACAAACATGGGAGTGCAGATATCTCTTCAGTATACTGAATGGAATTAGTATACTGAATTAGTATACTGAATCCGACTCCAGTAGGATTGCTGGATTATATGGTAGCTCTAGTTTTAGTGTTTCGAGGAACCTCCAAACTGTTCTCCATAGTGGTTTTACTAATTTACATTTCCACCAACAGTGTACAAGGGTTCTCTTTTCTCCACATCCTTGTCAGCATTTGTTATTCCCTGTTTTGGATATGAGCCATTTAACTGGGGTGAGGTGATATCTTGTTGTAGTTTAGATTTGCATTCCTCTGATGATCAGTGATGTTGAGCACTTTTTCATATGCCTGTTTGCCATTTGTATGTTTTCTTTTGAGAAATGTCTATTCAAATCTTTTGCCCATTTTTTGATCGGATAATTATAATTTTTCCTATAGAGTTATCTGAGCTCCTTATATATTCTGGTTATTAATCTCTTGTCAGAGGGATAGATTTCAAATATTTTCTCTCATTCTGTGGGTTGTCTCTTTGCTTTGTTGATTGTTTCCTTTGCTGTGCAGAACATTTTTAACTTGAAGTCATCCCATTTGTCCATTTTTGCTTTTGTTGCCTATGCTTTTGGGGTATTGTTTAAGAAAATTTTGCCCAGACCAGTGTCCTGGAGATTTTCCCCAATGTTTTCTTGTAGTAGTTGCATAGTTTGAGGTCTTAAAGTCTTTAATCAATTTTTGATTTGATTTTTTATACAGTGAGAAATAGGAGTATAGCTTCATTCTTCTGCATATGGATATCCAGTTTTCCCAGCACCATTTATTGAAGAGACTATCTTTTTCCCATTGTATATTCTTAGTATCTTTGTCAAAAATGAAGTCACTGTAGGTACGTATATTTGTTTCTGGGTTCTCTTATGTTCCATTGATACATGTGTCTGTTTTTATGTCAGTACCATGCTGTTTTGATTACTATAGCTCTCTGTGTAATTTGAAGTCAGATAGTGTGATTTCTTCACTTTATTCTGGGTCTTTTGTTGTTCCATATAAATTTTAGGATTTCTTTTTTCTATTTCTGCAAGGAATGTCATTGGTATTGTGACAGGGATTGCACTGAATCTGTAGATTGCTTTGGGTAGTGTGTACATCATAACAATACTGATTCTTCCAATCCATGAACATGGAATTTTTAAATTATGTTTTGGTGTCCTCTTTAATTTCTTTCATCAGTATTTCATAGCTTTCATTGTAACACTCTTTCACTTCTTTGGTTAAGTTAATTCCTAGATATTTAATTTTATTTGTGGCTATTGTAAATGTTATTACTTTTTAAATTTCTTTTCCACATTGTTCACTGTTGGCATATAGAAATGCTACTGATTTTGGTATGTTGTTTTTTTACATTTAATTTTTATATTTCAATAGATTTTGGGGGAACAGGTGGTGTTTGGTTACATGAATAAGTTCTGTAGTGGTAATGTCTGAGATTTTGGTGTGCCCATCACCACAGCAGTGTACACTGTACCCAATGTGTAGTCTTTTACCCGTGGTCACCTCCTCCCTTTCTCCCAAGTTCCCGAAGTCCAATATGTCATTCATATGCTTTTGTATCCTCACAGCTTAGTTCCCACATATGAGTGAGAACATACGATGTTTGGAAATTTCTGTTCCAATTTCCATTACTTCACTTAGAATAACAGTATCCAATTCCATCCAGGTCACTGCAAATGCCATTATTTCATTCCTTTTTATGGCTGAGTAGTATTCCATGGCATATATACATATATATCACATTTTCTTTTTTTTCAAAATTACACTCTAAGTTCTGGGATACATGTGCAGAACGTGCAGGTTTGTTACATAGGTGTATATGTGCCATTGTGGTTTGCTGCACCCATCAACCCGTCATCAACATTAGGTATTTCTCCTAATGATGCTATCCCTCCCCTTGCCCCCAACCCCTAGACAGGCCCCAATGTGTGATATTCCTCTCTATGTGCCCATATGTTCTCATTGTTCAACTCCCACTTATGAGTGAGAATGTGTGGTGTTTGGTTTTCTGTTCCTCTGTTAGTTTGCTGAGAATATTTCCAACTTCATCCGTGTCCTTGCAAAGGACATGAACTCATCCTTTTTTATGACTGCATAGTATTCCATGGTGTATATGTGCCACATTTTCTTTATCCCATCTATCATTGATGGGCATTTGGGTTGGTTCCAAGTCTTTGCTATTGTGAATAGTGCTGCAATAAACATATGTGTGCATGTGTCTTTATAGCAGCATGATTTATAAACCTTTGGATATATACCCAGTGATGGGATTTCCAGGTCAAATAGTATTTCTGGTTCTAGATCCTTGAGGAATTGCCACACTCTCTTCCACAATGGTTGAACTAATTTACACTCCCACCAACAGCATAAAAGCTATTTTTCTCCACATGCTCTCCAGCATCTGTTGTTTCCTGACTTTTTAATGATCGCCATTCTAACTGGCATGAGATTGTATCTCATTGTGGTTTTGATTTGCATTTCTCTAATGACCAATGATGATAAGCTTTTTTTTTCATGTTTGTTGGCCACATAAATGTCTTCTTTGGAGAATTTTGTGTTCACATCCTTCGCCTACTTTTTGATGGGGTTTTTTTTTCTGGTAAATTTGTTTAAGTTCCTTGTAGATTCTGGATATTAGCCCTTTGTCAGATGGATAGATTGCAAAATTTTTCTCCCATTCTGTAGGTTGCCTGTTCACTCTGATGATAGTTTCTTTTGCTGTGTAGAAGCTCTTTAGTTTAATTTGATCCCATTTGTCAATTTTGGCTTTTGTTGCCATTGCTTTTGGCGTTTTAGTCATGAAGTCTTTGCCCATGCCTATGTCCTGAATGATATTGCCTAGGTTTTCTTTTAGGATTTTTATGGTTTTAGGTGTTATGTTTAAGTCCTTAATCCATCTTGCATTAATTTTTGTATAAGGTATAAGGAAGGGGTCCATTTTCAGTTTTCTGCATATGGCGAGCCAGTTTTCCCAACACCATTTATTAAATAGGGAATCCTTTCCCCATTGCTTGTTTTTGTCAGCTTTGTCAAAGATCAGATCATTGTAGATGTGTGGTGTCATTACTGAGGCCTCTGTTCTGTTACATTGTTCTATATCTCTGTTTTAGTACAAGCACCATGCTGTTTTGGTTACTGTGGCCTTGTAGTATAGTTTGAAGTCAGGTAGCGTAATGGCTCCAGCTTTGTTCTTTTTGCTTAGGATATCTTGATTATATGGGCTCTTTTCTGGCTCCACGTGAAATTTAAAGTAGTTTTTTCTAATTCTGTGAAAAAAGTCAATGGTAGCTTGATAGGGATAGCACTGAATCTGCAAATTACTTTGGACAGTATGACCATTTTCAAGATATTGGTTCTTCCTATCCATGAGAATGGAATGTTTTTCCATTTGTTTATGTCCCCTCTTATTTCCTTGAGCAGTGGTTTGTAGTTCTCCTTGAAGAGATCCTTCACATCTCTTGTAAGTTGGATTCCTAGGTATTTTATTCTCTTTGTAGCAATTGTGAATGGGAGTTCACTCTTGATTTGGCTCGCTGTTTGTCTATTATTAGTGTGTAGGAATGCTTACGATTTTTGCACGTTGATTTTGTATCCTGAGACTGCTGAAGTTGCTTATCAGCTTAAGGAGGTTTTGGGCTTAGATGATGGGGTTTTCTAAATATACAATCATGTCATCTGCAAATAAGGACAACTTGACTTCCTCTCTTCCTATTTGAAAACTCTTCCTTTCTTTCTCTTGCCTGATTGCCCTGGCCAGAACTTTCAATACTGTGTTGAATAGGAATGATGAGAGAGGGCATCCTTGTCTTCTGCTGGTTTTCAGAGGGAGTGCTTCCAGCTTTTGCCCATTCAGTATGATATTGACTGTGGGTTTCTCATAAATAGCTCTTATTATATTGAGCTATATTCCATCAATAACTAGCTTATTGAGTGTTTTTAGAATGAAGGGTGTTGAATTTTATCAAAGAACTTTTCTGCATCTATTGAGAAAATCATGTGGTTTTTGTCTTTGGTTCTGTTTATGTGATGGATTACGTTTATTGATTTGTGTATGTTGAACCAGCCTTGCATCCCAGGGATGAAGCCAACTTGATCGTGGTGGATAGGCTTTTTAATGTGCTGCTGGATTCAGTTTGCCAGTATTTTATCAAGGATTTTTGCATCAATGTTCATCAGGGATATTGGCCTGAATTTTTCCTTTTGTGTGTGTGTCTCTGCAAGGTTTTAGTATCAGGATAATGCTGGCCTCATAACATGAGTTAGGGAGGATTCCCTCTTTTTCTATTGTTTGGAAGAGTTTCAGAAGGAATGGTACCAGCTCCAGTTTGTACCTTTGGTAGAATTCAGTTGTGAATCCATTTGGTCCTAGGCTTTTTTTTGGTTGGTTGGCTATTAATTACTGCCTCAATTTCAGAACTTGTTACTGGTCTCTTCAGGGATTCGACTTCTTCCTGGTTTAGTCTTGGGAGAGTGTATGTGTCCAGGAATTTATCCGTTTCTTCTAGATTTTCCAGTTTAATTGCGTAGAGGTGTTTATAGTATTCTCTGATGGTAGTTTGTATTTCTGTGGGATCAGTGGTGATCTACCCTTTATCATTTTTTTTATCATGACTATTTGATTCTTCTCTCTTTTCTTCCTTATTAGTCTGACTAGCAGTCTTTCTATTTTGTTAATCTTTTCAACAAACCACCTCCTGGATTCATTGATGTTTTTGAAAGGTTTTTTGTTTCTCCATCTCCTTCAGTTTTGCTCTGATCTTAGTTATTTCTTGTCTTTGGCTATCTTTTGAATTTGTTTGCTCTTGCTTCTCTAGTTCTTTTAGTTGTGATGTTAGGGTGTTGATTTTAGATCTTTCCACTTTCTGCTGTGGGCAGTTAGGTCTATAAATTTCCCTCTAAACACTGCTTTAGCTGTGTCCCAGAAATTCTGGTACATTGTATCTTCATTCTCATTGGTTTCAAAGAACTTATTTATTTCTGCCTTAATTTCATTATTTACCCAGTAGTCATTCAGGAGCAGGTTGTATAGTTTCCATGTAGTTGTACAGTTTTGAGTGAGTTTCTTAATCCTGAGTTCTAATTTGATTGCACTGTGGTCTCAGAGACTGTTATGATTTCTGTTCTTTTGCACTTGCTAAGGAGTGTTTTACTTTTGCTGATGAACATCAATGCAAAAATCTTCAATAATGTACTGGCAAACGGAATCCAGCAGCACATTAAAAAGCTTATCCACCACGATCAAGTTGGCTTCATCCCTGTGACGCAAGGCTGGTTCAACATATGCAAATCAATAAATGTAATCCATCACATAAACAGAACCAATGACAAAAACCACATGATTATCTCAATAGATGCAGAAAATTCTGTCAATTCATCAAATTCATTCTCTGTCTAGTTTTGTTATTTTGCTGATGAGGAGTTGTGATCCTTTGGAGAAGAAGAGACATTCCGGTGTTTGGAATTTTCAGCCTTTTTATGCTGGTTTTCTTCTCATTTTCATGGACTTATCTACCGTTGGTCTTTGATGTTGGTGACCTTTGAATGGGGTTTTTGCATGGGCATCTTTTTGTTGATGTTGATGCTATAGCTTTCTGTTTGTTAGTTTTCCTTTTAACAGTCAGGCCCCTCTTTTGCAGGTCTGCTGGAGCTTGCTGGAGGTCCACTCCTGACCCTGTTTGCCTGGGTATCACCAGCGGAGGCTGTAGAACAGCAAAGATTGCTCCCTGCTCCTTCCTCTGGAAGCTTTGTCCCAGAGGGGCATTTGCCAGATGCCACCTGGAGCTCTCCTGTATGAGGTGTCTGTCGACCCCTGCTGGGAGGTGTCTCCCAATCAGGAGGCATGGGGGTCAGGGACCCACTTAAGGAGGCAATCTGTCCCTTAGCAGAGCTTGAGCACTGTGCTGGGAGATCCGCTGCTCTCTTCCAAGCTGGCAGGCAGGAACATTTAAGTCTGCTGAAGCTGCACCCACAGCCACCCCTTTTCCCTGGTGCTCTGTCCCAGGGAGATGGAAGTTTTATCTATAAGCCCCTGCCTGGGGCTGCTGCCTTTCTTTCAGAGATGCCCTGCGCAGAGAAGAGGAATCTAGAGAGGCAGTCTGGATACAGCAGCTTTGCTGCACTTCAGTGGGTTCTGCACCCAGTTCGAACTTCCTGGCGGCTTTGTTTACACTGTGAGGGGAAAACCGCCTACTCAAGCCTCAATAATGGCAGACATCCCTCCCCCCACCAGGCTCCAGTGTCCCAAGTCAACTTCAGACTGCTGTACTGGCAGTGGATCTTAGCTTGTTGGGCTCCATGGTGGTGGGATTTGCTGAGCAAGACCACTTGGCTCCTTGGCTTCAGCTCCCTTTCCTGGGGAGTGAATGGTTCTGTCTCACTGGTGTTCCAGGCACTGGGGTACAAAAAAACCTTGTGCACCTAGCTCAGTGTCTGCCCAAACGGCTGCCCAGTTTTATGCTTGAAACCCAGGGCCCTGGTGGTGTAGGTACCCGAGGGAATCTCCTGGTCTACGGGCTGCGAATACCATGGGAAAAGCATGATATCTGGGCCAGATAGCACTATCCCTCACGGCACAGTTCCTCATGGCTTCCCTTGGCTAGGGGAGGGAGTTCCCTGACCCCTTGCACTTCCCAGGTGAGGTGACACCCCACCATGCTTCTGCTTGCCCTCCATGGGCTGCAACCACTACCTAACCAGTCCCAGTGAGATGAGCCAGGTTCCTCAGTTGGAAATGCAGAAATCACTAACCTTCTGCGTTGGTCTCACTAGGAGCTGCAGACTGGAGCTGTTCCTATTTGGCCATCTTGTCCTCTGTCTCCACCACATTTTATTTATCCACTCATTGATTGACATTTGGGCTGGTTTCATGCTTTTGCAATTGCAAATTGTGCTGCTATAAACATGTGTGTGCAAGTATCTTTTTTTGTATAATGACTTCTTTTCCTCTGGGTAGATATCTAGTAGTGGGATTGCTGAATCAAATAGTAGATCTACTTTTAGTTTTTTAAAGAATCTCAACACTGTTTTCCATAGTGGTTGTACTAGTTTACATTCCCAACAACAGTGTAAAACTTTTTCCTTTTCACTGCATCCATGCCAACATCTATTATGTTTTGATTTTGTTTTATTATGGCCATTCTTGCAGAAGTGAGATGATATCACATTGTGATTTTGATTTGCATTTCCCTGATAACTAGTGATGTTGAGCATTTTTCCATATGTTTCTTGGCTATTTGTTTATCTTCTACTGATAATTATCTATTCATGTCCATAGCCCACTTTTTGATGGGATTCTTTGGGTTTTTTTCCTTGCTGATTTGTTTGAGTTCTTTGTAGATTCTGGATATTAGTCCTTTGTCAGCTGTATGGATTGTGAAGATTTTCTCCCGCTCTGTGGGTTGTCTGTTAACTGTGCTGATTATTTCTTTTGCTGTGCAGAGCTTTTTAGTTTAATTAAGTCCCATCTATTTATCTTTGTTTTTGTTGCATTTGCTTTCAGGTTCTTGGTCATGAAGTCTTTGCCTAAGCCAGAGTCTAGAAGGGTTTTTCAGATGTTATCTTCTAGAATCTTTATGGTTTCAGGTCTTAGATTTAAGTCTTTGATCTATCTTGAGTTTTTTTTTTGTATAAGGGGGAGATGAGGATCCAGTTTCATTCTTCTACATTTTGCTTGCCAATTATCCCAGCACCATTTGTTGAACAGGGTGTCCTTTTCCCAATTTATGTTTTATTTGCTTTGTCAAAGATCAGTTGGCTGTGAGAATTTGGCTTTATTTCTGGGTTTTCTATTCTGTTCCATTGGTCTATGCACCTATTTTTATACCAGTACCATTTTGTTTTGGTAACTATGGCCTAATAATATAGTTTGAAGTTGGGTAATGTGATGCCTCCAGATTTGTTCTTTTTGTTTAGTCTTGCTTTGGCTATGCAGGCTCTTTTTTGGTTCCACATGAATTTTAGGACTGTTTTTTCTTGTTCTGTGAAGAACGATGGTATTTTGATGGGAATTGCATTGAATTCATAGATTGCTTTTGGCAGTATGATCATTTTCACAATATTGATTCTACCCATCCATGAACATAGGATGTGTTTCCATTTGTTTGTGTCATTTATGATTTCTTTCAGCAGTGTTTTGTAGTTTTTTCCCTTTTACAGGTCTTTCACATCCTTGGTTAGATATACTAAGAATTTTATTTTATTTTTTTGCAGCCATTGTGAAAGGGGTTAAGTTCTTGATTTGATTCTCAGCTTTGTCACTGTTGGTGTGTAGCAGAGCTACTGATTTGTGTACATTAATTTTGTATCCTGAAACTTTTCTGAATTCATTTACCAGTTCTAGGAGCTTTTTGGATGAGTCTTTAGGGTTTTGTAGATATATGATCATATTGTCAGCAAACTGTGACAGTTTGACTTCCTCTTTACCAATTTGGATGCTCTTTATTTCTTTCTTTTGTCTGATTGCCCTGGCTAGGACTTCCAGTACTATGTTGAATAGAAGTGGTGAAAGTGGGCATCCTTGTCTTGTTCCAGTTCCCAGGGGAAATGCTTTCAACTTTTCCCCATTCAGTATAATGTTGGCTGTGGGTTTGTTGTAAATGGCTTTTATTACCTTAAGGTATGTCCCTTCTATGCCGATTTTGCTGAGTTTTAATCATAATGGATGCTGAATTTTGTCAAATACTTTTTCTGCATCTATTGAGATGATCATGTGATTTTTGTTTTCACTCCTGTTTATGTGTTGTATCACATTTATTAACTTAAACCATTTATTGATGTTAAACCATCCTTGCATCTCTGGTATGAAACCCACTTGATCATGGTAGATTATCTTTTTGATATGCTATTGAATTAGGTTCACTAGCATTTTCCTTAGGATTTTTGCATTTATGTTCATTAGGAATATTGGTCTGTAGTTTTTTTTTTTTTTTATGTCTTTCCCTGGTTTTGGTATTAGGGTGATACTGGCTTTATAGAATGATTTAGGGAGGATTCCCTCTTTCTCTGTCTTTCGGAATAGTGTCAAGAGTATTGGTAACAATTCCTCTTTCAATGTGTGATAGAATTCAGCTGTGAGTCTGTCTGGTCCTGGACTTTTTTTTGTTGGCAGTGTTTAAATTATCATTTCAATCTTGCTGCGTCTTATTGGTCTGTTTAGAGATTCTATATCTTCCTGGTTTAATCTAAGAGGGTTGTATATTTCCAGGAATTTATCCATCTCCTCTAGGTTTTTTAGTTTATGCACATGGAACTGTTCATAGTAACCTTGAATAATCTTTTGTATTCCTGTGGTATCAGTTGTGGTATCTCTCATTTTGTTTCTAATTGAGCTTATTTGGATCTTCTCTCTTCTTTTCTTAGTTAATCTTGCTAAAGGTCTATCAATTTTATTTATCTTTACAAAGAACCAGCTTTTTGTTTCATTATCTTTTGTATTTTGTTGTTGTTGTTGTTGTTGTTTCCGTTTCATTTAGTTCTACTCTGATCTTTGTTCTTCTTTTCTGCTGGGTTTGTGTTTGGATTGTTCTTGTTTCTTCAGTTCCATGAGGTGTGACCTTAGATTGTCTATTTATGTTCTTTCAGACTTCTTGATGTGGACATTTAGTACTATGAACTTTCCTCTTAGCATCACTTTTGCTGTATCCCAGATGTTTTGATAGGTTGTGTCACTATTATCATCCAATTCAAATAATTTTTAAAATTTCCATCTTGATTTCATTTTTGACCCAATAATCATTCAGGAGCAGGTTATTTAATTTCTATGTATTTAAATGGTTTTGAGGGTTCTTTCTAGAGTTGATTTCATTTTATTCCACTATGGTCTGAGAGAGTACTTGATGTAAGTTCAATTGTCTTAAATGTACTGAGACTTGTTTTGTGGCCGATCATATTGTCTATCTTGGAAAATGTTCCATATGCTGATGAATAGAATGTATATTCTGCAGTTATTGTATAGAATGTTCTGTAAATATCTGTTAAGTAATTTGTTGTAGGGTATAGTTTAAGTCCATTGTTTCTCTGTTGACTTTCTGTCTTGATGACCTGTCTAGAGCTGTTAGGTCTAGTAGTACTTATTTTATAAATGCTGAAGCTCCAGTGTTAGGTGCATATATATTTAGGATTGTGATATTTTCCTGTTGGACTAGTCCTTTTATCATTATGTAATGTCCCTTTTTGTCTTTTAAATGCTGTTGTTTTGTTCTGTCTGATATAAGAATAGCTACTCCCACTTGCTTTTGGTATCCATTTGCATGGAATATATTTTCCACCCCTTTACCTTAACTTTATGTGAGTCTTTATGTGTTAGGTGAGTCTCCTGACGAAAGCAGAAACTTGATTGGTGAACTCTTATCCATTCTGCTATTCTGTATCTTTTAAGTGGAGCATTTAGGCCACTTACATTCAATGTCAGTATCGAGATGGGAGGTACTATTCTATTCATCGTACTATTTGTTGCCTGAATACTTTGTGCCTTTTTCATTGTGTTATTGTTATGTTGATCCTGTGAAATTTATGCCTAAGGAAGTTCTATTTTGGTGTATTTTGAGGATTTGTTTCAAGATTTAGAGCTCTTTTGAGCAGTTCTTATAGTGCTGGCTTGGTAATGGTGAATTCTCTCAGCATTTGTTTGTCTGGAAAAGACTGTATCTTTCCTTCATTGATGAAGCTTAGTTTCACTGGATACAAAATTCCTGGCTGATAATTGTTTTGTTTAAGGAGGCTAAAAATAGGACACAATCCCTACTACCTTGTAAGGTTTCTCCTGAGAAATCTGCTGTTAATCTGATAGGTTTTCTTTTATAGTTTATGTGATACTTTTGCCTCACAGCTCTTAAGATTCTTTCCTTTGTCTTGCCTTGAAATAACCTGATGACTACCTGCCTGCATGATGATCTTTTTGCAATGTTGAGGTCTGTTATTTCTATACTCAGTTTTTTTGAGGATTTTTATCATGAAGGAATGTTGAATTTTATCAAATAGTTTTTCAGCATCAATTGAAATGATCATATGGTTTTTATCCTTCATTCTGTTGATATAATGTAGCACATTGATTAATTTGCTCATGTTGAGCCATCCTTGCATCCCAGGGATAAACCCCAGTTGATCATGATGAATGATGTTTCCAATGTATTGCTGAATTCAGTTTACTAGTATTTTGTTGAGAATTTTTGCATCACTATTCATCAGAGATGAATATTGTAGTATAGTATATGTAATATAGAATATTGTAGCCTGTAGTTTTATTTTCTTCATGTGTCTTTGGTTTTGGTATTGGGGTATTACTATCCTTGTAGAATGAGTTTGGAAGAATTTTCTCCTCCTCTATTTTTCGAAACAGTTTGAGTAAAATTGGAATTAGTTTCTCTTTAAATATTTGGTAGAATTCGGCAGTGAAGCCATCAGGTCCTGGACTTTTCTTTACTGGGAAACTTATTACAGCTTTGATTGTGTTACTTGTCATTGGTTTGTTCAGGTTTTGGACTTCTTCCTGGTTCAATCTTGGTAGGTTGTATTGTCTAGAAATTTGTTCATTTCTTATAGCTTTTCCAATTTATTGGCATATTGTCGTGCATAGTAGCCACTAATTATCCTTTGAATTTCTGCAGTGTCAGTCGTAATGGCCCCTTTTTCATTTCTAGTTGTATTTATTTGGATGTTCTCTCCTTTTTTCTCAGTCACACTAAAGGTTAGTCAATTTTGTTTAACTTTTAAAAAACCCTTCTGTTTCATCGATCTTTTTTATTGTTTTTTTCATTTCAATTTCATTGATTTCTGATCTGATATTTATTATTTCTTTTCTTCTACTACTTTTGGATTTGTTTTGCTCTTGCTTTTCTAGTTCTTCAAGATGCATTGTTAGATTGTTTATTTGAAGTTTTTTCTCTTTTTTGATGTGAGCACTTACAGCTATAAATTTCCCTCTTAATACTACTTTTGCTGTATCTCACAGGTTTTGATATGTTTTGTTTCCATTATCATTTGTTTCAAGAAATTTTTCAATTTCTTTCTTCATTTCTTCATTAAGCCACTGGTCATTCAAGAGTGTATTGTTTAATTTCCATGTATTTGTATAGTTTCCAAAATTCCTCATTATTAATTTCTAGTTTTATTCTATTGTGGTCAGAGAAGATGCTTAATATTATTTCAAATTTTTTGAATGTTTTAAGATTTGTTTTGTATCCTAACATATGATCTATACTTGAGACTGATCCATGTGCTAAGAAAAAAAATATGTATTCTGCAGCCGTTGGATGAATTGTTCTATAAGTATATATTAGATCAATTTGTTCTATAGTGCAGATTATGTCCAATGTTTCTTTATTTTCTGTCTGGAAGATATGTCCAATGCTGAAAGTAAGGTTTTGAAGTTTCCAGTGATTATCATAATGGAGCCTTTCTCTGTCTTTAGCTCTAATAATATTTGCTTAATATATCTGGGTGCTCCATATCCTCTGGCTGAATTAATTTGTTTATCATTATATAGTGACCTTCTTTATCTCTTCTTATAGTTTTTGTCTTGAAATCTCTTCTGTCTGATATAAGTATAGCTGTTTCTACTCTTTTTTGGTTTCCATTGGCATGGAATATCTTTTTCCATCACTTTTTTTTTCAGTCTAATATGTCTTTTTAGGTGAAGTGTGTTTCCTGTTGGCTCAGATCAATGGGTCTTGTTTTTACATCCATTCAGCCACTCTATCTCTTCTGATTGGAGCGTTTAGTCCATTTACATTCAATATTTTTATTGAGAAGTAAGGACTTAGTCCTGCCATTTTAAAATTTATTTTCTGGTTGTATTGTGGTATTCTCTTCCTCTTTTCTTTCTTTCCTATCTTCCTTTATTGAAGGTAATTTTATCTGGTGATAGAATTTAGTTTCTTGCTTCTTATTTTTTTGTGTCTCTGTTGTATGTTTTTTGGTTTAAGGTTACCATGAGGCTTACAAATACTTTTTTTTTTTTTTTTGACAGAGTCTCACTCTGTCACCCAGGCTGGAGTGCAGAGGTGCAATCTTGGTTCACCACAACCTCCACCTTCCAGGTTCAAGCAATTCTTCTGCCTCAGCCTCCCAAGTAAGCATGTGCCACCATGCCTGGCTAATTTTTTGTATTTTTAGTAGAGATGGGGTTTCACCATATTAGCCAGGATGGTCTCAATCTCCTGACCTCATGATCTGCCTGCCTCAGCCTCCCAAAGTGCTAGGATTACAGGCATGAGCCACCGCACCCAGCCACAAATACTATTTTATAACCCATTATGTAATCTGGTAACAACTTAACACTGTTTGCATAAACAAACAAGCAAAAAGAAAACTACAATAATAAAAGTCTATGCCTTAACTTCGTCCCCCTCCTTTTTAACTTTCTGTTGTTTCTATTTATATATTATTGTACTGTCTTTTGTCTACAAAAGTTGTAGCTATTTTTGAATGATTCATCATTTAGTCTTTCTACTTAGAATAAGAGTAGTTTAGACATCACAGTTAGTGTTTTGATATTCTGTGTTTTTCTGTGTACTTACTATTACCAGTGACTTTGGTACCCTCAGGCCATTACTTTTTGCTCATTACCATCTCTTTCTTTCTGAGTGAAGTGCGCCCTTTAGCATTTCTTGTAGGACAGGTCTGGTGAAATCCCTCGGCTTTTGTTTGTCTGGGAATGTCATTATTTCTTCTTCATGTTTGAAGGATATTTTCACCAGATATACTATTCTAGGGTAAAAGGGTTTTTTTTCCTTCAGCACTTTAAATATGTCATGCAACTCTCTCCTGATCTGTAAAGTTTCCACTGAAAAGTCTGTTGCAGACACCAAGTAGACTTCCAAGTAGACCATTTTGGAGCTTCACTGTATGTTATTTGTTTCTTTCTCTTGCTGTTTTTAGGATCCTTTCTTTATCCTTCACCTTTGGAAATTTGATTATTAAATGCATTGAGGTAGTCTTCTTTAGGTTAAATCTGCTGGGCGGATCACGAGGTCAGGAGATCGAGACCATCTTGGCTAACCCGGTGAAACCCTGTCTCTACTAAAAAATACAAAAAAAAAAAAAAAAAAAAAAAAAAACTAGCCGGGCGAGGTGGCGGGTGCCTGTAGTCCCAGCTACTCGGGAGGCTGAGGTAGGAGAATGGCGTAAACCTGGGAGGCGGAGCTTGTAGTGAGCTGAGATCTGGCCACTGCACTCCAGCCTGGGCCACAGAGCGAGACTCCGCCTCAAAAAAAAAAAAAAAAAAAAAAGAATTCTGAATTTCTTCTCTGTGTTATCTGATATTAACACAACTACTTTGAATTCTCTGTCTGAAAGGTCACATACCTCTGTTTCTCCAGGATTGGTTCCTGGTGGCTTATTTAGTTCATTTGGTGAGGTTATGTTTTCCTGAATGGAAAACATTAGTAGATATTCTTTGGTGTCTAGGCATTAAAGAATTAGGTATTTGGCCGGGCGCGGTGGCTCAAGCCTGTAATCCCAGCACTTTGGGAGGCCAAGACGGGCGGATCACGAGGTCAGGAGATCGAGACCATCCTGGCTAACGTGGTGAAACCCCGTCTCTACTAAAATAAAAGTACAAAAAACTAGCCAGGCGAGGTGGCGGGCGCCTGTAGTCCCAGCTACTCGGGAGGCTGAGGCAGGAGAATGGCGCGAACCTGGGAGGCGGAGCTTGCAGTGAGCTGAGATCCGGCCACTGCACTCCAGCCTGGGTGACAGAGCGAGACTCCGTCTCAAAAAAAAAAAAAAAAAAGAGTTAGGTATTTATTGTAGACTTCACTGTCTGTGCTTGTTTGTACCCATCCTTCTTGGGAAAGCTTTCCAGATATTTGAAAGTACTTAGGTGTTATAATCTAAGCTGTATCTGGTTTAGGGAATACCCCAAGACCAGTAACACTGTGGTTCTTGCAGACTGGTGGTGGTCTTGGACAAGGTCTGGAAGAATTTTCTGTATTGCCAGGTAGAGACTCTTGTTCTCTTTTCTTACTTTCTCCCAAACAAATAGAATCTCTCTTTCTCTCTCTCTGTCTCTTTCTCTTTCTCTTTCTCTTTTTCTTCTGAGCCACCTAAAGCTGGGGATGGAGTGACACAAGCATCCCTGTGGCCACTTCCACTATGACTGCACTGGGTCAGACCTGAAACCAGAACAGCACTGAGTCTCACCCAAGTCCTGCTGTAGCCACTCCCTTGGTACCGCTTATGTTCACTCAGGATCCTGGGGCTCTATAATCAGCAGGTCACAAAGCCAGTCAGGCCTGTGTTCTTCTTCCCTTCAGAATGACGAGTTTCCCGAGGCCCTGGTGGGTCCAGAAGTACCATCCAAGAGTTAGATACTAAAGTCAAAAACATTAGAAGTCTACTTGGTGTTCTGTTTTACTGTGACTTGGCTGGCACTCAAACCACAAGACACAGTCATTCCCAGTCTTTCCTCCCCTTTCCAAAAGCAGAGGAGCCTTACCCTGTAGCCACCACCACCATAGGCCATGGGGAGTATGGTAAGACTACCAAGGATGTTCTCTTAATGTCCCAGAGCTCTTAAGTCAACTTGTAGAGAATGCTGCCTGGCCTGGGACTCACTCTTCAAGTCTGGGCTCCTCTCTGGCCCAGAGCAGGTCCAGAAATGCCATCCACAAGTCAAGTCCTGGAATCAGGGACTCCAAGAGCCTGCTCGGTGTTCTACCCTCTCACAGCTGTGCTGGTTCCTGAATCCAGCAAGTCTCAGAAGCTCACCCAAGGCCCTTGATGTAGTAGGTGGGTATTGCTGCTGGTTATTCAGGGCCCAAGGGCTCTTTAGTTAGTAGATGATGAATTCTCCCAGGACTGAGTCCTTCCCTTCAAGGCAGCGAATTCCCTTCTAGGCCCTGAGTGTGTCTAGAAATGTTGTCTGGGAGCTAGGGCCTGAAACAGGGGCCTCCCAACTCTGACTGGTGCCCTATCCTGCTGTGGTTGAGCTAGTATTCAAGAAGAAAGACAAAGCGCCTCCACGCTTTCCTCTCCCCTCCACAAGCAAAAGGAAGGGGTCTCTTTTGGAGCTGGAAGCTGTGCAACTCGGGGTTAGGAGAGGGGTGAGGCCAGCATTCCCTTAGCCACCCCAGTTTGTGTCTCAGTATGTTGAGTTCTCCCCAGTCAACTCTCTCTGGGCCCAGTTTAGCACTAGGACTCACCCAAGAGTTGCAGTTCTTATGGCCTAGACTGCCTTTCAAGTTTACTTAGCACCTCAGAGCACTGTAGCCATCAGTGGGGAGGTCTACAGGCACTCAAGCTTCTGGCCTCTAGGATCATTGATTCCTCAACCACTGGCTAGGGTTGGTTCAAATGCTCCCTCCATGGGCAAGCGTCAGCTGAGTTGGTTCAATTTTCCTTTCTGCTCGAACAGGACAGCACTGAGTTCAATGCCTCACAGTTTCTCTGCTCTCCCTCCCCCAGCCTCCAAAGACACTCTCAGCACCACATAGCTGCTGTGGGGGGTTGGGGAGGCCTGGCATCAGAGATTCCGGACTGTTTTTCTTCTTCGGTGCCTCTTTCAGCAATACAAACTCAACACCAGGTACGATGAAGACTCGTCTGATTTTTGCTTGTTATGAAGGTTTGTCTTTTTTTTTTTTCTGTGTAAATAGTTGTTAAATTGGTGTCCTTATGGTGGGGACAATCAGTGGAGCCATTTATTCTTCTATCTTGCCAAACCCTGATATCTTAATGCATCCATTGTATGTAACAAGAAAGGAGATTTGTCACATAATGATGATAATTGCTATTAAGAGTGAGCACTGAGCACACACCTGTGCCAGGCACTGTTCTAAGTGCTGCACATGTATAAGTTTTCCCTTAATTGTCACCACTATGATATGAAGCAGGTACTATTATTATCTCCATTTATAGATAAGAAAATTAAAGCACTGAGTGGTTAACTAACTTACCCAAGGTCACACAGTCAGAGAAAGGCAGAGCTGGGGGATTGATGATTGACTGATGGATTGATTTAGGAACACCTACTTTTTTCAACTTAGTGGTTCAATCTGCTGACCTTGAAACCATGGGTTCAAATGCCAGCTCTATTCCTTACTATCAGATCATTTTAAACCGAGTTTCTCATAGTTAAAATAAATAAATTATAGCGTCTAACCTCATAGATAGGTAGGAATATTATATGAGTTAACTCATGTAATAGTGTAAAACCTAGAATACTGGCTGGTACCAAGTAAGCAATATTATTAATACTATTATTATTTCTTCATGTATAACTTAGGCAGAATGATTTGACAGCTTGTGTTCTAACTACTACCCTGTATTATTTTCCTTCTAGATTCCATATCCTCAGTTCCATAGCTGAATGGTTGACACACTTGAAGCAGTCGATAACAGTTGATGAATAAATGAATGCATGAACAGATACATGAACTGCTGAATGAATTCGTAGAAGATAGAGAGAGGAGAATTAAGTCTTATCCTACGTGTGGAGTTTGGAAGGGAAAACAAACATTTCTTAGGAAATGACAGTAATCACCTATGTTTACTATTGTTAACAAATCAGGAAATGTGCCTTCCTTCCAGGAAAAATGACGAGCTTATCTACACTACAGGAAATAACAGGCCTTTGGACCTCCTAAGCAACCCCAAGCATGGGATCCCTCTCACACTTTCTGTTTGCTCCTTCATTTGCACCTAAACCCAGCCCAGACTGTGCTGTGAATTTCATGGCCATAGCTTATGCCAGTAAAAAGCCTTTCATACTCTGCTAATGTGGCATTTGTTTGGTAATATGCGGGAAAGAGCATTAAAAATAAATCCAGAAATGGCATCTTATAAATTTGGATTTTCTGTTCTCATAATTTATAGGAGTTCATGTTAGAGAGCACTGTCTTATGCATAAATACAATTTCTTTGTGAGCTGATGATGGAATTTATATCAAAGGGGGTCGAACATATACTTCATGAACTCAGCATCCACTATTATAAGCTATTTCATGTATAACTGGAGATGAATGATCTCTCCCCCTGTTTGTCTTAACTTAAAATTCAGTTGGTTTGCTTGAATTCATTTCCAAGGCATGGGACTGGGGGAAGGGAACTCAAGATTTATACACCTTTAATCTAATCAATTCCAAACATATCTTTAGACAAATAATTTAAAAATCTATGCATCACAAAACACCTCTATTAATTTCAGAATACATAGTTTGGTGAATTTTTATGTGATTGTGGGTTTGTGTGTTTAAGAAGATTAAAAAAAAATCATCCTTTCTTTCCTTTCCCCTCAGAGAGAAATTTTAACAGGAATGTTTTGAAATAAAATCCCACAAGGAAACAATCCCCCCAGACAATTAAACTGGGAGAAGTTCCCCTGAGGGCAGACCAAAACAAAATTCGTAAAAATAATTGCTGTGCTGGGTTTCTGCTGTATTTTGGCTGGGCATAAGCAGAACAGCGGGGGCCTGTGCACATACTCACAGAAAACACACACACACAAACACACAGAGTAAGTGTGTCCCTCCATGGAGCAGGCTTATGACACTGTTGTGTGTAACTACCTGGCCAGACTCGGGTCTTTCTGGCAAGACGCAGTGATTTGGAGGCTGTAGCCAATATAAAATAACAATCAGGTCATTTACAAGGTTCTGCCAAATATTAACCTTGTATCCAATTCTCCCCCAACATTGCGGAGTCTCTAATATGAACCAGGCCAGCCCCCCAATCATTTTACCATATTCTGGAATGGGGATGGAGGCAGTAGTCAAGTTGGGGAACTCAGTACACACTTGTTAGAAATAAAATATTTAAGGGGGTGTGTTTATACCAAGATAATGATGTGGTTTGTTGGCTTTTTTTTTTTTTTTTTTTTTTTTTAAGTGCCAGAAAGATTGTTTAATTGCCCTCTCCTTCCTTAGGGGAAACTCAAAGGTTAATCCATCCAAGAAAGTGGGGTTTGCATTTGCCCTGAAGATAACAGAATTATTTGAGCTGTGGTTGAGGGTGTAGGAAACTGTGGTTTAAGGCCAGGTGGCTGAGAGTGTTTTGGCAGGGAAGACTGAAGTTATGGTTTTGTGTCTGTGTTAGGGAATTGCTTTGGACAGAATCATGCGGTACTGGGTTTAATGCCACACTCAGGAGCATGCTCAGACAGCTAATATTGTATTAATATTTATTGTTAACATAGCTTCATAGTTATTTTTAGCACTTCAAAAGAGATCACTGATTTGGACCATCGCCTCTACTTCTCCACTTCTCGTTTTTTAAGCAACCACACTGGAGCCCCCGCTGTGTGCCAGACACTACGTCCTATTTAATCTACACAAGAGGTCGATACAGTCAATATCTCCATTTTAGAGGTAAGGAGAAGAAGGTTTCTTGGACCAGGAAATACCTCTCCCAGGTCAAGTGGCTACAGAATATAAAGCTAAAGGCAAGCCCCCTAACTTGGTCCATGCTCCATTCTTCCCTCTTAAGAGAGAGTCGCCCTCCATGCCTGAATCCATTCTGCTAGTCTTTGCTTTCAAAGACCAGTGAAGCCAATGGTACTGCACTAGTCTGAGCCATGTCATAGAGAACTTCTAAACTTCTCAAGCCAGCCATAATCACCAAGATTCAATGGATAAAATAATTCCTAAGTAAGCCCATCTGTCTGAAGTGTAGATTGTGTTCATTCTCTGTCCCTGCTGTATAAATTCTAACCAAGTTTTCCTTCCCTCTCTAAAGGCCAATCATACCTTCCAACTGAAGGCCTTGGGGAACTTAAATGCAATTTCTATGCTGAAATTAAGCCAGGTGAAGGTTTCAACAATAACAACAACAAAACTGGTCCCTCTGGGTCTTCTCTCAAAATTGTTGGTATCACTACTTCTTTGGAAGCAGAGGTGACATTTCTTGACAGCCAAGACACTATATGTTACAGCTAGTTAGTCTTCTTTGAATGTATTTCTTTTTTTTAATGGAGTGGAGCCTACGGAGGGGGCGGGGCTCAAATTCTTTCGTGAATGGAGTGTTAGAATAAACAGCTCTGCACGAATGTTGGGATAATGTTTTAAAGTGAGTACCAGCCAATGCAGTCAGGAGAAGCAGTTTTAACAGCAGGGCTGTTATTTTAACAATAGGTTACCAGATCCATTGGGCAATCTGACTAAAAGCCCATATTTATTTCCCTAATTTTATAAACATTTAATAGGTCCTTATTAAACACATCAGCCAGCATGATTTAATAACACAATCAGTCTAGAAGTTTAAGAAAATTGAAAACAGGATTTGAATGTAATGCAGCCACAATTACTGGAGATTATAGGGAATCATTCCCATATGTCTCCAGTGGAGAGCTGCTAATCTCTGTTTGCGTGGAGGTGATTTCCTTTGGAACCCTGCCCAGCCTTCAACAGCACTAGGGCTGAACAAATTAGATTTGAAAGTCCCCAATTTTATGACTAAGGTAATACACTCTGTGTATTTAGAGAAACACTGAGTTCCTATTTTCACTGGCTCTCAAACGCTGGACAGAGACCTTGATTTCATTTAGTTTGGCTCCACTTAGAATATGGTCATAGGTCTGAAGGGGTCAGCACATGTTTTTGTGTGACTTTCATAGATATTCTAATTCCTCTCCACCCACAATGCTGAGGCGTTTGCATCATGGCTTGGTGATGACAGATCTCAGGAATGTGCTGCAATTAGACCTGGAAGACAGCCGGCTTCTAGGGGCCTGGGGACCCGCACCTTCCTCTACTAAACTTTTGTGCCTCCATCTCATTCTTCGTCCTCTGCTCATGGTACCCTCCAAGTGGCTTTTCTTATGCTCAGAGAATAGCAACCTGGGAAACTGGGCTTTGTTTTTCTCTTTCTTAGGCAGCTTCTGGAAAAGGTGAACTCTGCAAAGAGACAGATTTTCTTGATTCTGGATAAAGCAGCAAGGACCAGTAGGCTACAGATGAAAGTCCTGGGAGCTACAAGATTAGGAACAAACCCCAAAGCAGCATTTCTATTAGAATTAGCCTGAAATAGTGCTGGACGGTCTCCACCTTGATGTTTGCCTCCCATCCTGCCTCTTATTTTTGTAGAACGAGTGAAACATAGTAACAATGACTCCCAATTCCTGAGCACTTACTGTATGCCCGCACATTACAATACTGCCTGCTTTAAGCTTCACAATAATCCAGTAAGATCAGTATTATCAACCACACCATATAGAAAAAGAAACCGAGATTCTGTTGACTTTGGAACCTTCCTGGTCTCAGCAAAGCAAGATTCAGACTCAGAGGGCATTGACTTGGAAGTTCCTTTTTTAATATATACTTTAAGTTCTGAGATACATGTGCAGAACATGCAGGTTTGTTAAATAGGTATACACATGCCATGGTGGTTTGCTGCACCCATCAACCCATCGTGTACATTAGGTATTCCTCCTAATGCGATCACTCCCCTAGCCCCCAACCCCTCCGACAGGCCCTGGTGTGTGATGTTTCCCTCCCTGTGTCCATGTATTCTCATTATTCGACTCCCACTTATGAGTGAGGACATGTGGTGTTTGGTTTTCTGTTCCTGTGTTAGTTTGCTGAGAATGATGGTTTCCAGCTTCATCCATGTCTCTGCAAAGGACATGAACTCATCCTTTTTATGGCTGCATAGTATTCCATCGTATACATGTGCCACATTTTCTTTATCCAGTCTATCAATGATGGGCATTTGGGTTGGTTCCAAGTCTTTGCTATTGTGAATAGTGCTGCAATAAACATACGTTTGCATGTGTCTTTATAATAGAATGCTATATAATCCTATTCTTAATCACTATTTGGAGTGTGTTGCTTCCAATAATGGTAAAGATAATGAGATGACCACAATGCTTTATATGTGCATGAAAAGGAAGTGTACCTTTTCCTAGACATCTTTCCACTCAATTCAAGAGTTCTAGTTAGTTTCTTCCTGGTAACTTCCCTTTACAATGGTGCTTTTGGCTTTTAAAGATCCAGAAGCAACAAGAGGAGGAAGAGGTAAAGGGCTAGAAAAAGAAATTTGGGTAATTCTTAAGAGAAATGTTGAGGAGCTTACAAGAATGAGAGGAAATGAGATTTTACAGTTTTTAAAACTTATTTATGATTTACCATGTACCAGGCATTATTCTAAGCACCTGTCTTGTATTTCCCTTCATTTCAATCCTCCCAACCATCCTGTGAGGTAGTTCTATCTTAAAGTAGTCCTATTTTGTCCACATTAAGTAACTTGTTCAAAGTGACCCAGCTAGTAAGTGGCACAACTGGGATTTATGCCCAGGCACTCTGAGTCTAGTGCCAACCCTCACCACTGTGCTAAGACATTGTGTATCAACTAGTCCTTCACTTGGAGAAATGCAAGGAGGGAACTCATGTTGCTTTCAGGTTAGTTTTTGCTTGCTGAACTAAATATATATTTGACCTTCACTTAGCTCCTTGCCTGAAGCCCTCAGCAGGTTTATCTAAGCAGGTGGTATTAAAACCTTTAATTTATTGACTTGACTTTACAACCTAAACCCACATCCTCTTCCCCACCACACGCACCCACCACAATCATACGTGTTCAACTCACAGTCACAAACATCTCCATTAACATATATTAAGATTATATGTGCTGAGCTTTAAAACAAAATGGAACCACTTTGAACCCTTTAGGCAAACAAGAACACCGGAAATCTCCATTCACCCTCCACCCTCGCCAAGGACTTGATGGTTCCCCTAGGGGCAGAATGTTTGAACACCCAGTCATCAGTGTATATAGACTTTTCTTTTGTTCATTTCTTTAATCTAGAGCAATCATTACTCAACTCTAGCATGTATAAGAATTGCTGTAGATCATTGGATGCACTGAACAAAGAGTATCCACTAAGTGTGATGGGCGAAGGCGACACTGCCTCCCCTGCAGATGCCAGGTGAGAGCATCATCCAGGTGAGAGCATCATCCAGGTGAGAGCACTAGGTGAGTTGAGTCAGTGACACACAATGCTTTGAGGCTTTTGAAGTGCCTCAACCACCTCCTGCTCCAGTTACGCTAACTCTTGGGGGTCACCAGTACATGTCCTGGCCCCAGGAGACATGTGAAAGTAAATTAAAATGGAGACCAGGCCTGAAGAATCCCTGAGCAGACCAAGCCAGGTAGGCCTCATCAGTGACTTTAATCCTCCTCGATTTGCAAGCATGAGCAAAACTTAACTTGAGTTATTTTTCTTGTAAATGCCTATATTAAAGAAAAATAGAACTTAAGCTCAACCAATCAGAAGCAGCCAAAACACTTATCATTATATAACTAGGGGCCTTCCAGCAAGATAGACCAAATAAGGCAGCCGTATGATTAATATAACCAATCAAATATTTGCTTTGCTTTACTTCCAAGTTTATCCTATAAAAACCTCCCTCTAGTGTTCTTCTGGTGGAGCTTCCGAGCCACTTCCAATTTGGAACTACCAGATTCATGAATCACTGTTTGTACAATTCAACTCTTTTAAAATTTATTGTGCCTCAGTTTGCCTTTTTAGCAGGTTTTGTATTTCAAGCTCCATTTCATTGATGATGACTGCAGCACAGGAAAGAGCCTCATCTGAAGTCAAAATGTGCTGGACTCTAAAGACAGCCTCAAAACTGCCCTGAAATCCAGTTGTTTCACATAGAGTAGCATCTTTTATCATCATCCAACTTTTACCATGAAAGGGTCAAATGGCTTCTAGAAGCCATCGAACACAGCAGCTTGATGATGTAACAACTTTTTAAAAGAAATACAAGTAAATTCTGCTGAAATGTCTACGAAAAAATCCAACTAAATCAATAGCAGATAGGATTTTCTGCTTCTAAAAGACAATGCCTTCTAGAATATCATGACATTCCATCACTAAATATTTTATTTAATCAAAGTTTGTTGGTGTAGACTTTCTGCCAAATCCTCAGGGTGAATTCTAATTACACAGTGTAGCCGGGTGTTTACAGAGCATGACCTTTTTAGAGACTGCATGCCTGGCTTTGTATCCTTACCCAGCGAACCACTAGCTTTGTGTCCACGGGCACGTTTACTTCATCTCTCTGTGCATCAGATTTCCCATCTCTAATATGGGGACAATGATGGAATCTGCCTCTTGGGGTTGTCATGAGTATTAAATCAGTTAATCTAGGCAAAGTACTTAGAACAGTGCCTGGCATACCTGAAGAGTGCAATCAGTGTTACCTCCTATAGTATCAAATGGGAATATGCCTCAATCAAGATGAGAGTCATTGAACAAGATATAAGTTTGTCTTCACAATAAATAAAATCTATTCAGTGGTATGCAGTGGGCCAAGGATGGAGTTTCAGAGTCAGACAAACCAGAGTTTGCATTCTGGCTCTGCCTCTTTCTAGAATTGTCATCCATGTAACAGCTGGAGGCTTAATGAATGGCAACTACATGAGGCAGCATGATAGTCAGATGTGTGAATTTCAGAGCTACTTCTGGATTCCAACCCTCTGCCACTTAATTCCTATGTAATTATGGAAAAGACACTCATACTTTCTGTACCTCAATTTCCTCCTCTGAAATAATGTAACAATAAAGCCTACGGGAGTTGTTGTGAGGGGTAAATGAGATGTGTGTATATTTCCCCACAGGTAATCAACACTCTATAAATTGTAACAATGCTACTGTTAGTCTTTTCCAAATCACATAGGTGGTGGTTACCTCCAAAGTCAGATCTCAAGAGAAAGACAATTCTATTAAGTATTCTAAAATACATGTAATATATAATATCCTATCTTAGCCATTTTTATATATAGAGTTCAGTGGTATTAAGTCATTCCCATTATCGCGCAGACCTCACAACCATCCACCTTTAGAACTTTTCATCTTGGAAAACTGAGACTGTCTCCCCATTAAACAATAGCACCCCATGCCCCTTCCCCCAACCACTGAAAGAAACACCATTCTACTTTCTGTCTTTATAAATGTGTCTACTCTAGGTACCTTATATAAGTAGACTCATACAATATTTGGGTTTTTGTGACTGACTGATTTCACTTAGCATGATATCCTCAAGGTTCATCCATTTTGTAGCATGCATCAGAATTTCTTTCCTCCTAAGGTTGAGTAATATTTTGTTGTATGTCTATACCACATTTTGTTTATCCAATCTTCTGTCAAAGCACACTTGGGTTGCTTCTGTGGTTTAGCTATTGTGAGTAGTGTTGTTATAAAGATGGGTATGTAAACATCTGTTCAAGACTCTGATATCAATTATTTTGGGTATATACCCAGAAGTGGAATTGCTTGATCATATGGTAGCTCTACTTTTTATTTTTTGAGGACCTACCATACCGTTTTCCACAGCAGCCGCACCATTTTGCAATTCCACTAACAGAGCACAAGGGGCAATTTCTCTGTATCTTTGTCAACACTTGTTATTATCTGGAGTTTTTTTTTTTTTTTGATAGCAGTATCCTAAATGGTGTGAGCTAATGTCTCATTATAGTTTTAATTTGCATTTCTCAAATGATTAATTATGTTTAGCATTTTTTGTGCTCATTGGTCATTCATAAATCTTCTTTGGAGAAATGTTTATTCAAGTCCTTTGCCCATTTTTCAGTTAGGCTGTTTATTCTTGTTGTTGAGTTGTAGAGAAAGACATTTTTAAAGACACTTTCAGAGACTTATTTTATGAAAAATATTTTTTTCTTTATTCCTCAGAAAAATAAAGGGAACATTCTTAACGGAGAGAAAAATAGGAATTGTAAGGTTATTTTGTGATAAGGTACGTATAAAATGTCCCTTTCCCTAGGAATGGCTTACACAGAGGCCTCAGGTAAGGGAGTGCAGGGAAGGCCTGCACCTCTTCCAGCCTAGCTCCAGCCCCAGCCCCAGCCCCAGCACCCTGAGCCTGTAAGGCAGACACAAGTACTTCTGCCTCTTGGGGCCTGGCATCCTAGGGTGTCCACTCAGGCCCCATTAAAAGTGGCCACCATAAAGTGAAAAAAGCCAGTATCTTTGTTCATTTTTGTGCTGCTCTAATAAAATGCCACAGACAGGGTAAGTTATACACAACAGAAATTTATTACTCACAGTTCTGGAGTCTGTGAAGTCCAAGAACAAGGCCCTAGAAAGTCATGTCTGGTGAAGGCTGCCATCTGCTTCAAGATGGTACCTTGGATATTGTGTCCTCGCATGGCAGAAAGTGGAAGGGCAAAAAGGTCCTAGTCTAGTTCCCTCCAGTCCTTTTATTAATATAAGGCTCTAATCCATTCATAAGGGCAGAGCCCTCAAGACTTAGTCATTTCCCAAAAGGGCTTATCTCTTAATGGGGATTAAGTTTCAACAAGAATTTTGGAAAGGACACACTCAAACCATAGCAGCAAGTCTCAGAAGGACAAATACTGCATGATTCCACTTACGTGAGGTATCTGAAATAGTCAAACTCATAGGAACAGAGAAAAGAATGGTGGTTGCCAGGGACTGGAGGAAGGCAATGTAGAGTTGCTGTTCAATGGGTATAACATTCCAGTTATGCAAGACAAATACCTCCTAGATAACTGCTGTACAACATTGTCCCTATAGTTAACAACACTCTGCTATGCACTTAAAATTGTGTTCAGAGGGTAGATCTCATGTTAAGTATTCTCACCATAATAGTAATAACAATGACATGGTCACCACTGGGGGTTCTGGTACCTGGAATGGCAGCTGGCTTCCGGATGACTTCAATGGAAAAGCATGCTTCCCGAGTTACTGGACACTGCTTCCTGAGCCTCCTTCCCCAGGCCGCACCCACTTTACAGCTTGAAGCACTAATACTTCTTTTTTTCTTTTCTTTTCTTTTTTAGAGGGAGTCTCGCTCTGTTGCCCAGGCTGGCGAGCAGTGGCGCAATCTCAACTCACTGCAAGCTCTGCCTCCTGGGTTCATGCCATTCTCCTGCCTCAGCCTCCTGAGTAGCTGGGATTACAGGCACCCACCACCACGCCTGGCTACTTTTTTGTATTTTTAGTAGAGATGAGGCTTCATCACGTTAGCCAGGATGGTCTTGATCTCCTGACCTCATGATCCGCCCGCCTTGGCCTCCCAAAGTGCTGGGATTACAGGCGTGAGCCACCGCGCCTGGCCTAAAGCACTAATACTTCTCATAACATCCTATCACCTGAGAGAGTGAGCCCTGACACCCTCCCCTCTGAGTGTCCCCAGATAACTCCTCAGTGAAGACGGAGCTGCATCTCCAAATGCAACACTAAAATCCTGCTTTGCCTGCACAGGTCATCCTTGGGGTTAGAGGCCAGGAGAAGCAGAAGACATTTTTACTAGCACCTAAAAACCTTAGCTCCTTGGGCACTCTTGCTGCCTAGACCAGTGTCCCAAAACCCAGCGCCTCCCTGGACCCATCTCCAGCCTCCACCCTTGTGGAATGGTGGGATCTTCCTGCTTTGCCTTACCAGGTGGATAACACTGAATTCTCTGCCTTTGGCTTTTTTCACTTAACATTAATTCTACTTTTACCCACAGCCTTCAGCCCTTAATTGAATATGCATTTACTCAACCACAGGCTGGGTGAACTTGCTAGGAAACAGAAAGGAAGGTCAAAATATGAAGGGTTGTGATGGATAAAAACCAATGGATAACTTTGGTTCCTTTGATGAGGATGTGAGGCCGGGGGCCATCAAATGTTTAGCAGGAACCTGTGAAAATAACATTGCTGTGGTAATTCCTCCTAATATGCAGTGAACTGAGAACATTTCAGGCATTTTATTTTCATGTCTGCTCTAATCATTGAAAACAATTTTAAAAAGCAAAATATCAGGGTCAAAATATTTCAGAGGTATTTTTTTTCACCTCTAGCTTGAAAGTAAATTGTTACTTTCTAAGCAAGCAAACAAAAAGGGCTTTTATGCATATCTGATTAGCTCATTTGCTTTGATTTTGGCGAGTGATGTCATTTGGGCCCAGCTGTTGGTATGCTGCAAATGATTTCCCTTCCTCATGTTTCAGCGAGTCATTTCTGCCCCTAATGGAATTACTTTGACTGGAACCCAGCATTTTTCATGGTTCACCTCTCCTATCAGCTGATACCCAGGACTCCTCTGGAAAAAACGAGGAGAGGCCACAAAGGTATTTAAATGCCTAGCAAACAATAATTTCACGTAGACTCTTATCAAGCAGTTGTCTTTTGGAAATCTGTTTGTGTCCAATGCCTTAGCTCCTCAATTCATCCAGTAAAATAACAGTGAGAGTCTGAAGTAGATGAAGCGTCTAAATTAAAGGGCCCTGGGTTTTCAGAAGCAGGCCTGGCTTGCCCGTTTCTGCCCCATGTGCTTACAGCAGAGCTGACATATTAACCCAACAGGGAAGGTAGCAGAGCCATAGAAAGAACAGGGTAGCACTCAGGAGCAGTCACTTTCAAATTCTTCAGACAAGTCCACATTTGAGTGCCACACCTTGCTAGTTAAGTGTCTGGGTGTCTTTATACCCCAGTTTCTTACTGGTGAAAAGAAGCTACTAAAAATAAGCAGATAGTGGGAGAGGCTGTACGTGGGAACCAGGGGTAGATGAGGAATCTCTGCACATTTGCTCAGTTTTTCTGTGAACCTAAAGCTGCTCTAAAAAAATAATAAAACCTACCTTTAAAAAAAAAAGCAACAGAAGGACAGAGGGTTGGCTGTGAAAACAGGCCCTTAAAGTGCTTAGAACCCTATGTAGCATAGTCACTACGTGCTGCTTCTAAACTGGTTATTAGATGTTTGGGCAGGGGGTTATCTGCTAGGTCAATGCTTTTCAGCCTATGCACTCTTGACATTTGGGCCATTTAATTTGGTTGGGAATGGGAACGTCTTGTGAACTGTAGGGGGCTTAGCAGTAGCCTAGCATCCCTGGTCTCTCTACTCACTAGATGCCAGTAGCAACTCCAACACCCTCCCAACCAGTAGCGAAAACCAAAGACATCTCCAGACATTGCCAAATGTCTCCTGAGGGGTATAATTGCCCTTGGTTGACAATGACTGTGATGGGTTAAAAGAAAAACAATCATTAGTTCATTCAATGGCTCTACTGAATAGAAACGCTTCATGGTCCAGGTGAAACTCTCTTTTTGAGAATTGTGCTTACTTGTTTCTCTAATTGTCAAGCGCTGCTTTCATCTGCTCAGACTGATCTCACAGCACACCTGGCTCACCTCAGCCCTGCCCTTGATCTCCCACACCTGGATGCACTGCTTTCCTTCTGCTCTCTTCGTGTCTGAACCCTTCCTAGCTTCAGCCTCCACCTTCTTCATTGCTTCTTGAATCCTTCAAGCCTTCGGAGTCATCTTGTCTTCCCAGATTCTTAGTCTGCCACTCCATCTAGCAACTCATTTTGCCTTGGTCCTGAGAAGATTGCCTGAGAAACTAGAGGTTTTATAGCAGGAAAAGATGATACAAATCACGTAACCCAGCAGCCTCTAGGAGCAGATGAGGACATTTGGATGTGGGAAGGCTACAGAACTTGTGCAAGGTCACAGTGCTGGTGATGTGGAGCTGGAATTATGACCTCTGCTTGGCAGCCATTTCCCTGGAGTGGATACTCTTGGGAGTTGGTCCCTGTGTCCAGCCTGTGTCTTCATACACAAATTGTGTTTCTGTGTTTAGACAGGTTGGCCCGTGCAGACTCATCAGTGGTTCAGAGATATCCAAAAGCTTCTGTTCCTTTCATGGTGCTGAGTCTAAGACATTTATCTTTCTTGCATCCCCTGCTTACACTAAACCTCCATTTAAGCTTAATAGCCAGAGAAGTGACTGTAAGCAGTTCTGCAACCTGAGCTTGCATTAGAATCACCTGGATGGCTTTTTGAACCATAGCGAGCTGGGCTCCATCCCTGGAGTTTCTGATTCTGAGAGGGTGGGGTGGGTTGGGTTTGGGACTTTGCATTCCCAGGTGATGCTGATATTGCTAACCCGGCGATCTTATTGGGAGAGCCTGACAGAAAGTTATTAAGAGCCTGGACTTCAGAACTGAACAACCCTGAGTTTGAAGCTCCTGTTTCACCACCTTGGGCAAGTGACTCAACCTTGGTGAGCCTCAATTTTCTCATCTTTACATAAAGATAATAATTAGAAATGCTCATTACAATGCGTTGTTACATATAACATCTTCAATTTTTGGCACTTACCAACTCGCAGCATGTGTCCTGACCAGAGGAGTAAAAAGAGGTCAGTTTCCTTCTATTTTTTTTAAGCTAATGGCTTAAGAGGAAATAGCAAGTTAGTGAGACTCCGGGAATGGGTCTAATTTGGTATGGGACTCTGCAAAAACTGTTTTATGTATTAGCCATTTCTGTAAAATGTACCAAATGGCTCTTCTCCACTTCCCCTGACATCCCCCGGACCTGTTGGACAGGTAAAAGGATAGTAATGAGTACTTTGAAAGAATTAATTAATGATATGACACTGCTATAAAAGTTCAGTGCTGACTTGCCTCTTTCAGTAATAGTCCTCCTCTGGAAGAGGAGTTCTTCTCTTGCCTTTGTTTCTTTCCAAACTTGCATAGCTTACCTTCCAGATAAGCACTTTCCTCCTCACTATAGCCCAAGTGAGTATCTCCCTTTTCTGATGAATCTCTATTGCCTAATTGCTACTTAACTATAAACAGCTTGCTTTGAAACTTACCTGCCTAATGAGTACTGTCTCCATGTCTCTTCGATTAAACATTCTTTGAGGAAATGAACTATGCTTTCCATTTCTCTTGAATTACCCCTGAGTGCCTGGCGTCATTCTATGAACAGTCAATAGACGAATGTTGATTAAATGTATATTGCCTAGTTTTCATAGAATTTCAAAGCTTTAAACAGGACATGGGAAAATAATTTCCTGTGTCTTCATATTTAAGATGTAGGACTCTTCCTCTTTTAGGTCATTGGTGCTTGTATATGATGGGTTGGTCACGTCAGACTCCTAACAGCTCAAGCTGGCTGCCTACAGAAGGGTAACTCCCAGGGTGAATCTATTTGCAACACTTCCCTCTGATATTAACAAAACGATTTTGGGGGAGATCACAGTCTTAGGAAAATGAAACATGTCTGGCTTTTCATTGTCATATCACTTTGTGACCAAAATTATGAAAGCATTATGCTGAGCAGGTTACCCAGACTTCTCAAGTTAAATGGACGAACATTAAACGCCTAAAATAATAAAACCCCTGGAGTAATGGGAAGTGAAGCAGAAAAGAGGGAGTTGAGAGGGCTTCTAGTCCTATTTGTGTCCTACTAAAGTGTAGCCATAAAATATAATGGGCCAGTTGGGGTACGTGTGGTTTAACTTGTATTCCCCCTCCTTTCCCAAACATGCCTTATTTTAATAGGACAGTGATTTTACCAAAGATAGATTTTCCTGGGCAGAAGTTAAGGAGAGAGCCATGACCACAGTGGTCCATGGAGCATCCATGAAGTCTAAGGCCTTGCAGCATTCTGAATGGGATTCCCTGTTGCCTTCTTTTTTCTTGTTTGCTAGTATTTGTCCCTTTGGGAAAACTATTCCACCTTTTAGAATTCGATTTCCAGCTCCCTCTTTCCTACCACACCTTCAAAGAGGAGTTGGTATACTGATTCCTTTTCACTACCAGTAGTGAAGCATGAGTCTAATCAGCAAGGGGCGGGACCCCCATTAGCAGGCAGCTGAATGGAGGTGGTGGGACTTGCAAGAGGCAGCTTGACTTTCCTAGGATGCTCTTCAGTCTTCCATTTGGACCAGTAGCTCTTGACCAGGGGTCATGACACACGCTTGCAAACGGTGTCACAAATAATGTGTTACTAAGCACACAGTACGACACTGGTGAGTGATTTACTCTTTAAAAACTAAAAGTGAGATGAAAGACTCCTGGGACAAAAGTCACTCTCATGTATTTCAATATGCTTTCTAGAACACAGCTCAACTATTGTCCCTGCTTACGGCAGTGAAAGTTGAATGACAAAAGTTGAATGACAAAAGTTGAAAGAGATTTTCAAAGATTGAGAAATACAGTATCCGATAAGAGTATTCCATCCTCTGCCCCAATGAGTATATAAGACCTAGGCCTGAGGAATTCGTGTTCTGCCACTTACCAGCTATGTGAACTCAGGCAAAGCTATTTAATTTTGAAGAATCTTGGATTTCCCATCTGAAAATTAGGCAAATAATACAATCTAGCTCAGAGAATTGTGAGGATTAAGTGAAATGAGGCCTGTGCTTATCAGGAATCTTTGTGTGCACACCCTGTGGTTCAACTGGCAGTTTAACACTGAATTTTACTGTCCCAGACTATAAGCTCCTTGAAGGCAGAAACCACTTTTCACTCATCTTTATATTTTCCTTGCCCTTCTGATGTGCCTAATATATGATGATTTTTTTAAAAAATGCTCATTGAATCATTGTTGAATGATTTTACAGTTTGCATCATTGCTGGTTGTATAATATAATTGTTGCATATGAATTTTAAAAGCAAGTTTCTAGCATACTTTTGGAGATGCAAATGGAGACCATGAAAATAGTTTCCAAGTTCCCAGATGACAGAGCATTATCTGTACTCAAACTCCTCAAGTAGAATGAAGGAAAATTTCAAGTTGTCTATCTTCTTGATGCTTTAAACTTCATTTCTGGGGTAGTGGTTGATTAACTCTCAAATCCGATCATGTGTCTAGTGTTCAGTAATGGGCAGTATCTGATGTGTGAATGAATTTAATTGTGGGCCCGGATGTTACTTTCAGGAGGAATTTGCCTGTGATTTGAGGAGGTAGTCCCACATAGATCAATTGGAAAGGAGAAAATTATAATGATGTTTTCAAAACAGTCAGAGTCAGGTGAAAGAGTAGTTGAACTATTTCTGCGAGGGAGGCAGTATGTTGCATGAGATTTAAAAGAAAAGCATACTATGTGTGTTTCCTTTTCTAAACATCTGTGTTAGCGAGCCCCCCACCTCCTGGGACATCAGGAAAGAACCAATATGAATCACTCAGGAAGGAAGTGATTGTGTTGTCTTAAGTGGAAAAACTTTGAAGTTAAGATCTTCCTCGTATTTGTCCATGCAAAACTAAAAACCTTAAGTTGTTACACAGCAGACATATTTGATCCTTGTTTTTGTTACTTTCTTTATGATGATGACAATAATGTTGCGACTGACATGAATTTCTGTAAGCAGTAAAACAAGCAAGAAACTTTCAATGAAGCTTAAGCAATAGGATAGACCAAGGTAGATGTGACTTTACCTACTGCTTGATCCAGGGCTCAAATGATATGGCTGGGATCTGTTTGTCTCTCTCCATTTCCCAGTGACCTTTTCCTTGGTGCTGCCTCTCTTTTCAGGCTCCACATACTCACAGAACTGTGGCAGCAGTCCCAGATTCTACATTCTCTCTGATTCACTTCTCAGAGGGAAAAGATAATAGTCTCTTTCCAGGATTCCTAGCCAAAGTCTCTCTGGGTAATTGCTCTGATTGGGTAATTGACCCCTCTCCAAGCCAATCACCATGGTCAGGGGTAGAGATGTGACCCAGTGATGACTTAAGCCTGGCATGCATACTTCATCTCAGAAGTTCATGGTTAGGAGTTACCAACACAGATATCCATGATCAATATTAATACCCAGTACTGTTGTCATGTATGAAGATCTATGTGCCAGATATTACCTTATTACATCCCTATAGCCTGTCATTCATTTATTCAGAGACCATATTGAGGTCCTACCATGATGAGAAAAAAACAAAACAAAACATGGTCTTTACTCACAGTTTAGAAAGAGAACACAGCATGAGGTAAGCGTTACTATCTACATTTTACAGATGGGGCAACTGAGGGTTCCTGATGTTATTTCAGTTCCCTACAGTATTACATTTATTTTAACTTTTATTTCAAGTTCAGGGGTACAGATGCATGCTTGTTACATAGGTCAAGTTGTGTCATGGGGGTTTGTTGTGCACATTATTTCATCATCCAGGTATTAAGCCTAGTACCCATTAGTTATTTTTCCTGATTCTCTCCTTCCTCCCACACTCTACCCTCTAATAGGCCCCAGTGTGTGTTCCCCTCTAGTGTCTATGTATTCTCATCATTCAACTCCCACTTATAAGTGAGAACATGCGGTATATGGTTTTCCATTCCTTGTTAGTTTGCTAAGGATAATGGCCCCCAGCTAGATACATGTTCCCGCAAAGGACATGATATTGTTCTTTTTTATGGCTGCATAGCATTCCACATGTATATGTACCACATTTTCTTTATCCAGTCTACCATTGGTGGGCATTTAAGTTGATTCCATGTCTTTGCTATTGTGAATAGTGCTACAATAAGCATACGCATCCTTGTGTCTTCATGATAGAACAATTTATGTTCCTTCAGGTATATACTCAGTAATGGGATTGCTGGGTTGAATGGTAGTTCTGTTTTTAGGTCTTTGAGTAATTGCCACACTTTTCCACAACAACATTACAATTACCTAGATGATGCTTGAACAATGCAGGAGTTAGGGGTGCTGATCCCAGTGTGGTCAAAAATCCATGTGTAACTTTTGACTCCCTCAAAACTTCACTATTGACAGCCTACTGCTGAACGGGAGCCTTACTGATAACATAAGCAGTCGATTAATGAATATTTGGATGTTATGTGTATGATGTGCTGTATTCTCATAATAAAGTAAGCTAGAGAAAAGACACAGAAAATGATAAAGAAGAAAAAATATATTTACTGTTCATTAAGTGGAAATGGATCATCATAAAGGTCTTCGTTCTCTTCATCTTCACATTAAGTAGGCAGAGGAGGAGGAAGATGAGAGAGGGTTGGTCTTGCTGTCTCAGAGGTGGCAGAGGTAGAAGAAAATCCACATGTAAGTAGACTGTGCAATCCAAACCCATGTTGCTCAAGGGTCACCTGTATGAAGTGACCAACAAAGACCCAAATCTAAATCTTAGTTGCCATGGCCTGACTTACTACTCCTTAGAACTTACTACACTACCTTAGCTTCTAAACTGGCCAAAAAAAGTACCACTTTGGGGAATAACCTGCTCAGAATTTTATCTGTGACCATGAACTCCCATCATGAACATGGTCTTGTGAGAAAGAAAAGAACTGCATGGGCATCTTTCCACTCCACCCCATACTGAGGAGTCAATATTAAATTATTTTAAACTTAGTGATCAGTAACCACAAACTGACCAACTAATTTTTGTGAATTAATGAATAATGAAAGTACTTTCATTCAACATTATTTTTCCTCAGTGCTTTTTAAAGAACACCCAATCTAGTCTCCAATACTTGGTTCTGTGAGAGCATCTTTGCAGCTCCATTGACAAGATCGGCATCGTCAATCCTATATGGCTTCCAAGAGTACAACAGGCCATCTTATTCTACCTATAAGGAAACCAAAGCTCAGAGACGTTAATAGGCAATTTCCATGGAAAACTGTTTTTTTTTTTTCTTTTCAGAAAAAGAGACATACGTATCAGCTGAATGGGGACATGACCCTTTTCAGTTCCTCCTCACCCGGTGTTGGCCTCTCAATTACAATCACCCCCCACCCTGTGCTCGCATGCCATCTTTGCTTGTGAGTGAGACACACCTGCTGTTTAAAGGTTAACCCAACTTTTCAAGCTTCTCTAATATTTGACAGCTTTTGTTGTTTTGCAGCTTGTGTGAACTTTTTTGGTATATTTCTTTAGTGGCTGTCAAACTGCACCATTGTTCCAACTGAAAAAAATCTATTTTGGGGGGCAACTTGAATAATTTAACAAAGCTATTGCCACTTTCGCTTTATTTTGTTATAATTGTTTCATTCCTCCAGAAGTTTTCCTACTGATTATTGGAGTTCTGCTACCCTCCTAAACCACTTAAGGATGAAATTCAGATCCCCAAGTGCGTTTTTATCCCTAGTTACTTGGAGAGAAGGATTAAGTAAACTACCTAATACCTCGCTGTTTTGACATAGAGAATAGGAGGAAGAGAAAAGACCCATTGTGTTTGAACACATTCCTTCACAAAAATCCAAGCTCTTAGAGGCGGCTCATTTGTTTCACCATTTAACAAAATTAAGGAAGCCTGTGTTTGTCCTCATAGCTATTCTTGGCTGCCATGATGCTCAGGGAGATTGGGGATATCGAATGCTAGCATGGTTTCTTGAGGAAAAGAGGTTGCACATTTGTGTTCTTGTTTTTTAGTCTTTCTCACAAGAGAATCCATCAAATTGCAAAATAGCGTGATCTTTCCCCAACGCCGCTTTGGAGAGTTAACCAGCTTATCTATTGCTATTGTTAACTCCAGAAAGAGTTTATCCTTTCTCTTACTGTTCTAATCCTCAAATATGTTACACATTAGAATCACCTAAAGCATATTTAACACATACCAATACCCAGTCCCCAGGCTGACCACTTAGATCAAGATATGAGGATAAAACCCAGCACACTTTGGAAAGCTCACCAAGCCACTGTAGTGTGCACACAGGGTTAACAGCATCTTCTCCAAAGCCTCTGGCTTCAAGAATTCCTTTAGAGTCATTGTTACAATGCAGCCAGGCAGGTCTGGGTTAAATCTCTGCTCCACTAACTGGCTATGATGTAGGGCTATTTGTTTAGCCTTTCTGAGCCTTGGGTCTCCATCTATGAAAGAAGGATAATAATGGCTCCTATCTTGTGGAGTTGTGTTGAAGTTCCACGCAGTGATGCATGGATAGCACAGCCCGCCTCCACTGCAATGACCAGCTCATAGTCTTTCTACTTTTGAGTGTCTCTTCTGCTCAGTTCATATTATACAACAATGAATCTTCCTAAAGTGCTGCTCCCCTGCCCAGTAAGAAAGAGAAAAGTCGTGTCTGACATCTGGGCAATGGGCTGATATGTACAACTAGAACTTGGTGGTGTTAGTAGCTAATTTGGAATTCAAAGCTAGGCCCTGGTATCATACTGTTGGACATAATCTTATCAAACATCATCAGGTAATGTCACTCTGTGACCATGCTGAAGTGAGACAAAAGCCAAGACCACTTCATAATTATTTGTCAGCAGAAAAACAGGTCACTGTTCAAACTACAAAAATATCAAGCACCTCCCACCCCAGTTAGTATGAGTGATTGCGGCTTCTTCACCTATTACAGCTTTAGCTTCACTCTAATCTTCTCTCCTAGATAAAGTTTATTCAGATAGTCAATTACAGAATTATGCCCACATTCTGACAGCACCCATTTCAGAGTAAACACCTTTTCTTTCAACTCCAAATTCAATCAAATGAAACCCAAATTCTATAAGGAATCCTATCTAACACCTTCCTACTGAGACACCCCATGGCTCTCTAGGTGCATGTTCTCCTGCACTGCCTCAAGTAATACACCCAACTTGTTCAACAACAGGTATGTTTCTGGTGGTCTTTGACTGGAAGGCATTGATTAGCTTCACTCTCTGATTCAAAATCCTATAATTCCACTTTCTGATTTAAGAACCAAAGCGTTCTTAAAACTATTAAGTTGCAATTATATTGCCCTACCAGATCATCTAAGCTTTTTTCACTATGTCCTTCTGCTACCTATCAAACCCCATTTCTCACTGTTCTCTGGTATGACCTTCTGGGATACTTCTGTCTTATTCATGATGTTTATTTTCTTGCATTTGCTCAAGTCATTTCTATACTTTCTTCCCTGATTGCTTCTCCCCTCACCCAGCCTGAAATAATAATAGAGCACTTACTATGTGCTAGATGCTGTCCCAGGAATATGACTCATTAAGAATGAACAACAATCTCTATATGCAAGGAGCAACAATCTCTAGATGCAAGTAGGGAAAATATAAATTTGGATCTTAGAGGCTTTGATGTATCTTATGATAAAATATGGCCAAAATATAGATCAAGTTTATATGTAGCATGTTTTGTGGACAAAGGTTGCAAAGTAAGAGAGTAAGTAGAAGTAAGAAATATTCTTATTAGAATCCTGTAGGATTAAAAACCAAAGAGCTAGAGCTTCTCATTTTGATGGTCTTCTTATAAGATGATATTTAGATGTGGCTAAGCACAAGCATTGCAGTCTTTCCCACTGGCTGTATTAACTTTCTCCCCCGATGCCTGTGGAAGATGGAGGATGTGTCTGAGAGAGTTCTCCATTAGATGCAGGTGTATTTTTTAGACTGGAAGTAGTATATATATGTATAGATATATAGATATATAATCAACAAACTGACCAAGCGTCAGGAAACAAGACTACAATTTGAGCCTTCTGGGAGATCCACCCTCTATCACATACCTACATATGGAAAAAATAATGTGGCACAAACTTTTTAAGACTTATTTTATAACTATAGAAAACAAGAAAGATTGATGATGCTTAATCTGCCAGAAGATCAGTTCCCTGCTGTTGCTTTTCTTTTTATTTAATCCCCCACCTTCTTCCCCCGTACTAACTTAAAAACAAACGTCCAGGCCTAATTAAAATCAGAACCCAGTATCCGATTAGTGCACGTTTGGCAGACCTTAGCTTTGGCATTGTTTTCTGACCAGTTTACTGATTAGTGTTTATTACTAATCATCTGTGGCTGGAAACATGACCCAGAGAGAAGAAAGACAAGGGCAACAGCATGCAGTGACATTGTTAGAATTATTCACAGCGTTTTCAGCAGGAATCACTCAACTCAAATCCACAACCACAACAGATGCCTTAGCACGCCAAACCCCAGGCATTGGCGGCCGGGCAAAGCAGGCTTCTCTCTCAGCACTTGGCAAGACTCCTCTTCATTTTGCCCTGTGTCTGAGGTCCAATGCTTGGCCAGGAGTAAAGGTGGGACAGGCTGAGGGAATAAGAGTTTGCTGTATCTGACAGCGATGCTCTGATGTCATATGTCTGCCCAATATACCATAGAAAATCAAGACTAATTTAACCTCTCCGAACTCAGCTTTTCTGAGGAAGTGTGTTCACCTCTGTAGTAGTTCAACAAATATTTATTGAGTGACTACTATGTGCCAGATCCCTGATGTTCTGGGGAAGGCAGTAGATGAACAAAAACATGAAAATTCACTATTAAAACTAATGACAGGAATTCACTGACATCTGAATTTTTGACTTTATAACTGATACTATTACTATGGCACAAGAGAAATTCACAAAGGTTTTTCTTCCTAAGTAGATATGATTATAACTTTATTTTACCAAATTCATAGCCTAATGATTGCTGGCTTTGCTAATATTATAATTCCTTTTAATTATAATATTATTAAAGATGAAACACATCTTTTGACAGTTAATTTTTTTCTCTGCTTCTAAAAGTAAGAAATTCCTATACTTAAGTTCATTTAGAAAATATGAATTTTAACTGCCCATTATATTACCATCCCAAAAAAACCATACTTAGCATCTGGGTGTAAAATAGGAAATTATTAAATCATGATCAAATGTTATAATCATATTTATGTAGGAATTATAGTATCAGCAAAACCAGCAATAATTAGGTTATGAACTTGGTTTTAAAAAAAAGTTGTATCTATTTAGGAAGAAAAACCTTTGCCTATGAGTTTCTCTTAAGTGCCATAGTAATAGTTACAAAGTCATCATGAAATCATGATGGCCTATTTTTATCTCTTGATTTACACCCAAATGTGAAGCATGGTTTTAAATCATGAAAACATGTCTTTTTTTTTTTTTTTTCTTCAAGTAGTAATGTATTGCAAATTCAGCTACTTGAAATGAAGACAAAAGGACAGTATTCTAATGAGAGGGTTCCTTTAGGAAATGGTAGTTTCTTCCCTGAGTGAAATCTAAGTTAATTTTTGTATTTTTGCCAAACCAGAAAGGTATGAGAAATTTAGAACATGACGGAGGATGATACGAATGATGTTTTATTTAATGTATTACAAAGAATATTTGTTTAAAGGTTAACAAACACCTTTTCATCTATGAAGAGAATTTTAGTGTCTGAGAAAGCTGTAGCTGAGTGATAGGAATGGTGTTTACCTATTTAGTTAGCATATTTTTATCAAATGTCTTTTATGTGCCACTAATTAGGCAAAGAGACTAGGAAATAGAGGTATGGAGGCACTTACTTTAGGGGGCAAATGATGTTACGCCAGTAATAATACTCAAAGTAAGTATCATGGCAGAATATGCTGTGCAGAGAAGTACAGATGCTGTGAGATTACACAATAGGGGCCCTAACTTATTTGAGATAATGAGAGAGGTCTTCCATAACCAAGTACCCTTTAATCTCACACAATGCATTTGTGAGAAGGTACCAGGTTTAGTCTGGTCCATGGTGGAGACCATTCCAGCAACCATGGTCAGGTCAGAACCCATATTTCAGCTGTTGAAAATAACCACCCTACAGAAGGGCCATTTTTACCTTGCGGATATGTTGGTGCTATGAGTATGATTACATAGTGAATTTGGAAAATAGCATGCCTGTGTGGTCAGTCAGCTTTCTGACTGACCTTTCTCAGAAGAGAATGTCACTTCCTGGAGACCATTTGCTGGAACCCCACACTTCAACCCTTAACGTATAGAATCACTTTGGACTTAGTTAAGGAGACACCAGGAATTCCAGGCTGTAAGCATAAATGGATACAGAAAGGATCAGAGAGGTTTTCTGAGTGGTTGTGGCAAAAAGATTCATCATGATTTATGCACTGTACGTTGGAAGATGTCTCGTGTGAAGTCAACAACTGAAATCAAATTAATAATTCAGCATGTGAATCAATTGCATCATCTCACTTGCCATGTTATTGCTATTTTTACGTAACTGCAAAGTATAAAAATAAACTGTCATTAATAAACAACTGTCATTTGACATGATAAAGACCCTAGCATTTTAGGGATCTTCTATTTTTAGGTACTATTCTGGTGCTTTTCATACAATTAAGAATATGCCTTATGAGAAGTATTTCTATACGTTATTTCAATGTCAAAGTTTAAAGAAAAGCAAGGTGGAAGAATGAAGCATCATATTTCTTAAAGACCAATTCTTCACTGGTCTTGTTCTGGAAGGCATAAGTCAAGAGAAAGCTCTCAATACCCATTAGACAGTGTAATAGTACAATTGACTCAATACAACCAAAATGAAACAGTTTAATTCCTTTCATGTTATTTTTTATTTCTATTTGTTTATTTTATTTTTATTTATTTATTTATTTATTTGAGATGGAGTCTCACTCTGTAGCCCAGGCTGGAGTGCATTGGCGCCATCTCGACTCACTGCAAGCTCCACCTCCCGGGTTCACGCCATTCTCCTGCCTCAGCCTCCTGAGTAGCTGGGACTACAGGTGCCCGCCACCATGCCTGGCTAATTTTTTTGTATTTTTAGTAGAGACGGAGTTTCCCCACATTAGCCAGGATGGTCTCAATCTCCTGACCTTGTGATCCACCCGCCGCGGCCTCCCAAAGTGGTGGGATTACAGGCGTGAGCCACCACCTTTCATGTTAGTTTTTAAAGTAGGTGGATATGAATGAACATAGTCTAACATCCTACTTTCCTTCCCTTGAATCTTTTCTTGATTGAGTGAAAGGTAATTAATAAAAGCAGCTGCCTTTATTCATTTTATGCCTCTTTAAAGAAAACACACAAAACATGGCCTAGGTAATCTCATATCATAGGCATCAACTGTCATATCATTCCCACAATTAATCTTATAACTAGAATTTGTTCCTAGTAGTATGATAAGAATATTTATTTTAACTAATTGTCCAGTTTTTAAATTTTTCCACTTTTCAAGTTTTCTTCTTAAAGTCTTGCCTCCTTTAATCAAAAATATTGTTTTTTGAAAATGTTAATAAAACTTTTTTCTGGGTGTTAAAATGTAAACTCTGAAGTTTGAACATACTGTAAAAACTAGAAATTCATTTTTATTTACTAGCCATTGATCAAAGGACAAGATCTAACTCTATGTTTAGTTTTGAAAATACATGTTATCAATAAAATTCATGAATCTTCTAGCATATTAACTATATATACCCTTAACAGGATCATTTTATGTCTTTAAATATCTTACATCTGAAACTCTTTGTACTTTGTTTGAACATCAGTTAGACACACACCAATATTTGCTTTTTTAGAATAGAAATTCCCTCAGAGTTGAGTAGGCTATCTGGATAACTTATCTTGTCTAACAGTGTGCTAGGTAGTGTTCGTGGTAACAACAACAAACTCCTATAGATTATAACGTGATTTAGAGAGCACAGCCTTTTCTCTGTATTTTCAGATAACTACACTTTCGTTTTCAGAATTGGAAACACAGTGGGTTTTTTAAGCCAAATATAATTTAAAATAAACTCTTGTATTCTCTTCTCTCTGCTCAGATCTAGGAATGGACTGAACCTAAGTGGGAAAGAATTAGACCTTTTGAAGTCTTTGGGGGAAAAGTGTAGGGAGTGTGAGGGTTTCTGATGTTTTTCATCTGGACTGGGTTCATGTCACTGAAATGATGATGTTCTTCACGCTATCCTTTAATACAGTCGAGCATGTTTGTGCAGCCAAATGTCATTTCATAGGAAAAATCAAACCCAATTTGGTGAGGTTTCTGGAGAAGAATGAATCCACTCTAGGATGGAACTGACAAAGTACACCGATTAAAACAAACACTATGGCCGGGCACAGTGGCTCATACCTGTAATCCCAGCACTTTGGGAGGCCAAGGTGGGCGGATCACGAGGTCAGGAGATTGAGACCATTCTGACCAACATAGTGAAACCCTGTCTCTACTAAAAATACAAAAAAATAGCAGGCCGTATTGGCAGGCACCTGTAGTCCCAGCTACTTCGGAGGTTGAGGCAGGAGAATGGTGTGAACCCAGGAGGTGGAGCTTGCAGTGAGCCAAGATCGCACCACTGCACTCCAGCCTGGGCGACAGAGTGAGACTCCATCTTAAAAAAAAAAAACCAAACAGAAAATGAACAACACTATGTGATGTGGAGCCCTGGTCATGCCATTGTAATGGTAAAGATTATTGCTTTTAGAGAAATACAATAATTTTAGTCAGAGGTGACAAAATGTATTATCTTTCCCTTTTCTCTTGGTAGAGCTTCCTTTCAGAAGGGAAATGAATCTCTATTATGTTCCAGTGATTAGGGGGTAGAGACTACCTTCTGCCAGAGCTGAGAAGCTGACACTGCTAGTAATATTGATTGAGCAAATTGGTTTTGTGGGATTGCTAGATTCAACACTGAATAGTCAAAGGAATATCATGGCCACCTGACCCTGTATTTTAGAAGCTTGGTATTGCTTTTATCTGGACCAACCTGAATGACTTGTAGCCTGGTGTTAGATGGATGAATAGATGGATCCAAGTGCCCAGGGGTCCAGCAGTACAGATTAGGTGCTACACACCATCCACATCATTCAGTCCGACTGCTATAGGAATGTCACTCTCTCAACTGAAAATGCAAGACCTTTATAAGAATAGGTGGAGCCGTTGCAAGTCTCCTTATTTGAATCTTCTCTACTTAGTCACTTGGGTATTTACCTTAGTTCCTCTCAATACAAGAGTAAAAAAAAATTGTTTAATGTGATAAGTTTTAACAACAAAATGATAGATATATCCATTGCATTACAGTGGCTAACCCATTGTAGGTGCTCTGTAAATACCTGTTGTGTGTGTGATTTGGGGTTGTATATGTAGGTGAATCTGTCTTTCATCAAGCTATAGCTCTGTGGCAACAAGGATTCCTTCTGTCATGTTTATCTCTGTGAACTAGGTGCAGACCCCAGCCCAATGGCCAACACTGAGTAATGATCCAATTCTTCTTGAATGAATTAAAACATGATGAACCATTGCCTTACAAGATACTTGCTAACCATCTCATTTTACATGTGTGGAAACTGAGTTCTACAGAGGCACCATGAAGAGCCATGTCCCTAGAGGACTGACTCATGGTGTTGCAGCTTTCCATCCTCTTGGTTTGGGTACTTAAACGTAGTCAGATCATGGTTTGTACCTTTGCTCTCTTTTGGTCCATGTCCAACCCATCCCTTCTAATAGACTGTTTTGGATTATTGGACAGAGGGATGCTGAGAGAAATAGCAAAGCAAAACAGTTTTACTCATTGTAAAAATATTCTGTTTAACTTTTAGGTTTGGTGGTACATGTGCAGGTTTGTTACATAGGTAAACTCGGGCCACATGGGTTTCTTGTACATATTATGTTGTCACTGAGGCATTAGGCCTAGTACCCAATAGTTACCTTTTCTGCTTCTCTTCCTCCTCCCAACCTCCACCCTCAAGTAGACCCCAGTGTCTGTTGTCCTCTTTGTGTTCATGAGTTCTTATCATTTAGCTCCCACTTATAAATGAGAACATGCAGTATTTGGTTTTCTGTTTCTGCATTAATTTGCTTAGGATAATGGCCTTCAGCTCCATCCATGTTTCTGCAAAGGACATAATCTTGTTCTTTTTATGGCTGCGTGGTACTCCATGATGTATATGTACCATGTTTTCTTTATCCAATCTGTTATTGATGGGTAGTTAAGTTGATTCCATGTCTTTGCTATTGTGAATAGTGCTGCAATGAACATTCATGTTCATGTGTCTTTATGGTAGAATGATTTCTAATCCCCTTGGTATCTACCCAGTAATGGAATTGCTGGGTTTGAATGACAGTTTTATGTCTTTAAATATCTTACGTCCTCATCAGGTGTAAACTGAGTTCTAAAGAGACACCATGAGGAGCCATTTTTTATGTCTTTGAGGACTTGCCGTATCTTTCCACAATGGTTGAACTGACACTCTCATCAACAGTATAAAGTGTTCCCTTTTCTCCACAACCTCACCAGCATCTGTTATTTTGTTAACGTTTTAATAATAGCCATTCTGACTGTGACATGATATCTCATTGTGGTTTTGATTTGCATTTCTCTAATGCAAATATTTCTCTAAAGCTAAATATTTAGCTTTTTTTCATATGCTTGTTGGTGGCACATATGTCTTCTTTAGAAAAGTGTATAAATTCTATAATCCCAGCACTCTGGGAGACTGAGGTGGGTGGATCCTGAGGTCAGGAGTTCGAGACCAGCCTGGCCAACATGACGAAACCCCATCTCTACTAAAAATACAAAAAATAGCCGGGTGTGGTGGCACGTGCCTATAGTCCCAACAACTCGGGAGGCTGAGGCAGGAGAATCGCTTGAACCCGAGAGGTGGAGGTTGCAGTGAGCCGAGACAGTGCCATTGCACTCCAGCCTAGGCAACAGAGAGAGAGTTCATCTCAGAAAAAAAGCATATAAATTTACATGGGATCTGATTAAACTTAAGAGTTTCTACACAGCAAAAGAAACTATCAACAGAGTAAATAGACAACCTACAGAATAGGAGAAAATATTTGCAAACTATGCATCTGGCAAAGGTCTAATCTCCAGCATTTATAAAGAACTTAAACAAATTTAAAAGAAAAAAAAAACATTAAAAAGTGGACCAAGGACATGAATAGAGATACTCTTGATGATACAGATAGTGGCTTACTTATGAGGACTATGAGAAACTTCTCTTGGTCCTCTGAGCTGGGAACACTGGCTACTCCTGAGCAATTGGTGGGCTTTTCATTTCATCAATAATGTGCATTGTGTAACTGATTACAATTTCTTTTTCACTTTGTCCACTTAAGAAGTCAAAGCCAACTTTGAAGGCCAGCTTTGGTCATTGCATACCTATGTGTGATTTTCATTTCAGGAATCCTTTTGTAATTCTGTCCCTCTTTTCTCATCATGATACTTGTTTATGAGTTTTATTCTTATTACATTTTAACGTGCTATGACATGATGCTTTAATTTTATTAATTGGAAATTAGACCCTAAAAAAAAGAATCTCCAGTAGAGGCAAGATTTGTGGAGGTGGTTAAGGGTTTAAAAGATCCTGAGTTCAAAAATACCAGCTCTACCATTTCCAGCTGTGTGACCTTGAGTCAGTTACTTAACCTTGGCTTCTTCATTCATAAGATAGGGTGGTATAATGTTGACCACAAGGATTTGTTGCCAGGATTAAAGGAGATAATCTATGCAAAATATCTAGGCCAGAGCCTGGGTTGCACAGCACATGTTATATTTTTCTTGTTTCAGCTCTGCCTCTATCCCTCCTACGTAATCTACCTACTTAGTGCTCTAGAGAAGGGTTTCTCAACCTTGGCACTATTGAGAATTGGGGCTAAATAATTTGTTATTGTGGGGGCCTGTCCTGTGCAGTACAGGATATTCAGCAGCATCCCTGGCCTCTACCCACTAGATACCAGTAGTACAACCTCAGTCATGAAAACCAAAATATGTCTTCAGACATTACCAAAGGCCCGCTGTGGGGCAAGATGGTTCTTGGTTGAGAACCACTGCTCTTGAAGTCTCCTGGTGTCTCCTACTGATCGGGACCACATTCTCTTCAGTAATTCTCTGTTAGGTCACACTTCCCCAGACCAGTTGACACATTGTTGTGTTTAATTTTTAAATCCAAACTTATTAGTCCACTTAGGATCTTTACTAATCACTCAATAAGCATTTATGGAGCACCAGCTAAGGTCTTTGCCTTAGAGGAGGCATTGCCCAGGGAGGTAGTTTAGCCATGTGTGCAAAGCACTGTGGCACAGCCTAGAGACTGCTAAAACTGGTAACATGCAAACTTCCCAGGCATGTACTGTACTTCTAGAAGGAAAAAGCAGGACACATGCTTTGACACATGTATACGAATAGTCATAAGTAGGTAAAAGTTTAATAAATCACCCTTTTGAGAAGGATAAAATTACATGAAATTAGAAAGTGCTTAGGAAAACTGGAATATATGAGGACTGTCACAGCTGGGAGTGATTAATTTTTCTAGATATAGGCAGATAACCTGACTCATACTGAGGCAGTGATAATTGATAAGAGGTTAAAGTGATGTCCCTTCCTGATGCCATTTACATTTTAATGCAGTGCTATAATGTGTTCAGTGAGTCACATGGGGACGATGCTTGCAGAAATGGAACTCGCACATTTTCTGTAAACTCACAAAGGCAAAGCTATTGGGAACAGGGAATATTTCCTGTAATAAACAAAAAGAAAACAAAAGACATATTTATAAAACAACCCAGTTCTAGGTCCCCCATGATCTTGGGGACATTAGCCATGAAAAAAAAACAGCAAGACTTGGAGCAAAAAGAGCTTGTAATAGAGTCAAATAAGATTTGGAGGTAGAGTCCTAAGACTAATGGTGGTGATAGGAAATGATACAAGTTAATGATAGATGGAAAAAATCTTGGCAGTATTCCTCTCAATTTTTATTAAAAAAATAAATCAAGAAAGCATGAATTTGGCAAAAGTTTCTTCACTGTACTTTTCTCTTTGCATTGTGGGCTACTTACCCTCACGTGAACGAAACCAATCCTGAAGTGTGCAGTCATTTTGAGGTGGAATGAAACATGGAATTCATTGTTTTTCTCCAACTTAGCGCTGTTGATCACTAAACGTGTTTCATTGTGAAAGCTTCCTTCTGATGGCGACTGTGCTTTATCAATGGCTCGTTTTCAAATACAAGTTGCTGTATCTCCAAGTACAATGGCCATTGCTATGGACTTGTAATTTCTTTCTTTTTATTGGTGAAATTGTGGTGGATGTTGAAGGTGGCAGTAAAATTAGACAGAATACAAACTTTGCTTTTTGAGAAAGAGCTGGCATTGCTGTTCTTACACCAGGTTGCGCATTGAAGTCAAAGAAGACACACCATACTTGTATACAAATCTATTTGACATCATGTATAAAGAGCTGTATATTTGGTTGATAGGTGCACGAAACCACCATGGCACACATGTACCTATGTGACAAACATGCATGTCCTGAAAATGTATCATGGAACTTAAAAGAAAAAAAGAGCTGTATATTTCAATTCAGGGACAAGGTGAGAAGGCACTAATACAAACCAGAAATTCATTTTCATTGTGTTTTCTAAAGCCCAGCTTTGTACAGTCCCATGAAAAACACAGATACTTCCCCTGTGTGTATAACAGGGTCATTCCAAGGACGTATTTGTTGGACTTTGCTCTGTTGGCATCTGTTCAAAACAGCTAACAAAAGTCAGTTGGTTCTTACTTTCTGATCACTACCCTGGCCCCCAACAAATCACTAGCAAATTCCACTTGCTGAGTGTCCTCCTATTAGCATAATAGTGTGTTTTAATTTGGAGAAGTCACATGTGTTTCCTATAAGAAAGTTGTTTTAGGTCTTTAAATGTCTCTGTCAAACACTTTCTTTTTGTTTGTAGAAATAATTACAGATCAGTACTGTTGAAACCAAAACATCAGAGAAATTGCCTGTCCCAATGTTTCTAATTTGGTGGACGTCTGCTCAGTGAATGACAAAAGCTTAGCTTGGCCATGCCAAGAAAAACATATCCAGTTTAACCATTGCAAATGCTGCCTTGGTTATAAGGGATGACAGTCACTGTACTTTGGTTGTTTCCTTCATATCCCAATGAAAGAACCCTCCTTCTACAAGGGCACGGCTGTTTCTGTGACTCCAATAATGGTAGACACCAGGTGACACAGTGACGCTTGTCTTTTGATGCTCTTTTTTCCTGACTTTTTAGGAAGCATTTATATTTGCCCATAGATACTCAGGACCACTGCATTGATCAGGAGGCACATCAGCTAGGACTTTTCAATGTTTCACCTTAGACATTTTCTGATCTCTATCTGGGTGCATTTTTACTATAATCATCGTAGCTACTAAAGGTAAAATAGTCATACATTGTAATTAAACAAAACATGGAAGGACATACACCAAAATGTTACATAGAGATGAGACTATAGGTAATTTTTATTTACTTATCTAAATTTGTTAAAATTTTAATCTGAGCATGTATTGTTGTTGTAGAAAAGAGAAAAATTTATGTTTTTAAAAAATCAGGGTCATTTGTCCTGGGAAAGGAAAACAAACTATAAATAGAAAAAGAGTAATTCAAATTCCAGGGAATGTATAAATGGTGATCACAAGTGTTGATGTTAAATCTTGTGAGCACAGAGAAGAGAGAGCAAATACTAAGTCATCAGAGGTGGTGGACAGCAGCTAGCATGAACTCATATCAACAATGATAGCATTCAGGCATCTGCTGAGAACTGCTTCATTGGGATGTTCCATATATTATCTCACAATAACTCTATTATGGAAGTAATGATATTTTTCTAGTTTTTTTAAGATGAAAACTTTTTGGTACAGAGATAAAAACTTGTCCTAGATCCCATGACTGGTAAGTTTTATAGTCAGTATTAATGGAACCCATTAATGCCAAACACTGCTTTCCTCATCTTGGTATATTCCTTAGAAGGGGAGGCAAAATTCAGAAAGGAAAATTTTCTTTGTTCTAAGTCCACATGTGTGTTTGGCAGTAAGATAGAGGAAGGTGGCTGGTGACAAAAATGGAACCACTCAGGCAAATAGCATTTCCTTCACCTGATAGGCTTCTTGTCTGATATCAAGTCATGGGTCAGGAAAAATGGAAAAGTTCTTTTTCTGTGTAATTCAGCATAGGAAATCATTATTCAGAGGCTCTTGCACTTCTTTCAGAATAAAATGCAATGCAACACTTTGGGTTTAATTTTTGGAAGTGCACAGCCAAACTTCCTGCAAACTTTCTTTGCATGATACATACTGTCTTTTAAATTGTCTGCTCTTGAATACCTGGTTGGAGGTGTTCTGCTCCCAAATGGCATGGAGTTCATCCTTTGAGGCTCTATAAGAGTATTTTGGGCCTGTTTGTCAAATGCCCTGCTAGTGCTACAAACTGAAGGATTTTTAAGAGGTATAATGAGTGTATGCAGATGATAAATCCAACAAAAATGTGGTGTTTTTTTTTGTTTGTTTGTTTGTCTGTTTTTACCATTCTGATGAAACAGATATAGAGAGTGTGAAAGGTACATAATGTGTATTTGATCTTATGCATCACCTATCTGTAGAAGAACATTAAAATTCTGAGCATTCATCTAAATGGATATGACAACATAATTTGGCATTTGTTAGACCATTTCAGATATCAGGGCTTAATTTGTCTTCAAATAAGCATTTGGCTTCATTACATTTTCAAGGAACTCTCTCATACGTGTATCTACAAAAAGTTAGGCCAGAATGACACTTTTTGTATCTTTTGTTTACTAAATTGCAATGTCAGGATAATAAATGCTGTGGTTGGAGTATGTGTGTGTTTCATCTCTCTTAGGGAATTCTGTACTTCAAGGGCTTTCCTCTTCAACATTGCAGATAAAACACTCCATCACACTCTTTAGTGAAAGAGACACTTTCTCCTTCAAGATGCCTGTTCAGCTGTTCCACAGCTGAAGAGCTGGGAAGACTTAAATTACATTCTTTTTCCTGCCATTAAAAGGGAATGGGGGCGAGGGGACAAGAAACTTGCATCTGGTTCAATTTCTTTGCCAAATTCTTCATTTAATTGTTTTGTAATTTGAAGAAAACCACAAATGACAAGATGAAATTGCTAGGAATATAAATCCAGAATTTAATTGTTCTTGTCAGGATTTCAATTCCCAAACCATGGTAATCTGAATCTCAGTTTTCTGAGCAACAAACATGAAAAGCATTGGAGGCTGATGCTGAGTTTGCAAGCCATCATGATCCCCACCACCCCCCCCCCCCCCACCATGTTCACAAAACTGTCTTCAATCAGAGAGAAAGCGAGGAAGGAAGTTGACTTCCCTTGTCCCTGTGGATTTGATCCCAACAGCTGGAAACTCAAAACAAGTTTTCTCAAGAAGAAATCATCACATCAAGCCCAAGATCCAAAATAAACCAACACCTGAGTGCTAAACAATTGATGGGCTCCTACAAGTTTAGGGCATCTCTGATAGCAATGAGGTTCTCCTAAAGACCTGCCTTCTTTTTGATTTGTGGCATAAAGTTTCCTGGACAAAGGGGCAACTTAGTCTAGTTGGTATTATTCTGGATTTTAAATTAGGAAACTGAGTTTTCTTCTCTTGTTCCACTGTGTGAAATGGTATTTTATCTACAGTCATGCTCCATTAGTGTTTGTGGAATGAATTTGTATGATGAGCAAATGCTCAACAGAATGAACCCTAGTATTTTGCAAAGTGGTTGGGTAGACAAACTCCTCAATTATCTACTCAGTGTTCTTCTCAAGTCTATGATGGCTCCAAATTCTAGCTTCCTGGGTCCTTCATAGATTTCATCCATTTAGATACTGCTCCAATAGAATCCCCACCCCATGTCCCAAACCTTTTCCTTTTGGTTTCCTTTTATCAAAATTTACCAGAGGCCAGGTGCAGTGGCTCATTCCTATAATCCCAATACTTTGGGAGAGAGGCAGGAGGATCACTAAAGGCTAGAGTTTGAGACCAGCCTGGGCAACCTAGGGAGACCCTGTCTCTACAAAAATCTTTTAAAAATTACCCAGGTGTGGTGGTGTGCACCTGTAATCCTAGCTACTTAGGAGATTGAGGTGGAAGGATTGCTTGAGCCCAGGAGTTCAAAGCTGCGGTGAACTGTGATCATACCACTGCATTCCAGCTTGGAATGAACACTGTCTCAAACAAAACAAAACAAAAACAAAACTTACCAGATCTATATCTCATTCCCCTAAAGCTCTGTTTTTGACTGTATTATAATCTAACAAAGTCATTGAGACTAAAATGCTATTGACTTAGAATGGTCTAATTTGCCATCCAATCAGATAATTTTCTTTGACCAAACTTAACACAGTTAAGTCACAAGTCATCACAGTCAGAAATCCCAAGGCCTATTATAGAGTCAAAATGAATTATGTTTGGGGGAATGAAAGTACCTCTTTGTGTCTACAGCCAATTGATTGCTTTCTTTGAGACTAACCTTGAAAGGGGGGATTAGTTCCTAATCTGACTTCAAGGCACTATTTTATGAAATAGTTTGTAAGAGTGATTGGTTACATTGTATAGCGAGGCAATTTAATCTCCTTTGTATAGACATATTCATAAAATTATAGAACAAAAACTGAGTCACCAGAAACAAATCGAGAATTACTAAAGTCATGTGCATAAATAAGAAAATATATATGAAAAGTATTTATCCAGGAAATCCTTGAGAGATTTTAAAAGAAAGTAGAATTCTACATACACACTTCAAAATGCTTTTTCAAATAAGTCCATAATAAGCATGATTCATTATTTAATCAAATATGGAAAGAGTCTTAAAGTTCATATCATATTTTTGGCCCCCGAAAAACTACATTCACCATATTTCCTCTTTTCTGATAATAGTAGAAAATTTTAGGCAAATCTTAGTTATTCATCCAAGATAGTTCATATGGGCAGCTCATAAACTTGTTTACATTGAATCCCACCAACGCATCAAAAATCTTGCTTTCATCAGCATAGAAAAAAATGGGCTTTTTCCTCAAGAAAAATCTCTATTTTGACAGCTGCTCTATTATATTTATCAAGAACTTTAACTTTTAGGGATATCAAATACTGTAGTAAAAAATACTGCTGGGAATAAATGGTATAGTCCTGGCTTCAATACTCAAATAAGTGAAAATAATGGTTTCTTGTATTCTTGAGTTGCACCATAGTGCTTTCCAAAGATTTTCTATATTTTACCACGTGGATTTGGTATGATCATGCTCACTTAGATCAAAGATTGCAAGCTCTGGTGAATGGCCATGTATTTGCTTCTCAGTTCATCCCAGCGAACCACTATATTGAAAACGATTGCCATAAGAGATATTATTAATATTTCTCCATCTTTAGATTGGCCCCATTAACCACCCCTTCCCTGAGAGTTTTTCAGTTAGAGTCAATTGGCTTATTTATGGTGATGCGCTTTTCTGATAGGGTATGAGTCATCTTAACGTATCTTTCCAGCCACAGAGCTATCTTCTTCCATGTTAGTCTGTGAACTGCATGCTGCCTTTCCCTTCCATAGACCCCAACCCAGGATTCATTTTTGTAACCAGTGGCAATACCCAGTTGTGGAAGTTTGAGTCAAGGCTGTACATGACACAAGCAAGGTCAAGCAGATTCACTTTCTCAGAATCTGTCACCAAGAGAGAATAGAATCAGTCTATCTGATAATATGACACTACAAGTTGAACATCATTGTGTAGACTCATTCTGGGGATGGCCAATTCAGTCATGTGTTTCAGAGATGTAGATAAAGAATGAAACAGGCACACAGAGACAGGTTTGAGAGAAAGGGAGAAACAGAGAAAATTTCTTTCAACTTCCTAGTTCTAATGGCACCCTGAGACCCAGTTAATTTCCACCCTTGATATCTGTAGTCTCATAATAAATTTCTTTTTTTCCCTTTAACTAGGCAGGGATTAGTTTTTGTTACTTGCTACCACAGTGTCCTCATGAATTCAGGTGGTTTGCCCTTGGGAGGTTTGAAAATATTGGCCTGATCTCTTTATCTCCTTAATTTGAGTGCAAAATTTTCTAGAAGAGGCGGCGGGGGGTGGGGTGGCGGGGAGTGGTATCAAGTCTCTCATTCCTTTTGGATGCTCCCGTAGCCCAGTTCAGGGATCTGTCTTCAGCCTATGCTTCCAGCTGTCGTGTGGGAGAGATGAAGTGGGTATTAAGACTGGGATTTCACCCTATACCCTAATCTCTTGTGAAATAATTTCAGCTCTTCATATCTGCCCATCTTTCTTGGGGGAGGATTCAAGAACTATGCCCTACTTGATGTTCTCACACTTCTCAATAACAAGCTTATATATGGGCATATTATATGTAATTTTTAACTAAGACATTGGTGGGAATCTCTCGGCAGGCATCTCCTGATGACTTCATGCCAGCTGCCAATTACCGATGTTTTTGTTTTGAATAGATTTGGTTACTGCATGTGTAGAAGCCAACTTTCCTTAATTATATATCATATTTTATTGTTTGACTTTTAATTTGTTTCAGTCTTGTATTTGGAGAAATTGTACCTTTTGGTTTTAGAAAAGTCTTGTAACCCACTTCCTCCCTCCCACCCTTGACTGCTATTTCTACTGTGATAGCTACATTTTCTGTAGTGTCTTGGTGGATTGAAAATCATGGATCATGCATTTTTTTTAATTTGGTTCCATATTTTAAAGTCTTATATTTATTCTCTCCTTAGTGAACAAATATGCTACTATTCTAGATTTAGTGTTTCTCAAACTGTAGAGTGCACCAAAATTACCTGGAGGCATTGTTAAAATATAGATTGCTGGATCCCACCCCAGAGTTTCTGATTCAGTACATCTGGAGTGAAGTTTGATCATTTGTATGTCCAATATGTTCCAAAGTGATGCTATTGCTGCTAGTCAGGGGACCACACTTTGAGAATCACTCTCTAGAGCATCAAAGGAAGAGGTTTTCTTGGCCTTCCCAATGTGTTCCTTAGCCACTAAACTAGTATTGTCATGCAAAACCCACCTGTGAAATTCTATTGAAAACCCTTAGCAAGTACCATGGTGCTACTTAAGGACATAAGGAGCCAGTTTCCCTTTATTTGAATATTAAAGCCAGAACTCATGATTCATTCTCAAAACTGCTTCCTACCACAACATTGACATTCTTAAAAATTAAAGCTTGTGAAAAATATAATTGTGGTAATTGTCAAAATAGGGATCTTATTCATGATGAAACATAAAGACCTACTTGTTTTTATGATGAAAACAAAATTTTGTGTGTTTATTATAGACATTTTTATGTTTATTATATTCAAGGCTATTATGAGATTTCTGACATTGTCCTTCACCTGCAATCCAATATTTTCTTATAGGAAAGAAAAGGATAGACCTGCTTCTAGCTTAGAACGAATTTTACTAATCCTCAGCCTACTATATTTATGACCTTTACTGATTTACTTTTGAATTGTGCCTATTTAAATGGTTATATTTCCTGGTACTCTTATTTTGTGGGGTGAAGCCTTTTGAGGGGATCAAAATATGGCTAAACTTTGGGAACATGTTATTAGTGTGAATATCATGAGTGTAATAGAAAAAAGACTGAGATCCACTGTCTCATATGACCAACTGTCACCTCTTTCCCCTTGGATTTATTGAGCTATTAACAGGAAACCAAACTTGGTTCTGGTGATCAGGACGCCCCCATCATGTGCATGGCAGGGTTGCTGGGCAACATGAGAGCACAACTGAAGAGTCTTAACATTAGCATAGATGATGTAGAAACACAGAAGTAGATGTGTCCCCTACTGCAATCTAGATCATCATCTTACCAAAGAGGCAACAGACCCAGCTGCCCTGGAGGCAAACTGAGAGGCTTCGGGAGAAGAGTCATCAGAACTCAGTAGAAAGTTACTAATAAGCACATCAGTCTAACTGAGGCTGAAGCAAGATTCTATGTTCAAAATTTGGTTCTCAAGGAAACAAAGGCTTCAACAAGGTTTTGTCCGTCCGACCATTCATTCATTCATTCATTCATTCATGTATTCACTCACTCATTTAACAAAGAGGTATTGAGGGTCTCTGACGTGTCAGGCACCATGCTGGGCTCTGGGGATCATAAGGTGAACAAGAAATACATTGTCCTGCATTCCCAGAACTAATATAGTACCAGGGGAAACAGATTAGGAAGATTAAGCATCCAGTAAGAGACGTAATTACACTTGTGCTGTTACTAATGAAAAATACAGAAGTTTGGGCAGTCAGGAAAGGTTTCCAGGTGGAAGAAAAAGTTGTTTAAGCTGAGGCTTAAAGAAAGGAGAAGAGATTGATTAGGTTAAGAGGGGAGGGCTGGCGGAAAGGGGAAAATGATGGGAGGCTGTCCCAGGTAGAGCAAACAGCAGGTATGAAGTGCCTGAGGCAGGAAGGAGTGCAGAGTATTGGCGAACAGATGCAGGGGCCAGATTTCAGCCTCCCCTCACCCATTCAGCCAGGGATTCTTGTGCAGGGCACAATCTAAATACTTACACAGAAACCTGGGGCTGTATACCATGGCAAATTCTGCTTTCTCATTTTATTTGGCCTCTTAGTCATATTTCATACAAGTGACCACTGCCTTCTTCTTGAAACATTTTCTTCCCCAGGTTTCCATACCTCACACACCCCTCATCTTCCTTTTACCTATGCTAGTCTTTCCTTCTCAACTGGGCCTCCATTCGTATGTCCCAAGGCCTTGTTTTTACTCCTCTTCTCCTTTTTATTTGCATACTCTCTTGCCCTTGGTGATCTCTTCTGAACCCGAAGCTTTAAATCTCAATATGGTGATGATGTCTTCATTATCATCTCCAGATCTGACTTGCCCTCTGAGCCTTACATTCCTAAGTCCTACTGTTTGACATCCGTATGTATTTAATATGCATCACCTCATACATATGAATTACATAGAACTCATTTCCCCCTCATACCCAACCTATTTCCCCATCTCAGGAAGTGGGACTTAATTCTTGCAGTTGCTTGGGTCAAAATCTCAGGAGTTATCCTTGATTCCTCTTTATTCTGGCCCTACAGCCACTCCATCAGCAAGTCCCATCAATTGTACATCTAAAATATATTTCAAGATTTTACCAAGTTTTCACTATCTCCACTTCTCCCACTTTAGTCCATGCCATTATCACCTTGCACCTGGATGCAGGTAATAGCCATTCACTGGTCTCCTTCTGTCTACCATGCCATCTAAAATCTATGGTCCTTTAAGAAGTTAGGAAATTCTTTTCCTTGTGTACAAATCTAATGAATTCCTATTCAGATAAAATGCAGTCCTTACTGTGGTCTACAACATCATATCTGTTTTGTCCCCTGACTACTTGTCCACAGCTCTCAACTCCTGTTCCGACTGTTCTTATCTACTAGGATCAAGTCACACTGGGGACTTCTGTTGATTAAACTCATTGTGCTTCCTCTCTTCTCAGGGTTTTTGTACCTGTTCTTCTCTTGACAACCACAGATATTCCAGATATGCTCACTCCTGGCTCATCTCATCCTCAGACCACTGCTCAGGGAAGAAGGTCTCCCTGGGTCACCTTTAGTAGCTCCTCCACCCTACAGTCAAGGGCTACTTTGTGGCTTGCCTTCATTCTCTTCATAGGCTTATCACAATCTAAAATTTTTATTTATATTATTTCTGTGTGGGTTTCTCTGCTCATCCTCATCTAAAAGCTAATGTTTCTGAAGGCAAAGACTTGGTCTCACTGGCACCTCTTACACTTAGAAAATGAACTGATGGTCAATAAATAATGAAGAGTAAGTGAATAATTGAATTTCTCCAACTTTGAATGTTATAATCAAAGCCAATACATTAATTTCCCAGAAATAGTTTCCTTGAAACTACCTACTTTTTTCATACATTACAATCTAGATTAAAGGTTTAGGATGACCCCTATATTGTAAACTTAGGAAAAGGTTGTGCTTACTGCATGTGGCTGATGCTTAGAATTAGTAGCTCATTGGAAGGGAGTATATTGAAAATAACAAGGGTCTTTAGATCAAGTGATCTGGATTTTAATCCAACCTCAAATTTTTGCTATGCCAGGTTACAAACCTTTCTTATGCTGTTTCATCAACTATCCAATGGAAAAATACCACCTGACCTGCAGGTCTGTAATAAGGATTAGCCATATGTACAAAAAAAAAAATGAGACCTGGCACATAGTAAATGTTCAATAAACCACACTGAGCTGGTACTGATATTACAGCTTTCATTGACTGAAGCTATGAGAGTAACATGCCTAACCCAATTGTTTTTCCCTCCTTGCGTTTCTATTTGCTCTTCTTGATTTTTATTTTTCATTTCATGACCCTCCTTCTCTCAAAACTCTATTTTAGACTTATCTCTTCCATGCCTCTACTCCTGTCTGTCTCCACAGTCTCATAATTTATTCATGGAGGTATACACTCATTCCTTCATTCATTCAGCTTATTCATCAAATATTTAATGAGTCCTTGCTTTAGGCCAAATTTTAGGCTTCAGCAGAAAACAGTAAACCACTTAAAGTTTCCATATTGGGTCAATTATTTAAGTTCTTATGTAAATAATAGTCAAGATTAGTACAGTTAAAGGGTAGAAGCCAGGCCTAAAATATAGTATCTACATATAGCAAATAATCTATCTTTCCTGACTTGGGAGACAACCTGTTATAGTGGAAGTTATAAGAGATTTAGAGCCAGAAAGATTGGGTTCACACTTTAGCATTACCAGTGATGACCTGTGTGACCTGGAACATGTCTTCTCAGCTTTGCATTCCTCCTACCACCCCTCGACCACCACTGACACCTTTCTTATGCTCTAACATTCAGCTCTGGGAAGCCCTGCCTGACTCGTCTCCTTCTGGATTCCTAGCACCTGGGTTACCTTTGCCTTAGCACTGACCACATCTGGGATTCCATGTCTGTCTCCACATCCCATTTTTAAGCTCCTTGAGGAATAGAAAAATCATGTTTTTCTATCTCTAGTCTTTAACATTGTACACACAGTGGCCAGTAAATGTCAAAACTGGTCCCAGTGAAATCTGGCTCCTCTCCTGTTTACACTGTGCCATTCAGTTTGCATGCTCTTCATGTGCCCTGGTGTGTTAGTTGTTTTGGAAGCATTAGTGCAGTGTTATTTGAGTGTTTGACCTTCCAAACTAAGCATCACCTCTCCAAGGAGAGGGCCCCCATCTTCTCCATGTTTGTCCCGCCCACTGACCTGTGTTCTGTTCTGGTCTGTGTAAATGTTCCCTGTTCATATTGTTGACTAAGTGTTGAGCAAGTAACTCTCCAAATGTTAAATCCTTTGAAGAGGTCAGCAAAATCCCTCCTTTGCCATTTCCCTTGTTCTTTGGGGACAGAAGAATCCCCCTAGAATTACTTCTATGCTCTTCACTTGTCATCAGCCCCAAATGACCTCCTTGAAGGCACAGCCTCTGTGGGTAAGGTATTTGTTCATCTTTATGAATGTCAGTCTCTTGACATTCGTGGTAAATAGACAAGTTCTCAGTCTCTTGACATTCATAGCAAATAGACAAATCCTTCAGTAAATGACAATGGTCCCCAGCATCACATTAAAAGCTCTTGGGGATAAACACTCAAGAGTAGTCATGGTTCAGGCTCAACTTTCAAAGGCTTTGTAATGTGCTTACCTACGAAAAAAAAAATTTATACCGTCACCTGTTATAGCCTCAACAGCAGCAGTTTGAGAGCCCTCATCTATATTTAAACTTGCTCTTGCTTAGTCAGGAACAGGAATGTTTTCTGCCAGCATTTCCAAACAGCAAGATAGATGTGGCAGCTTCCAGTATAACAAACACAGCTCATGAAAGGGATGCTTCTTTGGTATTCACTACCACATAGGTTTGCCAGATAATGCCCATCTTATGCCCCCATTGGAGTTGCCATTTCAGTGACTTTCTCTCAAATCCTGAACAAATTCTAGAGTCTTGAGCCTCCCGGTGGGCCATTTCGGCAACAGCCTATTCATTACTCATAATTGAATTAACAAATATTTATCAGGTACTTACTATGACTTGAGTACCTGCTACTGCTTGAGAAGTAGATTGGTGTACTAGTTAAAAGCACAGACTCAGAAAACCAAATTACCTGGATTGAAGACCCAGATATCTCACTTATTAGCAGTGAAACTTTATGGTAGCACACTTAACCTCTGTATGCTTCAGTTTTTCCATTAGAATTGGTTAGTAATGGCTGTTGCTACTATTAGTCCCATATTCCTGGTCCTGGAGAAACAATGATGAGCAAATTGTTAAAAGCTCTTGCTTAGAGTCTAACAAGAGCGATCAATACACTAATTACACTAATGATTGCATACAGTAATTACAAACAGATATATACAACACACTATATAGGAAAGGAATGCAAGAAGGGAATGTGAGGGCATAATCACAAAAGAAGTGGTCCTGAACTTGAGCATCAGCCCTGCGTACTACATAATCTATGGGTACTAGCTAGGCAACAGGGCAGAAGAGCATCACAGTGAGAGGGAAATACATTTACTGAGGTTGCATGGGTAGAGGCAGGGAGTGGTAGTGTGTCCGGAATTGGCGGGTTCTAGGTCTCGCTGACTTCAAGAATGAAGCCGCAGACCCTCGCAGTGAGCATTACAGTTTTTAAAGATGGTGTGTCTGGAGTTTGTTCCTTTAGACGTTCAGATGTGTCTGGAGCTTCTTTCTTCTGGTGGGTTCCTGGTCTCGCTGACAGGAGTGAAGCTGCAGACCTTCGTGGTTATTGTTACAGCTCTTAAAGGCGGCGCGTCTGGAGTTGTTCGTTCCTCCCGGTGGGTGGGTTCGTGGTCTCGCTGGCTTCAGAAGTGAAGCGGCACACCTTTGTAGTGAGTGTTACAGCTCATAAAGGTGGCATGGACCCAAAGAGTGAGGAGCAGCAAGAGTTACTGCAAAGAGCAAAAGAACAAACTTTCCACCGCTACCGAATGGTACCGCAGCGGGTTCCCAGCTGTCTGGTTCGGGCAGCCTGCTTTTATTCCTTTATCTGGCCCCACCCACATCCTGCTGATTGGTCCATTTTACCGAGAGCCGATGTGTCCGTTTTGACGGAGTGCTGATTGGTGCATTTACAATCCTTGACACAGCGTGTTAGACAGAAAAGTTCTCCAAGTCCCCACTAGGTTAACTAGATACAGAATACTGATTGGTGTATTTAAAAACCTTGAGCTAGACACAGGGTGCTGATTGGTGTATTTACAATCCCTGAGCTAGACACAGAGTGCTGATTGGTGCGTTTACAATCCTTTAGCTAGACACAGAATGCCAGACAGAAAAGTTCTCCAAGTCCCACTGGGTTAGCTAGATACAGAGTACTGATTGATGTATTTACAAACCCTGAGCTAGACACAGAGTGTTGATTGGTGCGTTAAGGATCCCTTAGCTAGACATAAAGGTTCTCCAAGTCCCCACTAGACTCAGGAGCCCAGCTGGCTTCACCTAGTGGATCCTGCACAGGGGCTGCAGGCGGAGCTGCCCGCCAGTCCAACGCGTGTGCCCACACTCCTCAGCCCTTGGGTGGTCGATGAGACTGGGTACGGGGCGGCTCAGCCCTGCAGTGCTGGTTGGGGAGGCTCAGGCCTTGCGGGAGCCCACTGCGGAGGGGTGTGCTTGGACATGGCTGGCTGCAGGTCCCGAGCCCTGCCCCACGGGGAGGCGGCTGAGGCCCAGTGAGAATTCCAGCAAGTGCATGCGGGCCGGCAGTGCTGGGAGACCTGGCGCAACCTCCGCAGCTGCTGGCGTGGGTGTTAAGCCCCTCACTGCCCTGGGCCTGTGGGGCCCGCGGAGCCTGCACCTGCGCCTGTGCCTGCGCCCTTCGGAACTGGCGCTGGACTGTGAGAACCACACACAACCCCGGTTCCCGCCCGCGCCTCTCCCTCCACACCTCCAGGCAAGTAGAGGGAGCCGGCTCCGGCCTAGGCCAGCTCAGAGAGGGGCTCCCACAGTGTAGTGGCAGGCTGAAGGGCTCCTCAAGCGCCACGGGAGTGGATGCTGAGGCTGGGGAGGCACCGAGAATGATGGCTGCTAGCACTTCTCAGTAGGCTGGGGAAGAATGGAGAAGAGCTATGAAAGGTCTTTCAAGCCATGTTGAAGCTTTTAGTCATTATCAATTTGGGAGTGAGAATTCACTGAAAGATTTGAAACAGATAGGGTCCTAGTGTTGGATTTGTGTCTTAAAGAAGTATTCTGCCTGTACCTTAGAAAATGAATTAGCCAAGGTACCAGAAGATAGGTATCAGATGGCCCTGCCTAAGCGGCCATTCAACAATGGAAGCCAAAGATGAAGGTAGCTTGGATTATGATGGTGTGGGTAGAGATGGAGATCAACAGTTTAGCCCTTTTTCATATTACCTGGTATCTCCTACCCTTGGAATACCAGCTCTGCCTTTACCCAAGGTAATGGAGTAGTTAATTTTGATAAACCCTCTATTAGACTCTAAAATTCTCAGATCTTCTATTGGGAGGGAGAGACCACAAACTGATGTTTAAATGTTCAGAAATTATTTCCTAGATGCATGGAAACTTCTGGTGATGCGGAGGAGCCAAAAGATAAATACAGTATGTGTTCAGGAAGAAAAGAAGAGAATTGCTGAAATCAATGATAAATTTCATTTTCATAAAATAAAAATAAAAGTGGTCCAAGTTGTTGGCCATGACTTTCCAAGGATCAATGAGTTTTATGGGTGGTGCACAGCCCTTTGGCATCTTCAGTGGAAAAGTTCATCTCCCTGGATGTGGCAAAGACTTTGCTCTTGCATGAAGGCAGACCTTGGCTAACATTACACACGCCTGTGTTGACAGTTTTAAGATAGGAAACGTTCAAAGACAGGGGTTTGGAAAATGGGTCTTTGCCAGAGTGCCTGATGCAGGAAGAAAACATTTGGAATTAGATTAGAATCTTCCTGTTTACTACCAGGAAATGGAGACAGAGTAACAACTCTTATGGTACGAAACACTGAAATGACAACAGCAGGAAAGGTTAATAGCTTAAATCTTGTTGAGCACTATTATATATTAGCTTCTTACTTCATGTTTATTTAGTCTTCATGACAATGTTGGGGTATTTGATTTTTTTTTTTTTTTTTTTTGAGACAGAGTCTCGCTGTCTTGCCCAGGCTAGAGTGCAGAAGCGCGATCTCAGCTCACTGCAAGCTCCGCCTCCTGGGGTTTGCGCTATTCTCCTGCCTCAGCCTCCCAAGTAGCTAGGACTACAGATGCCTGCCAATATGCCTGGCTATTTTTTTTTTTTGTAGAGTCGGGGGTTTCACCATGTTAGCCAGGATGGTCTCGATCTCCTGACCTCGTGATCCGCCCACCTCGGCCTCCCAAAGAGCTGGGATTACAAGCGTGAGCCACCGTACCCGACTGATATCCTTATTTTTTAAATGAAGAAACTCAAGCTCAGAAAAATTAAATGACTTATTCAAGGTGACACAACCTGGCAGTGTAGAGATACGATTTGAACCTATTACAACCTGGAGCTCAAACTCTCACCCTCTTTCTACTTTATGAGATCTCTATATTTATGGCATTGTTTGCCTAGTCTCATCATTGGCTTAAGTGAGTTTCTCTATAAGGACCTCCCCTCTCAGCCCTCTTTCAAAAGTGAAAATAGCTCCCTTTGGGAGTATAAGAAAGAAAGGCAAATAAGATGGGGAAAATCAATGGCTCTACTACTTTTCTATTTCTCCAGCAGCAGAGCTTAGGGCTGAATGAAAAAATACTGGAAGAAGAAGGAAAAAATGTTTTATAAAAAAGCAACAGAAACATAATCTATGGGTAATGTGTCATAGCTTTGAAATTGGTACCAGGTGCTACTTTATGGAGGTCTGATGGATTTATTAAGGGAAATACTGTGATTAAGATAGTTTACCATTCATTTTCTTTCCTTATGGTCTCTACCTTGTGTCCCTCAAATGCCCACTGGCATCCAGCCTTCTTTAATAACCTTCTCGTCATCAAAATCATTAACAGCAGTTTCCTCACTGGGGATATTGGTTGGGTCAGGTGGAGCGCCAACATTTTCTGGAAGAAACTAACTGCTTGAATCACAGGCAAATGCTATAATCCAATCTCTAACAGCTGTAGCAAGAATACATTAGCAAGTTATATTGACATTCCAGGATGACTAGAATTTAAATATATATACACATAAAAATATACATACACATACACACACATATTTCAGGCCTTAGGTCTGAACCTCAACCCTGTATTCATTCCTTTGATATTTTTCCTGCTTTATATTAATGAGTAGATAGTTCTATCTTCCTCTGCTTCTAGAAGTCACATTGATAATTTTAGCCACTTCAATGTCTCATCTGTATTATTATGGATTTAATGTTATTTTTAAATCAACATAATTTCTCATACTCAGCTTCATTCTAAACATATGAAAAATGAGACTGGTAGTAGTTACGGTTCTCTGTATATATTATAGTCAATACATAACTATTATTCCTGTGTACCATCCAAGTTAACCTCCTGTGAGATCAGTATGTAAACTACATTAGAGAAACTTCCTGTGTAGTGAAAAGAGACCAACTCTGTCACTTATAGGCCAGTGGCTGCAGTCATGTTCTTCCCACCTCCTAATAAGAGTCTCCCCATCTGCAAAATGAGTTATTACCTGTCACATACAGCTGTTATGAGGATTCAGTGAGACAATTTGTGATAATTAAAATTTGTTTGGTTCCTACTGTCTATCAGACACCACACCATGCTCTAATTTTACATGTTTTCCTATTTTATCCTGACAACTGTCTTATAAGCAAAGCACTGCTGTCATGTCCATTTCTGATTATAAGGCTTTGGTGAAGAGGTTCCTCTTTCCTCAAGTAGTTGAGTGAGAATTTGACACCCTTTCTGCTTTATTATGAAGTCCAGGCTTCTGACCTCTTTCTCTGCACCATCAGTGTGTCTAGGACTGGGCTCCGCACCATAATTAGATCTCTCAGACTCTCACGCTCAATAAACATGTATTCCTCTCCCATTGTATGAAGGTACCAACTTATGTTGTTCTATCTGGGTTGCTAGATTCTTGCTGGCCAGGGCTGCCTTATTCTTCTCCCTTTAAGGACACTGGTACCATATGGCACAAAGTTGATGCTGAAGAGCTATTTGTAGATGACTTAAATGAGGGCTCTGTGATCACAACTGAGTCTGCCTTGAGAAAGACAATATTTCAACTCTCTGTAGTGACTCTAGGACAGGTTGGTTGTACACAGAAACCATACAAGCCCGAACAACTCACCAGATGAGAGTCTGAAAGTCAAGTTCCCTTGTTTTTCCTCCTTAGCCAAAGATTTCTGCCTTTATAAAGAAGACTTCTGTAGTCTGTGTGTACCCTTTCAGAGTTAATTAGAAATCCGAGATTCATTTTTCACAGGGAAGTGGAGAAAGATTGCACTTGCCATACTTGCTGTCTAGAGAAGGATGAAAGGTGATACTGAGGTGAGAGAAGGGCATGCCTGGACAAACAAGACTCTGCTTCTTCCAAAACTCCATGTAGAATTCTTCCCTATTCTAGCTTCCTTTATTTCCCTGATGTAAATAGTTAATTAGCCTTTTCCGTTTTATGACTAGCTTTAAAGAGCTGATGGAAGCTATTGGCCCTTCCCTCAGGAAAATGTGTGTACACACACACATACACAAACACACGTTTGCACACAATTGCAAGAACTAAATGGACCTTCCTGAGAATCTACTGACCTCTCCTCAGGCCCCACCCTCAGGTTAATACTCTCAAGGGTTCTGGAGACTTGGTGGGATATTCTCTCCAGGGAAAAATGACAACCCATTTGGGATGTCTTCTGTGATACTGAAAACAAGTATTTGTTTCTCAGGAACAACTATTCATTTTTAAAAAGTTAAAATAACACTAGAGTTTCTTGCCTCAGACAATATTAATATCCTATCACAGCATTTAAACCAAAAGAGAAGATAACAAAAACAGAGAGAGATGGCATATCAATTATGGTAATTAAACACCCAAACCTGACTATCTAAAAGTAACTTTTCCTATGTATGCATTGACAAGCAATATAGAAATAATAATAATGATGAAAGCAAAGACTTAAACAGCTCTTACTAAGAGCTAGGTGTTACTCCACAGGCTTTAACGAATATGAATGATTATCTTATCTTTTCCTTCATGGAAATTACAAGAAAGGGAAAAGATTTTATTTTTCTTAAACAGAACCCCAAGTGAAATAGAGATTTAAAATATTCCATTGAAGTTACTGTCTAATCTGTATTACTTCTTTGTTATGATGCTTTACCGGGTAAATTTTTACGTCTCCAAGGATTTAATGGGATCCAATCAACTTGCCACTCAGTAGGGGAGGTCCAAGGATTCCTACCTCTCCATGGGTCATCTGGGTGACAAGAAGTGGATTAATTGTACAAAGCCCAGACTCCTTCAGAGGAATCTCATGAACCCTAATGCCTTGCTTACCCACATTGTTCTCTAAGAAAATTCTTGTTTTCCACCTCGGTTGGTATGTTGCAAACACTTTATCCCAGAGACACTGGGGGCCATGGGGAATGGAATGCTGCCCATGAGCCAGATGTTTGTAAACCTTAGCTCTGAAATGTGGCACGATACCACAAACTGTCAAGTTGTATAAAAACTAAAGAAAAGACAAAAACAGAATGTAATATTTACCAGATGAGATTTGTGTGTGTGTGTAATCTTGTTGGAATTTTGGGAGTATCCGACTCTCATACATTTCAAAAAGGGCCTTGTGTCCCACTCCATTCTACCCCCCACTCATCACCCCCTGTTTCTCCCTCCTGCACAGGGAACGAGAAAGTTATGAGAGTAAAAGGCTTTGTCCTAATAAACAATGAGCTTGATATAGCCCTAGGCACTTAGCTATACATTGAAGGATATACAAGGCATTTTTGGCCCCATCTCACAGGGAGAGTCCTGAAAATATTATTTCTGGAACAATTTTCAGAAGTAGTGTGAAACAATGGGATATTATGTGTGTTGGCGATTTTTATTCTGCACGAGTTGTTAAACAGTTATATAAGCTCTCTATTTGTTAGCTTGTCCAAAATTTTAGCATGTATAAAATTAGATTCCAGTGAGAATTTCCAAACATACAGAATAAAATATTTTTCTCAGTATGACTATTGATATAATCTCATTATGTGTATATTCTGACACAAGTGAACAGCCTGAAGAAACCAATAGGAGATCCCTGTTTAAATGACTTTAGGATGAATCAAAATAGGAAAAGAGGAGAGAATTTTAAATGCATTTGAAACACAGGTTATTTTGGAGAAATATCAGGTTATTTAATTTTGAAAAGGTAGGGAATCCTCTTAGTTTGAAGGGCTACATCACAAGTTTAGGTACCCTTTCTATTGAGAGAGGAAGTGAGAAATTTGACCGAGTGGCTTCATTGTGACAGACACATTTGTAAAAGGTGTGTCTAGTCCACCAATTTTGTACCATATTACCCTTCCTCCTTTACAACTGGTTAGAACAGGGGTAGACTCAGGACTTAGGGGGAGGTAGGCCAAAGACTAGATGACTCATTCAGTTCTTTCTCTTGAAAATCTGAACTAAGAGACCCAACACCTGGAATCAGACAATGGCAGGTGTCTGAATGAAAGGTTACATTGAGATGAGAATGAGGTGGCCCTTTTCAGCCAATTGTGACCTGAGTAGCAGAGAAAGCCAATCTGCCCTGACAAGTGGGAACTTTGATCAGTGGCACAGAGAAAAGAATATAAGAGGTGTGTTCCCAGAAAGAGATATATGGTAAGGGCAGATGCCTCGCAGATGGATGGTTTTTCATTTCCTGTCCACGTAAAGCTCTAAAATAGATCTCTCCCTGATTCAGAGCTAGCTCATATGGATCTCTCTTACACAGATGCCAACTGCTAAAACACCTCTGCTGGTAATAAAGTTCTAGCACCATAAAACTCAAGACTAGAAAAAATGACGAACCATTTCACTTTCTCAAGTTATACAAATGTAACATTTAAATTTTGCCTTACAGATACGGAAATTTTACAAAACTTGTTGTTGACTTGGTTTGTTTTTTACAAAAATCTCTTACACCTTTGGGTGACACTGGAGTGTAGCAAAACCAGTGTAAGAGACGTGTTTGCTGGGGAAAACATAGTGACTGTGCTTGGCATAAAGCTGTGTTTAATAATTGGATATTGAATGGAATTTATGGCATTACACAAGATAGGTGAGAGCAGGGTGGATTTGCAAATAAAACTGCTAATAGCTACATTCTAAGTCTACCATAGATGGTTGATTTCAATTCTTTTTATCCAGCTGTGTTGCAGTAAGTGAAACTGGAAGTGTTAATAGTGAATTAAATGAAATAGATACTGTCCATGGGCATTATGGGAACCATAAACTCCATAACCTTACCAGAAGATTCTAGAGGAGGAGAAAAAGATCCCCATGGTGTGCTAGTGGGTAATTTGAAAGAAACTACCTTACTTTCAAGTCCCACTCTGATTAACAGAGGCTCTGATGACGAAAGATCATGCTGCCACTTTAGGAGGTCAAGATTCTAGTTTCAAATTGCAATTAAAATGGATTTCTGCATCCATTGCCAACCCCTCCCACCCTCCATCCAGCACTTCCTTTCCCCACCCCAGTCCCTGGATTTCTCATTTATGGTGTGGCTTTCCCAAACACTGAGCTGAGAAGGGAGTCTTTTTGCAAATTAGCACACACATTAATGATGAATACTATTGACTGACACTATGTGCTGAGCACCTTGCCTTCATATAACTTGCCTCCTTAAGGGTCATGTGTGATAGACATTTTTCTGATCTCTCTTTTACAGGTGCAGAAAGCTATGCTCTCAGAGGTCAGGTTACTTGCCCAAAGTTACACAGCTCTCAGTGACAGAGCTGGGATTTCCCCACTGATCTGACTGCACAGCCTGTGTTACAAACAACTAAGGCCTTCAAATAACATAGTTGTATGCTTGATTCTTGAAAAGACCCAGTCCCGGGGTTATTTCAGATCTTAGGTATATTTTCATAAATGACCAGGAACTTAGACCAGAAAGCTATAGATTCTCTAGTTAAGAAAATACTGGTTCCCAGTTTAAACCGTGTGACTGTTCATATGCCCACTAGCATAAAGTGATCTTGACATTTTTTTCTGTATGGAAATAAAAATCACCCCCTATTGTATTAATGGCAACACATTGAGTTGACATATGTTTTCTAAGTTTTAACTACAAAGGTCATTTAACTTCATATAAATTAATATACATATATTTAAAACTCATATTCTGAGATGGTCTTTCTTCATTTGTATTTCAAGGAACCTAGGGCAGGCCTACCTCCTGCATAATTCTATGTAGGAACAAGGCTCACAAATAAGAATTTTCCTAAACAAATGCAAAATTCTTTGGATCTACCTGCTTTGTGTTAGAAATCAGGAGAGATTGTTGATCTACTTTGTGTTAGGAATTGGGAGAAATCATTGAGAGATCAACAAATTTAGGCTAAAAGATCAATAAATTGGGGCTATTTTTACAGACCCATTTTCCTGGAAAATGAAAGTTCTCATATTCTGGCTTGCAGTTAATTTTTAACTTTATACAATATATTTTAAATATAATATCTGATTAAATCGTATCTATAAAATGTGTTAAGATATTCCCTGAGGTAATAACGTCAGGGGCAGTGGTATGGTAGGGAAATTCCTAACTTGCAATTGGGCATGGGCCTTGGAGGGTGAGGTCTGTTGTTGTTTAGTCCCCTGGCTATTCCCCAGTGAGATATCAGGTCTTGTATACTATGTCTTGCCCTTCTGAATTGAACATTGTTAGTTTTGCTGCTGTGCTAATATAGAAATGAGAGTCACAATTATGCAAATAAATATTTGCCTAATATAACAAATTGTTCTATTTTGGCTCCTTTAGCTGTGCTGTCTGATTTTTTTAAAAAATAAGCTGACATTGGAAATAAAAGAAATGTAATAATTACCATGGGAAATATAGTTTAAAGATGGCAAAGGAGCTAAAATAGCAGTTGTAGAAAAGGGATTCAAAATCATTTGATGTTACCAACTGTACAATTAATGGGGCTCCAAGGAGAGGAAGGAGTGAGTGAGTTCCCAGAGCTATTACGATTCCATCAGCCCCTCTCTTGCTTTCAGCAGTCCTGTTGTATACCTTTGACAGTTGGCATGGATTCAAATGCAGAGGGTGCTTTGCTTGGAAATTCTCTCACCCATGCAAAGAAGGATGGGAATAAATTAATGGGATGCATAGAAATGGAAGCCACAACATACCACCAAGAAGTATCCATAACTATTTGATTTCTATAATTCCTCATATATGCTTAACCCCCTTGGTCTCTTCTCTCCTCACCTCTTTTTCCCCTTCAGTTTCTTATTGTCTCTCTTTTTTTTCTTTTTTTAAAGAGAAAACTTCATCTGATCTGGCAGAGAATGATAAACCTCCAAACTAAGCATTTTTTGTTTTAATGACAAATGTTATCCTAGGGCAACAAGGGAGGCCTGGATGTACACAGAGTTATCTAGTTATAACTGTGACAATGGCTGGTAAGGGGAGAGCTTGGGAAAGCTCTTCCATCAATGGCTGGGTGCATTTTCTCTTCTGTGGAGAATTGGAGTCAGCATGAAGGATCCTCTCATTGCCCACTACAAAGGCTTGGAGGAATGAGGTAAGACTGTAGACCTTGCCCTTATCAGAGTGGTCAGAATACAGGTAACATTAGCCCCTTCTTTGTCTCTGTCCCAAAGAAGGCAATAGGCAACCCTTTGTGATTTCCGAGCTTGAATTGAGTTTAAGATGCTTCTCTGAATTCATGGTACACCCCAGGTGGAGCTACCTCATTCTCTAGGCAGTCTTGTGTCCAGGAGGAATTTGGGCAGTGAGGTGTGGGGGATGGGAAGGGAGATTTAAGGTTCTGGCTAAGGCTATTGGGAGGAAAAATGTTAGGTATTTGTTTGTTAACCAGTCCATCTTTCTCCTAAGCAGCCTTAGAGAGAGAGCAAAAAATAATAGGGTTTGTTTGTCTAGCTTTAAGATATTAAAATAGTGGGGTAGAATGGGCCATTAAAAGTGGTTATAGAGAGCACCACAAATGCTAACATGGAAACACATGCGTGATATATTGTGGAGGAAATAAAAATGGGTCATGAATTAATATGTATGATATCACTTTCTTTAAAAAAAAGTATGTGTGTATTTGGCGGAAAAAAGTGTCTAGAAAAAAATGTTAATAGAAGTTGCCTTGAAAGGAGGATTTGGACAGTTTTGCATTTTTTTTCTCTTTGCTTATCTATTTTCCCCCCCCTTTTTCCTACAATGTTCAAGCTTTATTTCCACAGATTTTTATTTTAAGTGAAAAGTTTAAAAAGTAAGATACCGAGGAAGGGAAGAAAATAAACACAAATGTTCCAAAGTCAGATCTGAGACCCTAGCTGTGGGAATATAATAATTTCACATGTATGACCATGCTTTGTTAAAGCACACACCTCCTCTGGATATGGAGTTGTGTCTACTAGTATTTACCTCCTTCCGTTTTGGGAGAGCTGAGCCTTTCCTTAAGAATTTTCTGTGGCTAACGGGGTAGTGGCTGTGTGCTCCCCCACAGGAACACCCGCCATCCTCCAAAGCCCCCGCAGAGCCCCACCAGCTTCCAGCTGGCCTCACTGTGGTGGTGGCAGTGGTATGTGTGTATGTGTGGAGGAAAGGCACCCTTGGACATCTAGTCAGAGGAAAATGGGACATGTGTAGAAACAGCTCCTAGATAGAATTGTAGCAACAAAGGGGTTCAAACAGGTTGGAATTCAAACCCTAGCCTCCCGTATACTATGTATGAGACAAGCCACATGCCTGGCCTAATTGCAGCTTCCTCATTCAGGAAAGACAATAACCCTAATGGCTCACTTGCTGGGCTATCATGACATAGGAGAGAAAGAGTGTGTAGCATTCAGCAGGTAGCCTTGCGTGAACCAAGTGCCCAATGCATGTCAGCTGCTGCTCATCCACCCAACAGTCCTTGCAGATGACGTTCAGTGCTGATCAGCAGTTACTGTTAAAAACTATTTGGTAATGGGAAAAATAGTTATTGCATGACCCATTAATAACTGGATGGTAGGAGGAAATAGCACCCAATGTACTACATTCTTTTGATACCAACTTTCTCATCTTGCAATGCAACAGGCGTGGTCCTCCAGGTGGTTTCAGGGCTTTATTATATTCTGCCCAAGAGGATTTTCTTTGCCTAATTCAAGAAACAGGGCAAAAGATCAGAGAGAATGGCTATTGCAATGGTGAATAAATAAGGCTGTAATCTAACCATTCTTGCCACACAGTGCTGCAAGCCTTGTGATTCATTTTACAGCTTTGCCCTGACTGCTAAATCAGGGGCCCTGTCATTTGTTGGACATTCACTGGCTATAGTGCAACAGCATGGGGGATGACAAGCAGGTCCCCTCTGATGCCTGCAGATCTGTTTGAATCCTGGATCATCTATCCCTTAGTGATATGTTCTTCTGTGCAAGCACCTTTACCTATCTCATTCAACTGTTTTAAGAATGGGAAATGATGTATGTAAGAGTCTAGCATAGTATCTACATAGAGTAGGTACTTAATATATTTTTATTATTACTGTTACTCCTCTTACTACCAAACTGAATTGAAAACAAAAGGGATGATAATCCTTTTCTATCCTGTGTGGAACAAACAGCCCCTAGTGTTAGGCTCTGTTCTGAACACCATGATAACAAGGATCTAATACATTGGAGGTGTGTTCTGGAAAAGATCAAGGAGATGAGAACAGCCAGTGCTGGGTGATGTCATGTTTGGCTGACACAAGGATGCTTAGTTGGGCATTGACAAGAGAAGATACCTTTTTGCAAAGAATAGTAATAAGAGTAACAACAATGAATATTAATTACTGATCATAATATGCCAGACCCTGTTCTAATTTCATTGCATGCAATAAATTTGTTAATCCTCAAAATTATTTAAGGCATATTGTCCCCATTTTAGAGATGAGAAAACTGGGTCATAGGAAGGTTAAGTAACTGACGTATTTGAGATATGGGATTTGAAGCTGGGGCATCCAACTTCTGTGTCCGTGCTCTGCCCCACTGTGTCATACCCACCTCCCTTATCTAATGAGGCTGCCCTGGGGAAGATAAATTAAACATGCTCTGCTACTGAAGAGAGGGCAAAATAGGTTTTATAGAAGAAACTTCAAGGAGAGAGATCTCTATATAAGATAGGTTATCAGTAGTGATTCAAAGATTGGCTACCTTTGGAGTTAGCAAATCTTCTTTACTAGAAGTGTTTAAGTAGTTGTTGGATGGCCATCTGGGCTGGAAAAGTTTTGAGAGGATTCTAGTATCTGGAGAATGGTTACAGTAAAGAAACTCTTAAGTCTCCTTGCAACTTTAAGATTCTCCTGTGCCTAGCCTCACACACTGGCATTTTAAATAAGAATGTGAATGAATGAATAACTGAATGAATTCAATGAATCCATGAACATGTCAGATCAGAGATTCACCTGATATGTGCAGAGCAATGACGACCTTTTCTTCCAGAAACCTACAATGTTTAGTGACTATAGATATGTCAATCAACAGAAAAGGTTATTCTTATATTGTAATTTTATATTTGACTATTTTCTTTGGTATAATTGGATGTAAAAATCTTTGCCCACAAGAGATAATGCCTACTTACTAAAAAGTAGAGAACATATTAGAAGCCCTAAATATGGTATTAAATGATGACTTCCATAGAAATATGATTCATTTCCAGGTGAATATCCTAGGTGCTGCCAAGGTATCCCAGGTCAGAGATCTATCCTGAACCAGTCATTCATTTATTTACTAAGCACTGATTTTATTTAACTTAACCCTTACTATGTGCCAACTCTTGTACCGAGAAGTATGAGGAAGACCCTCTTCTCAAAGGAGGGCATTTGCCACACAAGGTAATAGATAAACATGGGGTAGAGAAAGCATGAGTGATGCCTCAGGGACCAGAAGCTTAGCCTTGTGGGTCAAGGGAGGCTCAAGGAGAACTCCAAGCTGAAGGAACTGGATATTCAAGGACCTAGAGGCAGGTACAGGGCCAGGCACACAAGAGGCACTTGATAGTTTATTCACTGAATACAACGGACCTGTGGGCTGCATCACATAGACCAGTGGTTCTCAAAATATGGTCCCCAGACCAACAGCTTCAGCATCATCTGGGAACTTGTTAGAAATGCAGATTCTCAGGCTCAACCCCAGATCTGACCTAAAAACTCTGGAGATGAGGCCCAGTACTCTGTATTTTAACAAGTCCTCCAAGGGATTCTGATGCATGTTCAAGTTCCTTGCCCTACCCATAAACCAGGCACTCAAGTTGAATTAAGCCAAATAAACCTTCCCCCAAAATACACACACATACACATACACCCCACATGACATGTTTAGTTAATAGTGGTAGAGTATCATTTCTTAGAAGAGGGAAAGCTCTTCTGCAGGTAGATTATGCACAGCATTCTCCCGGTTTCAGCAGGGCAGATGGTCCAAGGGGTTGGAATCTAGAACAATAACACATAAGAGGCTGGTAACCTGTTAGCCCTGGCAGGCAGCCCATACACCCTCTCTGTTGATGGGAACAACATCAAGAATTCCCTTTTGTTCTTATAGGGGTGAATGGAAATCTGCCACTGATTTCCCTGGGACATTCCAAAGTGGGGATGCAGGTCTGCTTAATGGGTCTCCAAGGACAGCCCTGAGATTGGGGCTGTGAGTCTCTAAACAAACCAAGGAAATAGAAAGTGAAAACAAACATGGACATTTATTTTCCTAACTTGCCAATTGCAAACAGAATTTTGTTTAATAAACCATGAAATGATTCACAGAGGTCTATGTATTATTCCGAAGTACAGCTGGCTAATGTAAAAGCATCTTTTTTTCTTAGTCTTTCAGGCCATATATACAATTCCCAGGCATGCCAATTTGTATTTATTTATTGGTAAGGCCTGAATCTGCTTTCTGAGTAGGTGATTGGGAATCTCATTGTCGATTGGGCATTGTAAACAAGAACCTGCAGGGGGGAATGAGCCTATATTAATCTCAGACACATCCTCTCAGCTCCATGGCCCCCACTGCAGCCTAGGTCTTCATCCACACCAATAGGTAACTTCAATCGTCTCCAAAATAGTCCTCCCAGATAATGCCATTAGTTCTTTCCAGTTTTGCATCTATGTTCAGCCAGAGTGAATTTTTAAATGCATACCTGATTATGTTAACCACTTGCTTACAAGAATATCTTCAAAAGTTCCCACTGTAATTACAATATATGCTTCTTACTATGGCCATCAGTCTGACATGTGGCCCTTCCTACCTCTCATCTGTCTTTCACAATGTGGCTCATTTCACTTGTTACAATACCCTTCCTCCTGGTTTTCAATTCATGGAAATTGCTTTCTTCTTCTCTGCCTCAGGGCCTTTGTACTGGCTGTTGCCTCTGCTGTAAATGCTCTCACTTCTCCTCTTCATTCAGCTATGTTAGATGCATGCTTGTGGTCTTTCCTATCTGAGTTAATGCTTCCTCAGGGAGCTGTTTACCTCAACTCCACCAGACCCCAAAGACTGGCTCAAGTTCTTCTGTTATATGCTTGCAACATTTCTTGGATGACTTCCACATAAGCATTATCAAAATTATAAGAAAATAATTGTTAACTTGCCTGCATAATATCTTCTTTCCTGGTAGAATACAAGTTTCTTAAGAGCAAGGACAATGACTGTTCTGTTCACTACTATGTTCCCAGCACCTGGTCCAGTGTGTAGCATAGAGTGCATTTCCATCAACATCCTCTGAATGACCCAATGACTAAACCAAGTCTTTATAAGGATTTGGGATTTCTAGAGCACTTTAAAGGAGGTGAGAGAGACGTGTTAGATCTGGGGTGAAGACCATTTCAAGGATAGGAAATCATTTTGGAAAAAGTCAAATTCAGACAAATTTTTAGGTAGGGGACTTAGAAGCCACAGAATAAAACTCGTCATTTATGGGTTTTCATATGTAAGGCTCTACTGTTGCTATAGCCCATGAGTCATTTTCCAAATATAAGGGAAAAGCAGATAACCCTAGCACTGTAATACAGAATGCTTCTTTTTACTTCCAGTTGGATGCATTGTTAACTATACTACAGAGCTATAGTAACCCACACAGCACCGGAACAAGAAAAAGGCACATAGATAAATGGAAGAGAATAGAGGGCCCAGAAATAAGGCAGCACACCTACAAACATCTAATCTTTGAAAAAGCTGATGAATGCAAGCAATGGAGAAAGGACTCCCTGTTTGATAAATGGTGCTAGGATAACTGGCTAACCATATGCAGAAGATTGAAACTGGACTCCTTCCTTATGCCATCTACAAAAATCAACTCAAGATGGATTAAAGACCTTAATGTAAAACCCAAATCTATAAAAACCCAGGGAGACATCCTAGGCGATACCATCCTGGACACAGGAAAGGGTAAAGATTTTATGACAAGGACACCAAAAGCACTCACAACGAAAGCAAAAATTGACAAGCGGGATCTAATTGAAGAGCTTCTGCATAGCAAAAGAAACTATCAGAGTAAACAGACGACCTACAGAATGGGAGAAAACATTTGCAAACTACGCATCTGCCAACAGTTGAATATCCAGAACTGCAAGGAACTTAAATTTACAAAAAACGAACAAACAAAAAAAGCTATTAAAAAGTGGGCAAAGGACTTGAACAGACACTTTTCAAAAGAAGATGTACATGTGGCCAACAGTCATATGAAAAACATCTCTGTCACTTGATCATTAAAGAAATCCAAATCAAAACCGCAGTGAGACCATCTCACATCAACCAGAATGGCTATTAATGAAAAGTCAAAAAATAACAGATGGGGAGAGGTGATAGAGAAAAGGGAACGCTTATGCACTGTTGATGGGAGTGTAAGTTAGTTCAACCATTGTGGAAAGCAGGGTGGTGATTCCTCAAAGAGCTGAAAACAGAACTAACATTCAAACCAGCAATCCCATTACTGGGAATATATCTAAACGAATATAAATCGTTCTATCTTAAAGATGCCTGTGAGTGTTCATTACAACACTACTTACAATAGCAAAGACATGGAATCAACGTAAATGCCCATCAGTGGTAGATTGGATAAAGAAAATGTTGTACATATACAACATGGAATACTAAACAGCCATAAAAATAACAAGATCGTGTCTTTTGCAGAAACATGGATGGGGCTGGAGACCATTATCCTAAGCAAACTAATGCAGGAACAGAAAACCAAATACTGTATGTTCTCACTTATAAGTGTGAGCTAAACAATAAGACACATAGAGGGAAATAATAGACACTGGGGCCTAGCTGAGGGTGGAGGGTGGTAAGAAGAAGACAAACAGAAGAAATAACTATTGGGTACTAGGTTTAGTAACTGGGTGATGAAATAATCTGTGTAACAAACCCCTGTGACATGAGTTTACCTATGTAACAAACCTGCACACATACCCCTGAACCTAAAATAAAAGTTAAAAAAAAAACCTCTTTATGGTATGTTGATCTGTTTTCAGAGTTCAGAAGCAAGAGCAATTTCCTCTTGCCATTAGCATCTAAAGGCCTTGATTCCCATAACATTGTGCTTTCTAGAAAATTTCCCCATAGACAAACCCAAAAATGGAGGCTGTAAGGACCTAGGCAGCTCTGGATTTGGAGTTAAGAAGTAGGCAATTAATACAACCTACAGAGTGGTTTCTCCTGGGCCTTTCTCAGTGTTTTATCGGGAAGGGTCAGCTGTGTTAGCTATTACTGCAGAGTTGTGCTGACCAGGAGAAATATATAAAGGAAGTCCTCTACTTTCAAAGAAACATTAGTGTCTTGAGCTAAACAAAGTGTCAAAACCACATCTCCTCTCAACACACATACGCACATGTGTGCACACACACAGAGTACATTGGACGCTGTGTTGCCTGGGACACTAAGACAGCTTCTATCCCACATTCACTGCTAACAAAGTGCCAACATCACACGGTTAGATCTCTGCTTGACTTGCAGATAATCTGAATCCCCTAAGGGATGCCAGGAAGACCTCCTTTTTTTTTTTTTTTTTTTTTTTTTTGTTCCTCACCTCCCAAATATTTGCTACTAATGCCTCAGCTTTCTGAAATTATAATCATATCAAATGAAGTATAAACTAGCCTGCATATGTTCCTAGCAGAGAGCCTAGTATATAGTGGTCACTCAGTAAATGGTAGAAAGAACACTAGGGCAGTGGTTTTCAACTTTGGCTGTTCTTTAGAATCAATGGGGAAGCTTTTCTAAAATACAGATATATGGACTCCCTCCCCCGAGATTCTGATTTAATTGTTCTGTAGTGGGGCCTACACATCAGCATTTTTAGAGTTTCACCCCAGGTGATCCTTCAAGCAGACAGCACTAGAGGAGCCACTGTCATTTAGACATGAAGTTGTTGAGCACATCATTATCCTACAGCTGACTTGAAGGGCACACTTTGCTCAGGATTGGGCCCATAGCCCCTGTAGTTTAAGGCATAGGAAAGAGTTCCTTTAATGACCAAGGCCGGGGAGAAAACTAAGATCTCCTCCTGGATATAAATCAAGACTTCTGCCCTTTCCGTCTACCCTGTCCATGGCTTCGCTGTTTATGACCTAAGGAGAACCAAAATAGTAAAATTATATGAATTATAAAGAGTTCTTTTGTCAAGGTAAATGGCTAAAATTACCCTTAGCAGTTTTAACTTTGAAAAACAGATATAATAGCATCCGTGAAAGGGAAAATCTTCTTTTCTGTTAACTTTTATTCACCTTCATTTAATTTTTAAATATGTAGTAAACATGATTGTAGGGCTTCTCATTAACTGGGGTATCTTACAGTCATAATTTTTGATACACAACATTACTTACCAATTAGCCTGTCTTGTTCATTTAAATTTCTTTGCTCATATTTTAATGGGAGCTAATGACGCCTTTGTTGACTTATTTAATGTTATGTAAATGTGGCTATAAACTGTGAAGGGTTTAAGCAGAAGCACTATTTTTGCTTAGTCTTCAGATTTTGGAGTGTGTAGAATCCCCAGGAAACACACATATCAACACAATGGGTAAGCTACTGAGGAGACCAAATAATAATAATTTCCAAAACAAGCAGTGAAGGATATTTAGAATATGAAGTTTTTATTTTCCTCTGGGTTGTTTATTTGGGTGTCGAAGGAGTTTCAAAGTTAGCTTCACAGAAGTTGTTTTTCCTTTTCTACTCCCATAATTACCCAGGAATAGGCCAGCCTAAGACCATCTTTTAAGCTCAGCTAGGGGCAACTGGGCTTAGCAGTGGCTCTCTTGTTGGGTTTCATGATCCTTGTTCTAAACAGGGTTCTATTCTCCCTCATGACTGACACATGTATAATTGAATGAATGAATGAATGAAAACTTTATAATTTCAATGGGTACATAGATGTTCCTTCTAAGACACTGACTTTTCAATAATGTCACCACTGCTCCTACAATGACCTTGTCCACTTCCCCAGCTCAGCCACCCACTCCTTTGCCATACCTTGGACCTCATAATCAGCAAAAACCAAACACCATTTTATTTCAGTTGTAGGCACCTCCCTTTCTGCTTATCTCCTGATATTCCAACTTCCCCAAGTGCCCTAACTTCAATCATCTTCACCCCCACCAGGAACTCCAATCCATTGATCCTAAATTAAACCTTTCTCTGTCCCTTAACAACTTAAATCCCATCTTTCCTCCCTACCTCACTTCAATTCCTTGGTAAATTATAATAATCACTTAATGATATACATCCTTGAATCCCTTGCTGCAGTAATCAGGTAAAACCACAACCTTGGTTAAATCCAATTTTCTTTCTCCTTTATACTCACACCATTCAACTGAACGTTGCTGGAGAAAATGGTCTCCCATGCTGAATGGACTGACTTTGGACTTATGACCGCAAATGTCACATGGCTCTTGGTGCTTCCAGGCAAACACACTAAACTTCTAGACTATTCTGCTCTCTGTAGTCACTTGTGATAGGTTTGAACTGTGTCCCCCACCAAAATTTATATGTTGAAGTCCTTAACCCCAATACCTCAGAATATGACCTTATTTGGGAATAGGGTCCTTGCAGTTGTAATTGATTAAGATCAGTAGGGTGAGCCTTAATCTATGATAGCTGGTGTCCTTATAAAAAGAGGAAATTCATGCACAAAGATACACACACCGAGAACACCATGTGAAGATGAAGACAGATACAGGTGATGCTTCTACAAGCCAAGGAGCACCAAAGGTTGCCAGCAAGCCACCAGCAACTGGGGGAGAAGCCCGGAAAAGATTCTTCCTCACAGCTCCCAGAAGGAACCAGTGCTGCCAACCTCTTGATAGCAAACTTCTAGATTCCAAAACTGTGAGATAATAAATTTCAGTTTAAGCCACCCAGTTTGTGGTATTTTGCTATGCAAACAAGTATATTACTCCATCATACCTTCTCTAGTTCCAACCCTGAACATCCCTTTTCCAGCTTCACTCTCAGCTGTTGACCCTGCTTCATCCTTCACTGAGAAAAATAGAAACAAGCAGAAGCCCCTAGCCCTGCCTCAACCCAGCTACACAGGTGCATGGACTAACTGCCCTCCTTTCTACTGAAAGCCCTTCAGGACCATGAGATGCCATCCCCACTCCCTCCTCAGATAATCCCAGCTATTTTCTCCTCTTCCTCTTTATCAATTTTCCCCTCTCTACTGGATTATTCTGATGGAAATACAAACATTCTGTTATTTCTCCCATTTTCTTATAAGGAAAGACATTCTTCCAAAAAATGTTGAATCTTCACTTAACTTGCCCACCAATACTGTCTCATTTTCTTGCTCCTCTTCGCATCGGGGCTTCTTGAAGAACTGCTTTTTTTTTTTTTTTTCTTTTCTTTTCTTTTCTTTCTTTTTTTTTTTTTTTTTTTATTTTTTTTATTTTTATTTTGAGACGGAGTCTTGCTCTGTCACCTAGACTGGAGTGCAGTAGTGCGATCTTGGCTCACTGCAGGCTCTGCCTCCTGGGTTCATGCCGTTCTCCTGCTTCAGCCTCCCAAGTAGCTGGGACTACAGTCGCTTGCCACCACGCCTGGCTAATTGTTTTTTTTGTTGTCGTATTTTTAGTAGAGACAGGGTTTCACCATGTTAGCCAGAATGGTCTCGATCTCCTGACCTCGTGATCCTCCCACCTCGGCCTCCCAAAGTGCTGGGATTACAGGCGTGAGCCATTGCACCTGGCCAAAGAGTTATTTCTATTCACTGTCCTTAATTCCTTTCCTTTCCCTCTCACAAACCCACCCCAGTCAAGATATCTCCCCTACAAGCCCACAGAAATTGCTTTTTTTGGGTCACCAGTGACTTCCATGCTAAATCCAAAGGTCAATTCTTAGTACTCATCTTCCTTGACTTATTGGAAGTATCTGACGTGGCTGATCAAACCTTTCATCCTAAAAACAATCTCTTCACTCAGCTTCTAGGTAACAGGAGATACCAATGTTCCTTGTCAGTCTCTTTTGCTGATTCTTCCACTTCTCCCTGATTTCTCTCTGCTGGGTTCCCCAGGCCTCAGTTTTTGTTTTCATCCTGTCTCCAGTCAGGCTTAGTCTCTTATATCTCTGGGACAGTGCACAGTGCTCTCTTTGCAACATCAGACACCAACATGAGGCTGCTTACCTGACATCTCCATTTGAATGTCTGATATTCTAAACTCAATACATCTAAAATTAAATTGTTGATCCTCCTCTTCAAATTACTTCTACTTGTGGCTTTCTCCATCTTAGATAATTGCAATGATATCCTCTCCTTTGCTCAGGCCAAAAACCTGGGAGTCATCCTTGACGTTACTCTTTCTATCATCTACCGTTGTCCAGTCTATCAAGAAATCCTGTTGGCTTCACCTTCACAGCAGATCCAGAATCTAACCATTTATCATCACTTCTGTGCCTAGTACTCTAGTTTGAACTTGCTGTCATCTCTTGCCTGAATTACTGCAACAGCCTACGTCTATTCTTAACACAGAAGCCAAAGTGATTCTTTTAAAATATGTCGGGTCACTTCACTTCGTTCAGAACCCAGCAACAGTTCTTCATTTCATGCAGAGAAGAAATCAAAGCTCTTTCAATGGCCTGCAAGGTTTTCCTGACCTGGCCCTCCCTTTGCTTTGCCTCTCTGACTTCCCCTACACACCCCTGCTCGTTCTTCTCCAGCCACACTCTTCTCCACAGTGGTTCCTCACCATGTCTGCACATTCCCACCTCAGGGCCTTTGTACTAACTGTCCCCTCTACTGGGAAGCCCTTCTCCAAGCATCTTCATAGCAAATTTCTTTACCGTCTTCAAGTCTTTGCTCAAATTTTCTCTTTCCATTGAAACCCATGCCAACCCACCTGTTGAATATTGCAGCATGCCCCCACAACACTCCTGATCATCCTTAGTGTTCACTTCCTTGCCTGCTTTCCACACTATTTATTAACTTCTCTTATGAGATGGATTCGTCTGCTAGGATGACCATAATGAAATACCAGACCAGGCAGCTTAAATAACATGTGTTTTCTCACCGTGCTGGAGGCTGGAAGTCTAAGATCAAGGTTTCTCCCAAAGTTTCTCTTTCCTGGCATGCAGATATTTGCCTTCTCACTGTGTCTTCACATGTTCTTTTTTTCTGCACTCTTGCCCCTGGTGTCCTGTGTCCTAATTTCCTCTTATAAGGAATCCAGTCAGATTGGATTAAAGCCCACCCCAATGTATCTCCAAATACAGTCATATTCTACATTACTGGGGGTTAGGGCCTCGATATATGATTGGGGTGGGAGGGGGCCACAATTCAGCCCATACACTAGATCTCTTTATTACATTAATTATACTCTGTCTCAACCATCTAGTCCAAAACTCCCACAGGAAACTAAGCTTATGACCACAAGGATGTCATCTGTCTTGTTCTCTGCTGAGGCCTCTGTATAAGAAACAGTATCTGATATAAGGTAGGCTCTTAATAAATATATATTGAATAAACGAATGGGTAGTTGCAAGTTCAGGTTATTGAGAGTCAGGAGCAATAAAGAGAGGCTCTGTGGGTCACTAGGATTTAGACAATCCAGGCTATAATTCTAGCTACAACACTTTGAACGAGTAGCTTATTCTTGCTGAGTATCACTTTCCCCATCTGGAAGAATGAGAGTTCTTGTCGACCCATCACACTAGAATAGGTGGTTTTAAGGTTCAAATGTGATAATGTACATGGATGTGCTTTAGAGTCCTGAATTCTCATTAAAATAACAAATAACAGAATCATTGTGTTTACCTTGCAGCAAATAATAGCAATAATAATGACTGCTGTCTTCTATAATAAGTCCTCACTGTGTGGCAAGCACTGTATTAAGTGCTTGATATTCACTACTTAATTTAATCCTCATAGACATCTGTGAGGAAGTTACTACCTTCTCCATTTTTCTAACCAAGAGTACAGGATAGTAGCCATTGAACATTAAAAATATATATTTGCTCTATAATATGTGGCAGAAATTTGACCTTTAGCACTCAAAGAAGCATGTGTTTGTAGGTGTGGGTATATATAGGTTAGTATTAGAAGTCTATCCTTTAGATGGTTAACTAGTAAAAATCAAAGATATATAGGATATAAAGATATCTAGGATGATGCTGTTTCTCATGACATTGTACTCTGTGAGGTATTATAGTGTCCAAGGCATTTCAGAAATGGCAAAATCTCCTTTACTTTTTTAAGCTTTAAGGAAGGCAGTCACTAAACCCAGTGAACTTAGAAGCAGAGCATTCTTCTCTGCCCTTGGTAAATAATAATATACTGGTTTTCCTAACTATATATTTCTTATTTCTAAATGCCCCATTCTTTTGTGTTTTTCTAGCATTGTAGCAATTGCTAAAGCTCTACCAAGGGGGATTATTGCTAAACCTTGTCAGTGCAAGAACCAGAGTAATTTGTGTACAGTACAGTTAAAATTACACCATTACACTTGAAGCTAACATTATCCTAATGAGTTGAAATGGAGGGAAGGAGCTTCCTTAGAAAAGACTGTAAGTGACTTAGCACTCGTTTCTCACTTCCAGTGATAATGTTCTTCAGAACTGTGTTTTGAACACATTATTATAGATTTAAATATTTTAATATTCATTTATTCTAATTTCCCTTTTGATAGGTACCATCTCTGTGCTCGCATTTCATCAACTCTGACTAGTGACACCACTCTATTTAATATCTTCCTTGGCCAAATTTCTCGTGAAGTGAGAACTAGATTTTAGCTGCTTAAGGAGGTTTCAACAACTCCTTTGTGGTTCAGCATTTAAAACTCAGATTCTAATAAAAAACGCTTTAACAAGGAATTATTCAACCTAGAGCTTATATAAGTGTACTGGGATAAAATCTATTGGAGATATTGTCAATATTTGTGCTAAATTGCAACCGAGCTCCATTTTCAGTAGTGTTTTGGAATTGAAATAGAGATCTTTTATTCTTCACAAGTGTGTCGATTTGAAGTATATTCCAGGCAGTCAGTAACTTCTCTACACTGGAGAAGCCAGCCTAGAAAGGGGAACTATAACTACCTATACTAGATACTTTGGGTGCCATAAGACAGACTTGTTTGCTTCAAAATACCCCCTCAGTGGCCACCATGGTTCTTTGAATTCCCATCATTGCTGTCATTCATCTGGAATCAAGTTGCCTCTGGTGTGTCCCTGTGCAATGCCAACGTTATCTGGGAGGAATAACTCACATCCTTTAGATATGTTAGCGGGTATCAGTCGTGGAGGAAATGGGGCACAGGAAAAGCAAGTTTTGATGAAGAAAGAAACGTAAGAAAATCCCAAGCCCAGATGGCTTTGGGAGAAGGACAGGGCCATGTAGATGGTCCCAAAGGGACAGAGGTACTGGTTAAAAAACACTAGGTTCTTGGGCATGAAGCATTACTGGTGGACACTGGTGGGAGAGAAAGGGAGGAGAGAGAAATTGATGCCCAATTTTGATTGTGCCATAATTTTACAAATGGCAAGCCTTCCTTACACACCCCTCTTACTCAAAAATTTATTCCTTCATCCCAGGTCTTCACTTGACTGCCTTTTTCTCAACATTCAGGTCTTAGCTCAAATATCAGCCTTTCAGATAGTCCCTCCCACACCGTCCAATCTAAAATAGTAGGCCCATGTTTGTTTGTCATTTCAGGCTGCCACAACAAAATGTCACAGACTGGATAGCTTAAACAACTGAAATGTGTTTTCTCACAGATCAGGAGGCTGAAAGCCTGGGATCAGGGTGCTAGCATAGTTAGGTTCTGGTGGGAGCCCTCTCTCTTCCTTCATTGGAAATGGCCATGGCAGTATCTTCAAATGGTAGAGAGAGAAAGTAAGCTCTCTGTCTTTTCTTAAAAGGTCACTAGTCCCATAGTAAGGGCCCTACCCTCGTGCCTTCATCTAAATCTCATTACCTCCCAAAGGCCCTATCACATTGTGGGTTAGGGCTTCAACATGTGAATTTGGGGAGTACACAGTTCAGTTCATAGAATTGTGGGGTTTTTTTGTTTTGTTTTGTTTTGTTTTGTTTTGTTTTGTTGTTGTTGTTGTTTTTTGAGACAGAGTCTTGCTCTGTCGCCCAGGCTGGAGTGCAGTGGCGTGATCTCGGCTCACTGCAAGCTCCGCCTCCTGGGTTCATGCCATTCTCCTGCCTCAGCCTCCCAAGTAGCTGGGACTATAGGCACCCGCCACCACGCCTGGCTAATTTTTCATATTTTCAGTGGAGATAGGGTTTGCCCTGTGTTACCCAGAATGGTCTTGATCTCCTGACCTCGTGATCCACCTGCCTCGGCCACCCAAAGTGCTAGAATTACAGGCGTGAGCCACCGCCCCCTGCCCATAGCATCATGTTTTATTGCTCTACTCTGCTTCAGTTTCTTCGTAGAACTTATTTTAACTGGAGAGAATCTTGTTTTGTTGATTTATCTGACTTTTCCTTCAATCAGAATATAAGCTACATGAGAACTTAAGCTAAATCTATCTTCTTCACTACTATAAGATTCCTTGAACAACACCCAACAGAGAAGGCACTTTATGAGTGTATGTAGGATGAATACACAAAAGCTAACTATTTTCAGTCCCTCTTGTGCAACTAGGTAGGAGATTATAGAAGCTGATACCAGAATTGTTCTACTTTACACTGTGGTCTGTGGACAGCCTGTCATAAGTCCCTACTAACTCAATATTGTTTATCCATGCATTTATTCACTCAAAATCTGTTAAACTTCTACTGTATGCCAGGCAATGTGCCAGACTTACAGGTTTAGTAAGAATAAAAGACACACAAAGAACTATCAGGCAGAAGAAAATATGCTCTAGAAATAGCACAACAAAATGCTATGGTAGCACAAAGGAGAAAGCAGCCAGCTGTCTCCAGGTGAGCTATGCAAGTGTGCATTCCAGGCAGAGGGAACAATATGTGCAAAGGCCTTCAAAGTTGAGGTCATGTTCAGAGACTTCCCAGCCACTTTGTATAGAAAGTTGACCCATGCATGGGAAGAGGGAGATAGGGAAGAGAAGGTGGCGAGGCTCAAATAGACAGTGGGTCAAATACCGAAGGCCTAATGTGTTTTGTTAACACATTAACCAAACACTGACCTTTGTTCCCTTGGGCAATAGGGAGCCACTGAAAGTTTGATAGAAGGAAAGAAACATAGTCTGCTTTGCCCAGTTTGTTAAGACAGCAGTCCTTCTGATTCTGAGAGTATAGGTTTTCTCTCCAAATTCTCACATGCCTCCCATTTCTGGTTGTTCATCTCCCATGTGTTGGCTATGTGTCTGGGAGCCTTTGGAATGAGAATGCTTTGATATCTTCACCCATACTATCTCTACTGACTGAAAAGAACAGCATCCTATTCAAGAGTACATTTGAATTTATGGCATGCCAATAAAATGAAAATGTGTGCTAAAAGGACAGGCAGCAATAGTTAGAAGAGACATCCTGGATGGTTTTCATGATTAATGATGCTCTTCACCTTTGAATTCAGAGGTGGGTTTGAGAACACATGGGAACTATGGCCACCCCCACACCACACAAATGTACACATGTGCATCAGTGACCCTTTATTCTCTGAATCCCAGGTCTAGCACCAGAAAGCCATGTGTCTGTGGACAAGTCCTTTGAGAATTGTTTTTCTCATATCTACAGTGAGTAGTAAAAATTTGTGTCATCAGACGAGGGTAATGAGTGTTAAATGTGCCAATGATTGTTGAGGACTTAATGCAGAGCCTGCATAAGGCAAGTGCTTAATATATAATGACTATTTGTCATTGTGTTATTGTGGCTGTTTTGGTCACAATGACAATTATACATTACTCTTTTTTATCCCCCCAAACTCACTTATGTTTTATCTTTAAAATGTGGATGATGATACTTCTAAATTTCCTTTGAATATTGAAGAATGTATATGTAGCACTATTCTTGGTCTACAGTAAGTGTTTAATAAGTTTAGTTTATTCCTTGTCCCTGTGGATCTTTTAGGGACATTAATATACATCAAAAACACCTGTACCTTCCTAAAAAGATGGGAAAACCTACAAAAATAACAAATAAAGGTCAAACTTTGTTAGTGATAAATTCCAAGACACATGTATTTCTTGATCTCTCTCTTCCTCTTTTATCTTGAAGCCACAAATCGTCCTACTAATAATGAGGCTGTTTATTACTTAACAAAATTTCAATAAGAATAATAGAACATCAGACTTCACTTAATTCACTTTTAGCTCTGTTTTGACATGTTTTCATGGATCTTTGCATTAAAGTAACATGGGTCATATAGCTAGAAAATGAACCAGCCAGTGACCAGAGTGTGATCTCCTTGAATTCCTTTGTGATCTTAGGCATATCTATCATTTCTTCCCTTACTCAGCCCCTCCCTACTCCCCAGCAAGATCTAAAATTTATGGGCAGGTTATAGAAGTAGCAGAAATATTGCGTATAAAAATCCCTCTGAAAAATCATTCTATACAATCACATGTTGGACAAGAACTCAAATAGCATCTGATCACTACTCACATTTAGAAAATGAGTTTGTCATTGTGCCTTTGTCAGAAAGGCAGGGGTGTGAGAAGGGAGGCAGAAAAATTAGATTTATGAGGGAGAGGAAAGGAGAGGCAGCTTTTGAGATCAGTAATTCTCTATTCTTTAGAGCCTCATAACTGAGGGGAGTACTCGTGATCACTAAACCTTACTCATTTATTTTTCCCTATTCCAAGATCAGATGGCCTTCCCAAGTCCTTCTAACTTGATTGATGACATGAGCCAGAAACTTGCATCCAGCACGCTCTACCTCCAGTCATAGGATGCTACTCTTGCTTTTCATGGAAGATTTGAACCCAGCTCTATGACCCCCTAAAGTTATAAGTAAAATCAAATGTGTGCATGCCCATGGGTACTTTCCTGGGGTGCAAGTCAATCTTTTACTTCATGTTCTTTGAGAAGTATATGACTCCAAGAAAACAGTTTTTTCTAGAATGGGAAGTATGGTTCCATTTCCAACTAGAATGTTTTGAACCCTATACCACTATGCTGAGATGCCATTTTTACTTATTTAGATTTTGCTTTTTTGTTTAATTAAAGGTTGGAAAAAGATGACCCTTTAAAACAATCCCATATCTATTATATTACAAAAAATTTATAGCATTCACTAAGTATGAATGAAATGTTTAAATTTTACTAGTTGTAAAAAAAAAAAAAAAAGTATATGACTCCAAAACATCAAGAACTCTAATTTCCTACATATTTCCATTGAGAGATCTTTCACTCACACAATTTTAACCATTATCCTTAGATTCATTCTGATATTTACAAGGTGTCTCTATCTGCACCTCAAACTTAATGAAGCATCGTCTCCATACTATACCAGGTGTTCCTTATCCCATATAACATCTCTTAGTTCAGGTTCCACATTTGTCCATCCTTTATTCACCATCTCCCTCATTGCAACCTCTGGCCAACAACAAAGTCCTAGCAATTCTTTCTTAGAATATTTCCCTGAGCTAGTCTTTTTCTCCTTGCCCTAAAAACCATCTCCCCAGTGCAGGCCTTTAGCAGTTCTTACCCTACTGCTTCTGCTTCTGCCTGAAATATGTCCCCCATGCTGCAGCCAGAGTTTACCATCCAAAACACAGCCCGCTCCAATCACTACCCAGTGCGCACAGTTTCCCACAGCTTCTTGGAAAAGGCATATTTCACAGATAGGCAAATAAGACCATCTGTGGTCCAGTCACCCTGATAACCTCTTCAGTCCCATTCTAACCCTGTCTCCCTAGTTACATATCAAACCCCAGTCAAACTGCACAACTCGCAGTGACCCTTACATACCTCACTGCTTTGCGCCTTTGGGAATCCTGTTCTTTATCCTTAGAATGCGTGACATGCTATTCTTCCTTCTATAGTCGGAGCCTTCATATCTTCCCAGGGGCTTCCCCTGACTCCTCTCCTACCACCCTCCTCACTCACACTCTGCCCAGATGAACCATGCACCTTTGTCTGTGCTGTCAGAGCCCTATTATGTATTACTATTACCTAGACCAAACCTAGTACTATACAGGGTTACCTGTTGGCTTCTTATGAGAATGTAAGCTCTTAAAGGATCTCAACCGCCTTGCAGTCCAGTGCTTATCACATGGTCTGCTCCTCAACTGATATTAACATTGCCTATTGAACTGAAGACAGTTAAAGAAGATAAATATACTTGTAAGCAATCCTTGTATTTCTATATTTGGCAGTGCAAAAAAGTAAAAACTAAAAATATTGTTGTCTTACAACTTTATTTTACTCACTGACACTTAAAATGACCTGCAGGTTGCTTTTCTTTTTTCCTGTTTCCTAATTCCTGTATTACTATTTTATATATCTATTTTTAAAAAACTCTTTGAGAACAGCAGTCACACACATATCTAAGGATCAATGTCATTCCATGACATTGCTGGAGCCCCAGTTTGGTCCATTACACTTTATACTCTCCAAAGGAATCTGCTTCCATGACTGATGACTCTTCCAGAAATGATGGTCCAGGTTCATCTGTACATGCCAAATTCTGGAGCCAAAGCAGAATTGGAAATTGGTAGGTGAGAGTTCCAGTCACTCAGTGAGATGCACTATGTGAGATGGCCAAGATTTTAGTCACACCAGACCAAAGATCCACCATAGAAAGGTCCTCAGTAATGGATGAGCTTTTAGAGAGATTAGAAGCCCAAGATAAAAATGTAATTTTATCAGTAGGACCATTTCACAAGACAAGTAGGACCATTTTACAAGAGCCTGTAGATCTCATCATATGCTCAAAAGGGTCTCTGATACCCCAAAGCTTATGAAGTATTTAGGGAAGCTCTAGATTCCTTTTCACATGATACCATTTTTGTTTGAGTATGAATCCTGGGTGGCAGTGGCGGTGGTGGTGGTAAGTGGGTGGAGGAGTTTCTTCAGAAAACAAGTTGTGGCAATCTGTTCTTCATTGACCAACTTAAGTATGGCTCATAAGTGAGTAATCAACATAATCTAAATAATCTAAAGTAAAATTTTCCTTTGGGCTCAAGAAAATGGTTGTTAGGTTGAAACCAATCAGTAGGAAATGAGTTGTGTTTGTTAGTGTTTGAGAGGAGAGACCAGACTCATTGCGCATTAGCATTCCAATTAGTGCCAACATAAACCTCCAGACCTCCAAGTTACAGAGTGTGTTATTGTTTTCATATGAGGGAATCTGGGACCACTTGTTAGTCCTATTTTCATTGCTCACTTGAAAAATGGAGCTCCATGTTTCCACAGACTCTGGTGACAAAAGTAACAAAACAATCCTTCTGGGGATTGAGCACTCAAGAAAGGATATTTGTTCTCAAATTGGTATAGTCCCGGCTATTGTTTTTATATGATCATGGAGTTGGAAGAGAGCAAATGGCACAAACACTTACTTGACAGTCTTGTAAGCTAAAAAGGCTTACTCATGGAGCTCAGCCCACACAGCAGGGGGCCTTTCCTGCTGTGAAGGAAGCCTTTTGGCATTCTTCTAAGAGTGCCATAAGATACTATTTTCTAGTATACTGTCTCTTATATGACACCAAATTTTCAGGATCTCAGAACACACTATTTCTGTAGGCAGAATCTTTGGATTCCTGGGCTTTAAGAAGAGAAGTGGTAATATAATCTCTTTTTTACAGTTAAATTAATTCCAGTGACTCTTTAAACCCTACTATACTGCCTGAAGTGCCAGATCCCTGGGGAAGAGGGCAAAAGTTTGAAACATTCGTTTGCTATCACCTTCCTTTGCTAGTGAGTGTCATGTTGGATTCAGGCTGATAAGTTCAATAAACAAGAGTTTGAACCCCAGCCCTTCCATTTACTAACTGTACACCATGCAGATTACTTAATCCCCTAAGTCTTAGCTTCATAATTTGTAAATTCAACTAATTTTTATATCTGCTTCATAGGATTGTGAAGCAGAATTAAATTTAAAAAGACATATTGAATGGCATTTGTCAAAATGGTAGGGTAAAGGCTTCTAAGACTTTTTCCTCCACAAAAGTAATGGAAAAATGGGAAAAACTTGTCAGGGTCAATTTTTTGGAAAGGTAGAAATTAAGCAAAGGCTTACAGGAATCCAAGGAGCTCTTTAAGAAAAAACAAAAAACAAACAAACAAAAAAAAAACGCATCTCAGAACAATGAGCTTTGTGGCACTTTAGGTTGTCCTACTCCCATACCCACCCATCTACCCAGCTCTGTGGTAGCCTTGAAAACAGCCCACAATGGGCTGGCGGTCACTGAAGGAAACATAATAGGGTTGTAGCTCTTTCAAAGCCTCATTCCCAGAGAATTATTATTATTTGCTCTATCTGGTGATTCTATGGAAGATCCCATTTGGAAGTCTGTCTTTGTTTAATCTGATTGGGTGCTTGCCATGTGAAAAGTCCTTTATCGGCCGGGCGCGGTGTCTCAAGCCTGTAATCCCAGCACTTTGGGAGGCCGAGATGGGTGGATCACGAGGTCAGGAGATCGAGACCATCCTGGCTAACACGGTGAAACCCCATCTCTACTAAAAATAAAAAAAAAAAAAACTAGCCGGGCGAGGTGGCGGGCGCCTGTAGTCCCAGCTACTCGGGAGGCTGAGGCAGGAGAATGGCGTAAACCCAGGAGGCGGAGCTTGCAGTGAGCTGAGATCCGGCCACTGCACTCCAGCCTGGGCGACAGAGCGAGACTCCGTCTCAAAAAAAAAAAAAAAAGAAAAGTCCTTTATCTGGGGGGCATTTGTCAAAAACAAATAGAGGCAACTGATTAAAATCATGACTGCCTGAAGAGTTGAATAAAGTTGGGGCAAACAATAGGCTAACTGAAAAAGGTTAAAAGGAAAATCTAGATAACGAGATGTCTGTAAGAGCTTTCAAAAGATCTGACATATTCCTGGGAATCTGAACGCCTATAAGCATGCATAGGGCTTTGTATGTGTTCAGGAAAGATCGAAGAAGACTCTAAATAATTTCTAATCTCAGACTGACCTTGAGGTTCTGTGCAAGTAGAAAGTGAAAACTAAGGCAGAATTGTCAACTGCGGGCTGAGTGTTGAAAGCATGCTGAACATGTATACAGAGTTACCTTTCTCTAAGAAAATCTGTCTAATTGTTAGCTTATCACCAGGCTACCTGAGCAGAGACTTCAGTATTCATATACAATAAAGAATAGAGTCTTTACACAATTAGTTCAGAAAACTCATTTAAATAAACAATAACAAACACTAAGCAGGTGAAAGAATATGATTTCCAGAGTTGTTGCCTTATATTACTTAAAATGTTTGCTTTTCAACCAAAAACTATGAGACATGCAAAGAAATCAGAGTATGGTCCATTCATAGGAAAAAGGGAATCAATATATATAAATTGTCTCTCAAAAAAGAAAAAAAAAAAAAAGCCCAGATATTGCACTCATTAAACAAGAACTTTTTTTTTCTTTTCTTTACTTTTCATTCTTTCTTCCTTTCTTTTTCTTTTTTTTTTTTTTTTTTTTTTTTTTTGAGATAGGGTCTTGCTCTGTCACCCAGGCTGGAATGCAGTGGCATGATCATAGCTCAGTTCAGCCTCACCTCCTGGGTTCACTTGATCCTCCCACCTCAGTTCCCCAAGTAGCTGGAACTACAGATGCATGCCACCGTACTGAGCTAATTTTTAAACTTTTTACAGAGATGATGTCTTGTCATGTTGCCCAGGCTGGTCTCCAACTCCCATGCTCAAGCAATCCTACCTCCCACCTTAGCCTCCTGAAATGCTAGGATTACAGTCATGAGTCACCATGCCTGACCTTAGACCTTAAATCAGCTATTTCAAATACATTTAAGAAAGAAAGCCACATCTAAATAACTAAAGAAAAGTATGAAAACAATGTCTTAACAAATAGTTATCAGTAAAGAAAAATTATAGTAAAAATACAATATAAATTCTAGAGTTGAAAAACACAATAACCAAAATGAAAATTTACTAAAGGGCTCAATGGCTGATTTGAGCAGGTGAAAGAAAGAATTGGGAAATTTGAACACAGATCAACTGAGATTATCCAGTCTGAAGAACAGAAAGAAAAAATAATAAGAAAAAAAAGCAAAGTGTCAGAAGCCTGAGGGATACTATCTAGTATACCAACAAATACATAATGGGAATCCCAGAAAGAGAGGAAGCAGAAGAAATATTTAAAGAAATAATAGCCAAAATCTTCTCAATTTGGATGACAAATATTAATCTATACATCCAAGTGGCTCAGCAGACTCCTGCAGGAGAAACTCAGCGATCCACATCAAGACCAAGACACCATAATCAAATTGTAGAAAGCCCAAGACAATGAGAGAATCTTAAAAGCCACAAGAGAGATATGACTTGTCATATACAAAGAATTATCGATAAGATTAATAATAATAGATTTCTTGTCAGAAACTTTGGAGGTCAGAAGACAGTGGGATGATGTATTCAAAGTGCTGAAAGAAAAGAAATGTCAACTAAGAATTCTATATCCAGCAAAACTTTCAAAATTGAAGGAGAAGTAAAGACATTCAAAGATAAACAAAATCTAGTACAATTCATCTCTAGAAGACATACTTTACAAGGGCTGTCCTTCAGGCTAAAATAAAATAACATTAGACAGTAACTTTTATCCACATGAAGAAATAAAGTTCACTGGTAAAGATAATTACATAAGTAAATATAAAGGAAAATATAAGTGTATTTTTGTAACTCTGTTTTTCTTCTATATGACTTAAAAAAACAACTCCATCAAACATAGCTAAATATTTATATTTACAGATACACAATATATAAACATAAAATTTACACAACAGTAAATGCATAGAGGAGTAGTGCAACAGCTATATAAGAGCAAAGTTTTTTTTTTGTTTGTTTGTTTTTTTTGGAGACGGAGTCTCGCTCTGTCGCCCAGGCTGGAGTGCAGTGGCCGGATCTCAGCTCACTGCAAGCTCCGCCTCCCAGGTCTACGCCATTCTCCTGCCTCAGCCTCCCGAGTAGCTGGGACTACAGGCGCCCGCCACCTCGCCCGGCTAGTTTTTTGTATTTTTTAGTAGAGACGGGGTTTCACTGTGTTAGCCAGGATGGTCTCGATCTCCTGACCTCGTGATCCGCCCATCTCGGCCTCCCAAAGTGCTGGGATTACAGGCTTGAGCCACTGCGCCCGGCCAAGAGCAAAGTTTTTAGATAACATTGAAATAAGTTGCTATTAACCAAAACCAGACTGTTATCAATTAAGATGCTAATTGTAAATCCCAGGGCAACTACTAAGAAAATAACTTAAAAAAATAGTAAAAGAAACAACAAAGGAATTTAAAAGATGAATAAGGAAATATATTTTTAACAAAAAAAAAACAATAACTGAGGAATGGAATAATGAAAAAAGGCATATAGAAAGAAAATAGCAAAATTTCAGACATAAATCTTATCAAAAAATAGATTGAATATACATTAGTTTACAGCTACAATGTAAATGAGCTTTAATTAGGAGTAAATGAGGATAGCTATTAAGTTCAGCAACATTGAAATGATACAATATTAATACACAAAAATCAACTGTATTTCTATTCACTGACAACAGTCTGAAAATAAGAAAACAATTTTATTTACAGTAGCATAAAAAAATAAAATGCTTAGGCATACATTTAACATAAGAGGAACAAGTCTTGTATGCTGAAAACTATTAAACATTGTTAAAAGAAGTTAAAGATCTAAATAGATGGAAATATATGTTCATGTTTTGGAAAAGTTAATATTTTAAAGATAGCAATAGCACACCAATTGATCAGTCAGTTCAGTACAATCATTAAAATCTCAGCCACTTTGCAAAAATTGACAAGCTGATCTAAAATTCATGTGGATATGCAAATAACCCAGAATAGTCAAAACTATCTTGAAAAAGAAGAACAAAGTTGGAGGATTCACATTTCCCAATTTCAAAACTAACTACAAATCAACAGTTACTGAGATCACATGGTACCAGTTTAAGGCTAGAAATGCAGAAGAGTGGAATGAAACTTCAAATACAGAAATCAATCCTCACATTCATGGTCAATTGATTTTTGACATGGATGACAAAACAATTTAATGACGAAATAATAGTCTTTTCAATAAATGGATATGTCCTGAGATATCGTTCATATACAAAAGAATAAATATGGATTTCTACCTTATACTATGCACAAAAATTACTCATAACAGATCATAGACCTAAAAGTAAGCATTAAAATACAAAACTCTTAGAAGAAAACAAAGGTATAAATCTTTTTGACCATAAATTAGGCAATGGTTCCTCATATATGACACTTAAAACACAAGTAACAAAAGCAAACAATAACTAAATTGGACCTCATCAAAATTTAAAACTTTTGTACAGATGCTTCTTGACTTATAATGAGATTATATCCCGATAGGACTGTCATAAATTGAATACATCTTAAATCAAAAATGTCTTTAATGCTCCAATAAACCCATTGTAAAATTGAAAAATTGTAAGTTGAACCATCATATGTTCAAATTCTCCTTAACTCACAATGGGATTACATCTTGATAAATCTACTGTAAAGTAAAAAATAATTATAATCAAACCATCATAAGTCAGAGATCATCTGTACTTCAAAGGAAACTATCAATAATTTTAAGACAGCTCTCAGAACTGGAGAAAATATTTGCAAATCCTGAATCTGATAATTGCCTACTATTCATAATATTTAAAAAGCTTTTGCAACTCAACATAAAAAGGCTAAAATTAGGCAAAGAATCTGCATAGATGTTTCTCCAAAGAATGTATACAAATCAGCCAGGTGCAGTGGCTCATACCTGTAGTCCCAGCATTTTGGGAGGTTGAGGTGGGCAGATCACTTGAGCTCAAGAGTTGAAGACCAGCCTGGGCAAGGTGGCAAAACCCCATCTCTACAAAAAACACAAAAATTAACACTGGGTGTGGTCACACATTGCTGTAGTCACAGCTATTTGGGAGGCTGAAGTGGGAGGATCGCTTGAGCTTGGAAGGTCAAGGTTGCAGTGAGCCATTGATTGTACCACTGTACCCCAGTCCAGGCAACACGGTGAGATCCTGTCTCCAACAACAGAAAAGAATATATACAAGTTGCCAATAAGCACACAAAAATATATTCAATATCATTAGCCACTGGGGAAATGAAAATCAAAACCAAAAAATGTGATCAAAACCAAATCACAGTAAAATATCAAAAATGAGATACCGCCTCGATCCCACTAGGATGACTATGATCAAAAAGACAATAGCAAGTGTTATTGAGGATACAGAGAAATTGGAACTCTCACACATTGATGGTGGGAATGTTAAATGGTGTAGCATTGGAAAACAATTTGGCAGTCCTCAAAAAAATTAAACATAACATTACTGCATGACACAGCAATTTCACTCCTAGATTTATACCCAAGAGAATTGAAAACATGTCCACACAAAAACTGGTACACTAATGTTCATAGTAGCATTATTTATAATAGTCAAAAATGGAAATAATGCAAAAAGCCATCAACTGATGAGTAGAGTAGCAAAATTTGGCATATCCACACAATGGAATATTATTCAGTCATAAGGAACAAAATATTATACATGGATGAATCTTTAATTTTACTTATGCTAAGTAAAATAATTTCAGACATAAAAGGCTGCATATTGTACCATTTCATTTATATAAAATGTTCAGAAAAGGCAAATTCAGACAAAGTATATTAGTAGTTGCCTGGGGTAAAGGGAGAGGAAGACATGAGGGTCTGCTAATAGGTGTGTGTGTGTATGTGTAATTATACATAAAATTGTACATATATAACATGCATATATAATTACATGTAATATGTGTACATAATATATGTTACATATTTATAGAGAAACTTATAATTTTAGATATTTATATTTAGAAAAAAAGACATTGGAGACAAATGTTCTAAATTTCTATCCTAATAAGCCAGAGTAAAGAGCAAATGAAATCCAATGTTTATAGAAGGAAGTAGATATTAATGATAAAACCAGAAATCAGTGAAATAGTAAATAAGTTCTAGACAAAAATTTAAAAAGCCAAAAGTTGATTGCTTGAAAAGATTATTGAAATTTATAAAACCCTAGAAAGACTGATCATAAAATAAGAAAAAATACAAATTACCAAAACCACAAATGAAAGAGGAGACATCACTACAGGTTATATATCATTGAAATAATAATTTGAAAAATTATTGTATACAAATAAATTTGATGATTTAGATTAAATAGACAACTTCTTAGAAATACACAAATAATAAAAAAAGACACCAGAGGAAACAGGCAATTGGGATAGCCCTATGTCTTTAAAAGACATTGAATTCATGTCTCTCAACCAAAAGCAAAATAACAATAAGAAGCATCTGTTGGTCGAGAGGGTTTACCTGCTGTATTCTAGCAAGTGGTTAATCTTATACAAAATTTTTGGGAAAATAGATAAATAAGGATTTTGTTTATTTTTCGGAAAATAGAGAAAGACTATAGGAATATTTTCTACCTTATTTTGTAAGGCTAGCGTAACCCTGATATTAAAGCCTTACAAGAGTATTATAAAGAAAGAAAATTAAAGATTATGTCATAAATATGGACAGAAAAATAGCACATATTAGCAAATAGAATCCAACAATATATAAAATGAGGAATATATCATAATAAAGCAGGGTTTATTACAGGAATGGAACGTTGATTTAACATTTGAAAAAAATCTGTGTAGTTAACCACAGTTACAGAAAGAGAAGAAACCATAATCATCTCAATAAATGTATAAAAAGCATTTGATTTGAATTTAGCAATTTAGTCAGATTTTCCTCACCTAAGGTTATATTCTTCCAGAGAGTCTTCAGTCTTCATTCTTTTTGGGGTATCTGGAATAAGGGATTTTGTTATGACTTAGAGACTCTCACGTAGTAAGCATGGTGTTCTACATGACCACAGATCCACTTCCTCCAAAATAAGTCAATTACTTTAATTTCTTTGTCTGTTCACTCAACAAATACATGAGCGGATAAATCCTATGAAGAAAATAAAAGAGTGATGAGAGGAGTTAATAACAGGAGAAGGTGTTATTTTGAGAGCAGCAGGAATTCACTGAAGACTTCATTAGGCAGAATGTTATGATGTGATTTGTATTTTTAAATGTTTACTGTGACCAC